>NC_045802.1:65288024-65888024 GCF_009873245.2 Balaenoptera musculus | reverse complement strand
AATCAGTCATCAATTTGTTTGTTGGTTTTCTTCTGTGTTTGCCTTCACCATTTGCCAGATGATTCTAAGATGCAGCCAGGATGATAGACCACTGATCTAGACCAAGCCTCCTATTTCCCGTTGAGAAACTGAGGCCAGAGAGAAGTGACTTGCTGTATTAGTATTAGTGGAAATCCCAAGTTTCAAACCAGCCATTAACTCATCAACATAATTATACTGTCAGGAATTTTTTTACCAAACTTCTAAAAAAATTTTTTTAAGAGGTGGAAAGAGGACAACATTTAAAAAAATCTCATTCTGAAAATAGTCACCAGGGCCCTGGCATCCTAGCTCTCCCCACACATTTTCTCCAGGCAAAAATTATATAAAACCTCATCTTCTTCCTTCCCTTTCAATGAGTGGGTGGGGGGAACCCACCCTGCTTTATATCCTTTGCTCCACTTTGTACTTATTGAAGTACAGCAAAGCCCTAGAAATCTCCCTGAAGAGGTGTCTAACAGCCTCAACCCTGCACTCATCAGTCTTCTTGTGCATCCACTGCCCAGATGACAGAGGCCAGTGAGGTGCTGACAGATGTGCAGGGCTGGCTGGAAGGAGAATAGATTTTAAAAATTAACTCTCAGCATCTTCCTTCCCCAGGCTTTGCCCAGAAAGGCTTCCGTGTCAGCTCAAACGATGGTCATATTGCAGGATCCCAGATTATACTCACGCAGAGTCATCAGACATCTGTTAACAAGACCTAAGGCAATTGGGTATGCTAAGGCGTCTGCTTTCTGCTTCACTGTGCAGAAAACTGGGCAAGGAGGGGGTGATATTTTGATTCAATAACCAAATATCCTTCTGCGCACTCCCCTGCAGTTGGTTCTGACCAGGAATCAGCCAGTCTCTGCTTGGTAATTTTGCTCAAAGAACTTTCGGTTCCTTTCTCTAATATGCTGCAAGAGGGTTAGCCCCTGCTGACGGAGGATTTGGGTTTTGTTCTAGAGGAAGGGATAACCGTCCTGAAATGCCCTGGGTCCTTACCCTTCATGATTATGAGTGACACACGCCCCCACTCCCACATGCCCCGCTTCAAAAGCACAACTTCAGGAGGCACCATTTTTCTTTCACGGATTTAATCCTCCTAAATTCAAACACAGTACTCTGTGATAGAATTGTACACCTCTCCTAGATCCCAGTGATATTAAGATCAATGTTTCCTTGGGGTGAAACGTGTCCTTTACACATGTACACCAAGAAATGGAATTAGGGAGTTCATAAAGACTTAGATCGTTAGTAATGATAGACACTGGCATGTGTCAACAGTTTTGACGCATCTTGCTCTTGAACCTTTACGCAACCCTTACAATATCATAACTTACTCATTATTTCGTCTCCTTTCATTTCCCTGGCGAATTCAGAATGCTTTGTCTAAACTCAAAAATAAAAGAGAAAGAGGAAAATGGATGGAATAATCCCTAACACAGACAAATTCTAACTAATTGATAGTTGACTAAGACAAGAAAATGCATAAATATGACTGGCAAAAATCGAATTTTTACTCAGTTTTATTATGTTTCTGTTAAAATGAAGAATTATACCGTAGATCCTGAATTATACCATGTAATTTAAAACAAAAGAGTAAATTATGGTGTTTTAAAAGCTCTGAACATCAGGCTTTCGAGTCTGGATTAATTCTTATGGTGTAAGAAGTCCTTTTTTCATTGGAACATGTCTACCAGCTGGATGGAAAACACATCTTCTTCAAATAAAGCTTAATCTAATAGGCATTCATAGAAAACATTCTTTGATACAAAGCAGCCATTCCCTTATTACTGAGTCCTGAAAATTTTGTTATTTATAAGCACCACATCTTCAGTCCAAATAGGGTAGCCCTCTAACTGGAGAGCCCTGGATTTTGGAGTGGGTTATAGGTTTCAGCCTGCAAGTGTAGAAGAAGAACCTCAGTTTAATGAACTATTGATATTATGCATAATAAAGTAGAGAAAGTTGTGTCCGAGGAAAGTGAAAAAGACGTAGCAAGCAATGTGGGGTGGGATGGGCATGCAGGGGTTGTTGAACAAAATCATGTGGGAAATGTAGGAGTTTGGAATGAAATATTGTGCTCTGTGCACTCTCCCTTTGACCTCATACATTTACAGGGGGAAAGAACTAAAATTCATGACACGAATTTTCAATGAATCATCAATAGAAATTTGCTCAGTATGGAATGGATGTAGTCAGAACAGTTATCAGGGGAAAATAAAAGAGGGGAGTGGGCCACTGGTAAAGGGATTAGGTTACAAAGCAAGCTCTCAAAACAAGCCCTGTTAATCAAGCCAGATATTAGCAGCTTCTCCTCCTCTGTAACTTTAATGTGACTGAGTCCTAGAACACTCTGAGTTGTTTGCATCTACAATAACAATGAGTGATGTGGTTTTGTTCTTACATTTTGCAAAGAGCTTTAATGTTATCTCATTTACATCCCTTTCATTTTCATCATTGTTAACATCTACGAAGTAGACAGGTCTTAAAAAATAGGAAAAAGGGCCAGTTAGAACTGAGAAGCAGGAAATTAAGAGTTTATCTCAGAAAATAAGCAGAGCAAGATTGTACCAGCATCACAGTCAACAGCTATGATTTTAGTAAAGTGGGGATCAATATTTAATCAAACACATTAAGCACAGGGAACAAACCATGCAGGCGTCAGATTTGCAAAAATATATTTGAACCCTATCATCCTATAACAAAAGGTTTTAAAATGCAAATCTTTTTATTATTCACTTCTCAATACATATTGCTTTTATAATATCACCATTGTCTAAGAATATAATCTTAGAGTTATATAAAGTTTTGCCATACAGAATTAGAATATTTGTTTTACTTCAGCTTTTCTTTTAAAAGTACTTTTAAATATTGCTACTAAATCTATGTTATAACAAGTATGTTCTTTTACACAGCAGGAAAATACAAATTGTAATTATTTGAAGGTCAATTTATCAACTTATTCTTTAAAGCTATGTTTCTTAAATGATGGTTCTTAGACCACCCACACCAGAATCACCTGGGGTACTGATGCCTGGGTCTCAGCCCCAGAATTCTGACATAATAGGTCTGGGGTACAGCCTGGGTGTGGGGAATTTTTTAAACTCCTTATGTGATCTTGATGTGCATTAAAGATTGAGAACTACTACCCTAGACGCACCAAAGAAGAACGTCTGGGCATGGGCCCTGGAATTCAAGGACCCAGGTGATTCTTAAACACAATAAATTATAAGAATATGAAAAAATGTTTTTGATTCACGTGTACCTGAAAAGTGTTCAAAGATATTCAAGTGTATAACAAAATTCAATCTCCTAGAGAAGGAGCAAAACTAAATCAGTAATAAATAAGATCATTTTAAAATAAGCATAGTAAAGCTAATGCCTCTTTAAAGTACATTAGTGATTTCAAAGGCTCTCTTTGTAATTTACCTCATTTAAGATGATAACAACCTTGTGAGGTAGTCATATTAAGATCCTCACTTTGAAATAATAGCAAATTTAGGTTCAAGTCTTCTGACTCACCCAGATTGAACAGCTAGTCAATTGTCAAACTGAAACACAAAAATCCCAATTTTTCCTGAAATATCTGCTCTTCCCTCTATAGGCATGATGACCAAATTTTTTAAAAGGAAATTATACTTTCTGGCCTGATAAAGATACAAAACTTGAGGGAATTCCCTGGCGGCCCAGTGGTTAACACTCGGAGTTTCCAGTGCAGGGGGTGCGGGTTTGATCACTGGTCAGGGAACTAAGAGCCCACATACCATGTGTGAAGCGTGGCCAATAAATAAATAAATAAAAGATATGAAACTTGAAAATACACTTCACACTCATGGCCTCTCCTTAATCTTCTTATTTAGGTAATTACAAATATTAGTTTTAGAAACAATAGCATTAGATAATGTATGCTACATGTCACAGTTGACAAGAGAGTTGTCATAAAGAAGAGTCTTACAGGAGAAATAGAATAGTGCAACAAGTATGATTTTGAACCTCTTATTACATACCTTTTGTTTTTACCTATAACCCTCCAATGCCTAGCATAGAGCAGAAAAAGAGAGACAATCCAATCAATACTTGTTAAATGAGGTCAGGCCTAATACTGGTACCCCTACCTCACATCCTTCCCATGCCAATATGACAGGCTGGCATGGAATATTTGAATAGAACACTATGAGAACATTCATGCCCACAAACCACATCCTTTTAGATTAAACCACACCCAGAATCTCCATGTTCACTGTCTCATGTGGGACAGGGGTGGAATATCTGAGGGTCGAGTACGAGGGGGTTCCGCCTCCTAGCCCCAGCAAACTACATATAAAATATCTCTGCCCAGACTTCTGTCATTCCACAGTGGACATTCTGACCCAAAACTTGACCTAAACTGACCAAGCAAAAGAGAGTGCCTAGCCCAACCCTGCTGGATCATTTTGGGTGGAAAGGAAGAATCTGTTTCAAAGAATTTGAAGCATGTCCCTTTAAATAGGTACTTATAAAATTTAAAATCATAGTTATTCAGCCCTTGGCAATTCTGCAGTATGCAATGTTTACTACCCAGAACGGAGATTATGAATGACTTTTAAAATAAATGGAGATAATCTATTCTTTCCTCTTGGTCTGACAAAATCCTGTGTTACATATAGGGTGAGCACAAACAGTCATTGACTTAAAGTCTTAAAATACTTTTCTTCCAATGTTTTTCATCATATTTTTTTATTGTGGTAAAATATACATAACGTAAAATTTACCATTTTAACCATTTTTAAGTGTACAATTCAGTGGCATTAAGTATATTCATAATGTTGTACAACCATTGCCCTATCCATTTCCAGAACTTGTTTATCATCTCAAACAGAAACTCTGAATCCATTAGCAATAACTCAGCCCCATCTCTCTCAACCCCTTGTAACTTATACTTTCTGTCTTTATGAATTTGCCTATTCTAGTTACCTCATAGAAGGGGAATCATACAATATTTGCCCTTCTGTGTCTGGCTTCTTTCATGTAGCATAATGTTTTCAAGGTTTTCAACCCATGTTGTAGTATTTTTCAGAATTTTTTCCTTTTTAAGGCTGAATAATATTCCATTGTATGTACATACCACATTTTGTTCATCCATTCATTTGCAGATGAACATTTAGTTTTTTCCAGCTTTTGGCTATTATGAATAATGCTACTAGGAACATGGCATACAAGTATCTCTTTGAGTTCCTAAATTCAATTCTTTTGGGTATATGATTAGAAGTGGAACTACTGGATCATATGGTAGTTCTATGTTTACTCTATGTCGCCAAATTGTTTTCCATGGCAGCTACTCTATATTGCATTCCCACCAGCAACGCACTAGCATTACAGTTTCTCCACATCCTTGCCAACATTTGTTATTTTCCTTTGTTTTTAATAATAGCCATCCCATATTTTTATAAATTATTTTCTTATTTCCAGCATGATGAGTAAAATAAATTCTTGACTCATTTAACTTATCCACTAGTCACCAAAATAAAAATTTTAAAGGTTATTTTATGAAGGTGGATTTTCTTTTCATATATATATGGGTTGTATTACCAATCCCTACACTAAAGGATCCCCAAACAGAATGGCTCATTTGATTTCTGTGTTTCACATCTGTCTTCTTCTAATACGCTTAACTCTTCCACTAGATTTAATGTGCAGCTTCTGCTCTCCTATTACCTAGCAGAGTGGTTCTCAAACTTAAGCTGTATCAGGATCACCTTGAGGCCTTGTTACAACCAGGCTTCTGGGCCCCACCCCCAGAGTCTCCGATTCTCATCTGCATTTTCAACAAGTTTCCCTGGTGATACCCACGCTGTTGGCCCGGGAACCACATTTTGAGAACCACTGACCTAGAAAATCAGGAAAATAAACTTCCAATGTTTTTCCAGAAAGAGCAGCAAGACCCTGCAAGACTAGATGAATGTGTCTCTAAGGAGCGAGGAAGTTGCATTAAGCAGCGAGACTTTGCACCATCTACTTTGGCTTCAGAGGAACTGGGTTTTGTTGTTCCTGTTTATTTTGTTTTTCACTTGCTTCCAACTCCTCATGGAATCCTGGCGGTCAGACCTTAAAGGTTATCTAGCTTAACCACTTCCCAAAGCAAGAAACTCCTTTATGTCCAAAACAAGTGGGCAGCCCCACTCTGTTTTTAGCACTTCCAGGGATGGGTAACTCACCCTTGCATTGTTTTCAAATACAGTTGGCCCTTGAACAATGTGCCGACCCTCCGTGCACTGGAAAACCCTTATAACTTCTAGGTGGCCCTCCACACATACGAGGTTCCTCATCTGGGGATTTAACCAACTTCGGATGCTATAATACTGTACTATTTACTACTGGGAAAAAGTCCCTGTATAAATGGACCCTGGAATTTCAAACGCCTGTTGTTCAAGGGTCAACTGCAATTGAGACTGTCAGATAAGAAAAGGCTAGTGAGGTGTTACTTTAAAATGATATGACTTGGGTTCCAAACTCAGACACGGGAGGATGAAACCATCTTAGCTTTCCCTAACAGCTTTTTTAAAGGAATCTTTAAAAATTTCTTACTAACATTTTTTTTTCATTTTTTTTTTCTATTCCACATCATTCAGAATAAGAGGAAGTAAAGAAAGTCATTTAAAAAAGAGCCAAAAACATTTTTTAATAGTAGGATCAGCAGAGCCTTGTGATAAAGTAAGGCATCACGAGATTAGACTGGAATCATAGTCTTCTCCTGATAAGTCATGACATTTAATTACTGTTAGCCCAAACCCCTTCATTTGCAATATGGAGATAAAAGTGTACCCGTTACTACTCACAGGTGCACCACATCTAATAATGTATAGCAAAGCACTCTCTAAACTGGGATAATCAACTCGTTAGCTATTACTAGCCTAATTATTCATATTATCTACTTTTATTTAACTAATATACCATTCTTACATAGTGTTTCCAATAATATTTTAGTGCCTTGGTTAAGCACTCATAAATATCTGGTATATAAATGCCCTTTTGCTTCCTCTTGCATTTTTTAATTATACAAAAACATCATAAATCAAGGTTGCCTCTGTCTCCTGGGAATTTCAAAGTAATCATGACATTCCCTACCTCTTTTGCCCTCCTCACAGCTGTTCATAATGATGGCTGCCCCCATCTTAAGCAACCTTGGTATCAATAGAAGCCGAACCTGACAGGATATTGGCAGCTCTCTTCCTGATAGCAGGTGATTGACATTTTCTCAGCGCCCTCCCCTGGCTCCTCCTATCTGTATTAGTATCAGAGTTTTGCCTTGCTTCTCTGCTCGTTCCCCACAATGAGCTTGAAGGTCTGATCATTCCCAAAGCCCTAGAGGGCATTCAACATTAATCCCATTTGTCCTGCACCCAACAAAGGAGCACTGAATTAGACATTTCCCCCCTCCCCTGTTTTTGTCAATATGTCCTACAAAATACCCAAAGGGTACCCACCCTTTTGGCCCAGAAGCTAAGATACCCTGGGTCTTTTTGTTCTCTCCCTACAAAGTGGAGTCTCTTTTAACCTGAAACATCAAACTTCTTTTAACTTCAAAGTGGAGTCTATTTTAACCTCCCCAGGAAAGTCCCCAGCTGCTTCTCTTCTTGGATTGTGCCAGCACCCAGTCCTTCAACAATGGGTCCAGCTCCTACTCTCCCAAACTCTGTTTGCTCAGGAGCAACTCTGAGCTCGCCAAGCACACTGTACACTTCGTCTCTGCCCTGTCCTCCTGAAGTATGTCCTCCCTTTCTCTCTGGATGACCCAGCCTAGGTCCCTTTCCAGACTGGCCCCTGGTCCCTGATCAATGGTGGGATGGGATGGCTCTAGTGTGTCCCTGTCCCTCCACCCCCATGCCCACTCCTCCTTTACTGCTGGTTACTCCTCTAGCAAATCTTCCCTTGGCCCAGGTTGGAGGGGCTTTACCAACCCCTACTGGGAAAGAAAATGGGTAGAATTGTTTGGCAACCTATTATCTTCAGAGGTATTAATCCACTTTCTGCTGTTCTACCTTATTAGGCCAAACCTCCCAGAATTTTTCAGTGCTTTCGGCATGTTCAGACCAATGGTATGCAGGATCCCAAAATCTATGTGATGTCCCCCCTCCCCCTCCACAGCAGCAGGACCACTGGTGGCCATTCCTGACAACCTATGTGTCAATAAGGGGACCTGTCAACTTCATTCATTGAAGGCTTATAAAGCCAGATTGCAGGACCCCACTTCCAATTTCCGACTCATCTGCATTTCTAACAAGTTTCCCAGGTGATACTGAAGCTGCTGATCTGAGAACCGCATTTTTAGAACCAGTTACTAGTGGTTAAAAAAATAAAAACTTTAATGAGGAAGCAAGGTTTTCTAAAAGTGTACTGATTAATCAATTTGCCCATATAACTAGACAGTTTTCCATATTCCTACACAGAAATCCAATCCAAAAAATTTTAAAGCAAATATGTTTATGATAAGCTGTTCAACACTCTGACTGCCAGTCAATTATGGAGCACAGATAACCCATCAAACGTAGAAGCGGTTTTAGGAAGAAAAAGGTGACCCTGGGTAAAGCTGCCACGGAGCTACATTCATTCACGTTAACAATCGTCATTTGTTTCTAGTGAAAATAAGAGTCCCACTCACCTTGCCTCATTAGGTCCTTCCCAAGCACCCTCTCCAAACACTGTAATTTCACCCCGAAGGCAAAGATGAAGTTGGCATCAAGGACCTACCATGGCATCCATCAGAAATAGCGCAAGCCACTAAGCCATTTTTGCAAAGTTTCAAACCTAGAGAATATTATAATAAATAACAGTGTACCCTTCCCCGAGATTCATCTATTATTATTTTACCACATTCGCTTCCTCTCTATATATATACAGTTGACCCTTGAACAACTCGACTTTGACTTGCGCGGGTCCATTTACACGTGGATATTTTTCAATAGCAAATACTACAGTACTACATGGTCTGTGGTTGGTTGAATCTGTGGATGGGGAGGAAGCACCAATACAGAGGGCTGCGGACTATAACATCTTCATTGTTTAAGGGTCAACTGTATAGTTTTTTTCCTTCCTACTGCATATTCTAAGAATAAAAATTTTTTTCCTAAGTAACTACAGTACCATTATTATACCTAAGAAACTAACATTAATTCAATTTATGATCCATTACATAGCCTATATTCAAATTGTTCCAATTGCTCTCAAAGCCCCAAAATAGTTTTTGTTGTTTTCTCTCCTTTTTATTTTTAATCCAGCATCCAAATTCCATGCATTGCATCTGGTTGTTAGGTCTCTCTAAATCTTTTTAACTTAAATATTCCCTATGCTTTTTTTTATGAATCATAATATTAACTATTTAAAGAATCCAGGCTAGCTGTCTGTCACAATGTCCCACTTTCTGGATCTGTCTAATTGTTTCTTCATGATTAGATCCAGTTTAACATATTTGGCATGGATATTACGTAGGTGACATTAACATCAAATTAGGAGACATATAATGTCAGATTGTTCTACTACTGGCAATATTAGGTTTGATGACATAGATAAGTTGGCTTCTACTGTACAGGTACATTTTTCACTTTGCAAGAGATAAGTAATCTGTGAGATGACACCTTGAGACCATGTGAATATCCTGTTCCCAACCACCTTTCTCCAAAAGGTTTAGTATCCACTGATGATCCTCAACCGATCAATTATTGAATTAAGGATTGTAACACTGATTTTCTTATTCTATCTTTTCTTCTATAATTATTAGTTAGCATTCTTCTGTTAAAAATGGATCTCTCTTTGTACACTATATATGTAAACACATACATATATACATATATATCACAATGGACTTATGCTTTTACTTTTTATTTAATGTGTTATAATTATTATAATTATTCTTTTTTTGACATTCATATTGTACAAAATTGGCCTGTTATATCTACTTCATGCCAATTCCTAGAGGCAGACACTTTCTCATTTTGGTTAGTTTTTTGTGGAGTTGCTTAAATTTTTCAATGGACGCTCATTTTAAATGGATTTTAACATTTTCTCCAAGAAAATATTTACATATTTTAGATGGGTGGGTAAATTATTGAACATCTTAAGGTAGCTTGAATCATTATACAGTCATCCCTCGGTATCCAAGGGGTATTGGTTCCAGGACACCACACAGATACTGAAGTCCAAGAATGTTCAAGTTCCTTATATAAAATGGTACAGTATTTACATATAACCTATGCAGTATCCTCCTGTACACTTTAAATCATCTCCAGACTACTTAGAATACCTAATATAATGTAAATACTATGGAATGGAAATAGTTGCCAGCGCATGGCAAATTCAAGTCTTGATTTTTGGAGCTTTCTGGAATTTTTTTTCCCAAATATTTTCGATACTCGGTTGGTTGAATCTGCAGATGTGGAACCCTCAGATACAGAGGACTGACTGTAGTCTGGTTAGTACACTTTGAAATATTGACATATAATATGGTTGTATATTTGATAGCAAGTAGTTCTCTCATTTGATTTTAACAGGTTTTTTTTCCAGAGTACTTTACTTAAATAAAACCACAAATGCTAACAGTAAAGTGGTATTAAAAATTAAAATTTAATCAGAATCTCACAATCACTACATTACCTTTTCTCTTCCATTTTAAGTCACCTCTATGCATTTTACATTGTGGTAATAATAAAACCTGTATTATTATTTGTTGTCTTCCCCTAAAAAACGTAACATTATTTAATTTTTCAAAGGAACCAGACATAAACTTGAAGATATATGGAGTTTCATATCATGTATCATAAAACTAAACCCTATCACAGACCAACTTTAAATTATTAATTAATTTTTATTAAAAAAATAATATAGACACAACCAAAAAGGAAAGTCAAAAAGTACAAGATGGAATATAATGAAATAATGTTTTCTTTCTACTCAAAACCCTGTCTCTCCCCCCTCAAAATCATCCACTTTTCACATCTTCTTGAGGAAGGAATTCCGGAAATTTTAAATTCATAAAAATAAATGTAGGTGACTCCTTTGTGGTCAGTGCTGCTAAACGAAGGGAATTTGTAACAATCAGCCTTCTGCATTTGACTGGTTCCCTAAACTGAATTTGAGAAAGTTTTCACATCAGCACACCACTGTCACCTAACTCTCTTTAATGGATATATGCCTAGTTTTTCACTGTATACTTATACCACATTTATTTTTAACCAGTTCCATATTTGTCAACAGTTTTCATTTCTTTATTTGCATATTTTTTACTGTTTCAAGGAATGGTGCAACAGACATAACTGTGCATATATCTTTTGGCACATGTAAGAGTACGCATTTAGAATAAATACTAGTAGTAAAATTACTGGGTCAAAAGATCAGAGTATACAGTTGACCTTCGAACAACATGTGGGTTAGTGTATGAGAGTTACTTCTCCCTCTACACCCTTAGTAATACTGTAAAGGAGTAAAATTTTAATCTCTGACATATGCCAATAGGATAGGTAAAAATTATTTCATTTATTTAAATAGGAGGATGAGCATTTTTCTGGTTTATAAACCCTCAATATTTCTTGCCCATCACCATTTCTGTGATTCTTCATTGAATTATGTCTTTCCTTTTTTATTTTGTAAGAACACTTTATAAATGAGGAAATTAGAGCTGAATCAGTTGCATAAGTGAAGGAATATCTTTTTCCCTAGTTTTTTATTTATCTTTTGATTGCTTATGATAAATTTTGCGTATGTAGTCAAATTGATCACTATCTTGTCATATGACTTGTTGGTTATGAGAGCTTTTCCCTACTTGTTATTAAAAACATTTTGGTAATATTTTCTTCTAGTAATTTTATGTTTTCATTTTTTATATTATAGTACTCTATCCATGGAAGTTTGGTATAAAGAATGATTAAAGCTAGCTTTATTTTCTTTCCCAAATGGCTAGCCAGTTTATCACAATATCATTTACTGAATTTTCCCTACTAATGTGAACTGTCACCCACATTCCATACTAAATTCTCACATGTATTTGAACCTCTGTCTGGACTCTATTCAGTTCCATTAATTTCTCTTTCTGTTGCTATAACAGAACTATTTTTATTACAGTAGATTTAAATATGTACTGAGTCTAGTAGGTACCCACACTCTTTCCGGTTAGAGTTAAGAACTTGGAACTTTAGAGCCACACTTGCTTAGGTTCAAATCCTGCTTCTTCCACTTATCATGAGACCTTCGACAAGTTATTTAAATCTCTCTATGCTTCCATTTCCTCATCTGTAATGAGGATGATAATAAAACTACCCCTCTTCTGAGGACCTTCAAGATGGCAGAGGAGTAAGATGTGGAGATCACCTTCCTCCCCACAAATACATCAAAAATACATCTACAAAAAAAAAATACATCTACATGTGGAACTGCTCCTATAAAACACCTACTGAACACTGGCAGAAGACCTCCGACTTCTCAAAAGGCAAGAAACTCCCCACGTACCTGGATAGGGCAAAAGAAAAAAGAAAAAACAGAGACAAAAGAATACGGACAGGACCTGCACCTCTGGGAGGGAGCTGTGAAGGAGGAAAAGTTTCCACACTCTAGGAAGCCCCTTCACTGGCAGAGACGGGGGGTGGCAGGGGGGAAGCTTCAGAGCCACCGAGGAGAGAGCAGCAAGAGGGGTGCAGAGGGCAAAGCAGAGAGATTCCTGCACAGAGGATCGGTGCCAACCAGCACTCACCAGCCCAAGAGGCTTGTCTGCTCATCTGCCAGGGCGGGCAGGGGATGGGAGCTGAGGCTCCAGCTTCAGAGGTCAGATCCAAGGGAGAGGACTGGGGTTGGCTGCGTGAACACAGCCTGAAGGGGGCTAGTGCACCACAGCTAACCGGGAGGGAGTCCGGGAAAAAGTCTGGACCTGCCTAAGAGGCAAGAGACCATTGTTTCGGGGTGTGCGAGGAGAGGGGATTCAGAGCACCACCTAAACGAACTCCAGAGATGGGCGCGAGCCACGGCTATCAGTGTGGACATGAGAGACAGACATGAGACGCTAACACTGCTGCAGCCGCCACCAAGAAGCCTGTGTGCGAGCACAGGTCACTATCCACACCTCCACTCCTGGAGGCCTGTGCAGCCCGCCACTGCCAGGGTCCCGTGATCCAGGGACAACTTCCCTGGAAAACACACAGCACACCTCATGCTGTTGCAACGTCACACTGCCCTCTGCCGCCACAGGCTCTGCCCACATTCCATACCCCTCCAGGCCTCGGCCTGAGTGAGCAGAGGCCCCTAATCAGCTGCTACTTAAACCCCCTCCTGTCTGGAAGAAGAACAGACCCCAAAGGGCGACCTAAACACAGAGGCAGGGCCAACTCCAAAGCTGAAACCCAGGAGCTGTGCGAACAAAGAAGAAAAAGGGAAATTCCTCCTTGCAGGCGCGGGAGAAGCAGATTAAATCTCCACAATCAACTTGACGTGGAATACGTGGAATTCCTGCATCTGTGGAATACGTGAATAGACAACGAATCAAACCAAATTTGAGGCAGTGGATTTTGGGAGCAACTGTAGACTTGGGGTTTCCTGTATGAGACTGACTAGTTTCTGATTTTTATGTTTATTTTAGTATAGCTTTTATCACTTGCTAACATTGGTGGATTTGTTTAATGGTTTCGTTGCTCTTCTTTCTTTTGTAATTACTTTTTAAATTTTTGTATTTAACAATTTTTTATTTTTTTATTTTAATAACTTTATTTTATTTTTTTCTTCCTTTCTTTTTTTCTCCCTTTTCTTCTGAGGCATGTGGCTACCAGGATCTTGGTACTCCAGCCGGGTGTCAGGCCTGAGCCTCTGAAGTGGGAGAGCCGAGTTCAGGACATTGGACCACCAAAGACCTCCTGGCCCAACGTAACATCATCGGCGAGAGCTCTCCCAGAGATCTCCATCTCAACACTAAGACTCAGTTCCAGTGAACGACCAGCAACCTCCAGTGCTGGACACCCCATGCCAAACCACTAGCAAGACAGGAACACAACCTCAACCACTGGTAGAGAGGCTGCCTAAAATCATAATAAGTTCACAGACACCCCAAAACACACCACCGGACGTGGTCCTGCCCACCAAAAAGACAAGATCCAGCCTCATCCACCAGAACACGGACACCAGTCCCCTCCACCAGGAAGCCTACACAACCCACTGAACCAACCTTATCCACTGGGGGCAGACACCAAAAACAATGGTAACTACAAAGCTGCAGCCTGCGAAAAGGAGATCCCAAACGGAGTAAGTTAAGCAAAATGAGAAGACAGAGAAATACGAAGCAGATGAAGGAGCAAAGTAAAAACCCACCAGACCAATCAAATGAAGAGGAAATAGGCAGTCTACCTGAAAAAGAATTCAGAGTAATGACAGTAAAGATGATCCAAAATCTTGGAAATAGAATGGAGAAAATACAAGAAACGTTTAACAAGGACCTAGAAGAACTAAAGAGCAAACAAACAATGATGAACAACACAATAAATGAAATTAAAAATTCTCTAGAAGGAATCAATAGCAGAATAACTGAGGCAGAAGAACGGATAAGTGACCTGGAAGATAAAACACTGGAAATAACTACCGCAGAGCAGAATAAAGAAAAAATAATGACAAGAATTGAGGACAGTCTCAGAGACTTCTGGGAAAACAGTAACCACACCAATATTCGAATTATAGGGGTCCCAGAAGAAGAAGAGAAAAAGAAAGTGACTGAGAAAATATTTGAAGAGATTATAGTTGAAAACTTCCCTAATATGGGAAAGGAAAGAGACAATCAAGTCCAGGAAGCATAGAGAGTCCCATACAGGATCAATCCAAAGAGAAACAGGCCAAGACACATATAAATCAAACTATCAAACATTAAATACAAAGAAAAAATATTAAAAGCAGCAAGGGAAAAACAACAAATAACATACAAGGGAATCCCCATGTTAACAGGTGATCTTTGAGCAGAAACTCTGAAAGCCATAAGGGAGTGGCAGGACATATTTAAAGTGATGAAAGGGAAAAACCTACAACCAAGATTACTCTACCCAGCAAGGATCTCATTCAGACAGGGAAATTTAAAGCTTTACAGACAAACAAAAGCTAAGAGAATTCACCACCACCAAACCAGCTTTACAACAAATGCTAAAGGAACTTCTCTAGGCAGGAAACACAAGAGAAGGAAAAGACCTACAATAACAGACCCAAAACAATTAAGAAAATGGTAATAGGAACATACATATCAATAATTACCTTAAATGTAAATGGATTAAATGCTCCAACCAAAAGACAAAGACTGACTGAATGGATAGAGAAACAAGGTCTGTATATACGCTGTCTACAAGAGATCCACTTCAGACCTAGGGACAGAGACAGACTGAAAGTGAGGGGATGGAAAAAGATATTCCATGCAAATAGAAATCAAAAGAAAGCTGGAGTAGCAATTCTCATATCAGACAAAACTGACTATAAAATAAACACTATTACAAGAGACAAAGAAGGACACTACATAATGATCAAGGGATCAATCCAAGAAGAACATATAACAATTGTAAATATTTATGCACCCAGCATAGAAGCACCTCAATACATAAGGCAAATGCTAACAGCCATAAAAGGGGAAATTGACAGTAACACAATCATACTAGGGGACTTTAACACCCCACTTTAACCAATGGACAGATCATCCAAAATGAAAATAAACAAAGAAACACAAGTTTTAAAGGACACATTAAACAAGATGGATTTAATTGATATTTATAGGACATTCCATCCAAAAACAACAGAATACACTTTCTTCTCAAGTGCTCATGGAACATTCTCCAGGATAGATCATATCTTGGGTCACAAATCAAGTCTTGGTAAATTTAAGAAAATTGAAATCGTATCAAGTATCTTTTCCGACCACAATGCTATGAGACTAGATATCAATTACAGGAAAAAAAACTGTAAAAAATACAAACACATGGAGGCTAAACAATACACTACTAAATAACCAAGAGATCACTGAAGAAATCAAAGAGGAAATCGAAAAATACCTAGAAACAAATGACAATGAAAACACGATGACCCAAAACCTATGGGATGCAGCAAAAGCAGTTCTAAGAGGGACATTTATAGCAATACAATCCTACCTCAAGAAACAAGAAAAATCAAATAAACAAACTAACCTTACACCTAAAGCAATTAGAGAAAGAAGAATTAAAAAAACTCGAAGTTAGCAGAAGGAAAGAAATCATAAAGATCAGATCAGAAATAAATGAAAAAGAAATGAAGGAAACGATAGCAAAGATCAATAAAACTAAAAGCTGGTTCTTTGAGAAGATAAACAAAATTGATAAACCATTAGCCAGACTCATCTAGAAAAAAAGGGAGAAGACTCAAATCAACAGAATTAGAAATGAAAAAGGAGAGGTAACAACTGACACTGCAGAAATACAAAGGATCATGAGAGATTACCACAAGCAACTCTATGCCAATAAAATGGACAACTTGAAAAAAATGGACAAATTCTTAGAAAAGCACAACCTTCTGAGATGGAACCAGGAAGAAATAGAAAATACAAATTGACAAATCACAAGCACTGAAATTGAAACTGTGATTAAAAATCCTCCAACAAGCAAAAGCCCAGGACCAGATGGCTTCACAGGCAAATTCTATCAAACATTTAGAGAAGAGCTAACACCTATCCTTCTCAAACTCTTCCAAAATATAGCAGAGGGAGGAACACTCCCAAAACATAGGCAGAACACTCTATGACATAAATCACAGCAAGACCCTTTTTGACCCACCTCCTAGAGAAATGGAAATAAAAAGCAAAAATAAACAAATGGGACCTAATGAAACTTAAAAGCTTTTACACAGCAAAGGAAACCATAAACAAGACGAAAAGACAGCTTTCAGAATGTGAGAAAATATTTGCAAACGAAGCAACTGACAAAGGTTAATCTCCAAAATATACAAGCAGCTCATGCAGCTCAATATCAAAAAAACAAACAATCCAATCCAAAAATGGGCAGAAGACCTAAATAGACATTTCTCCAAAGAAGATATACAGATTGCCAACAGACACATGAAAGGATGCTCAACATCACTAATCATTAGAGAAATGCAAATCAAAACTACAATGGGGTATCACCTCACACCAGTCAGAATGGCCATCATCAAAAAATCTACAAACAATAAATACTGGACAGGGTGTGGAGAAAAGGGAACCCTCTTGCACTGTTGGTGGGAATGTAAATTGATACAGCCACTATGGAGAACAGTATGCAGGTTCCTTAAAAGACTGAAAATAGAACTACCATATGACCCAGCAATCCCAGTACTGGGCATATACCCTGAGAAAACCAAAATTCAAAAAGAGTCAGTTACCACAATGTTCATTGCAGCACTATTTACAGTAGCCAGGACATGGAAGCAACCTAAGTGTCCATCAACAGATGAATGGATAAAGAAAATGTGGCACATATATACAATGGAATATTACTCAGCCATAAAAAGAAACGAAATTGAGTTATTTGTAGTGAGGTGGATGGACCTAGAGACTGTTGTACAGAGTGAAGTAAGTCAGAAAGAGAAAAACAAATACTGTATGCTAACACATATATATGGAATCTAAAAAAAAGAAAGAAAAGGTTCTAAAGAACCTAGGGGCATGACAGGAATAAAGACACAGAACTAGAGAATGGACCTGAGGACACAGGGAGGGGGAAGGGTAAGCTGGGACGAAGTGAGAGAGTGGCATGGACAGATATACACTACCAAATGTGAAATAGATAGCTAGTGGGAAGCAGCCGCATAGCATAGGGAGATCAGCTCGGTGTTTTGTGACCACCTAGAGGGGTGGGATAGGGCGGTGGTAGGGAGACACAAGAGGGAGGAGATATGGGGATATATGTATACATATAGCTAATTCACCTTGTTATACAGCAGAAACTAACACAACATTGTAAAGCAATTATACTCCAATAAAGATGTTAAAAAAAAATGCCCCTCTTCTCACATTAAATAGGACTGACCTGTGTAACTAAGAGGATATTGCAGAAATGACACTGTGTGACATTCGAAACTAGGTCTTAAAAAAACATTGACGCTTCCACGCTATCCTCTCTTTTGGAGTGCTCACTCTGGTAGAAGCTACCATGTTGTGAAGACATTTAAGGAGCCTCTGGAGAGACTCACATGGAAGGAACTGAGGTTTCCTGCCGACACCCATGGCCATGAGGATGAACCATCCTGGAAGCAAATCTTCCAGCCCAAGGCTCCCCTTCAAATGACTGGAGCCTCATGAAGGACTCCAGTCCCAAACCATCCAACTAAGCTGCTCCCAAATTCCTGACACACTGAAACTGTGTGAATTAATAAACATTTATTGTTGTTTTAAGTCATTAAGTTTGGGTTAATTGGTTATGCAGCAATATATAACTAATACATCTTCCAACTAACAATTTTATTGGGAAGGCATTGACTTTATAGACTCATTTATAAAGAACTGACCTCTTCACAGTATTGAACATTTCTATCCAAATAGAACTTCTTTCTTTCCATCAAGTCAAGATTTTTTTTTAAAAAAAGGTAGATATTTTAAGTCTTGATCATCGATGTCTGGCACATTTCTCTTATTCATTTTGTTGCTATACTTCTATTTTATTCTCTAAATTGTACTGATACTATCAATTTTAATGCTATTACTCTTCTATTAATTTTGTAACCAGCCAACTCGCTGAATATCATTTTTCTAGTAGCCAGACAACTGATTATTTTGGATTTTTCAGATGTGTAATTATATCATCTACAAATAATGATAATTTTGCCTCATATTTTCCTTTTTATAGCTATTATTTCTCTACAGCTATTATTTTTTATAGCTATTATTTTGTACTTGCATTGGCTGAGGTAATAAATATTAGCTCTAAAAATATATGATGGCTGAAGATATTATATACCTGCAATATTTATCAGTTTGATTTCTTCCATTATTCTGAATATTCTTGTAGTTGTAGACTGCCAAATCCTCCAATTTGGCTGAAATGGTTAATACTTTTAGTCTATAAAATCTCATTTTTAATAGAAATATTAACAATTAATTTTTAAATTATACCAAATCAAACCTTGTTTTCAAGTTTTTATCAATATGATAAAAAATACTTTAAAATGATGAAAAGATGACAGTCACTGTTGTCATGGTTCACTATCTTTCATTTACTATCTTTAATCCTCCTTGACCTTTAACCAAAAGACCTAATTATCTTCCTAACCCAAGGAAAGTGGAAATCAAAACTACATAAATAAATAAAAACATGCTTCTAAATGACAAAGGTTAAAATTGAGAAGGAACAACGTCTTGATATTGCTTAGGAAAATAAAATGTCCCCAAATAAATTTTCCTTTTAGTAACTTTCAAAAGAAATGCAACTTTTGAAATATTTAAGTTTTAAAAAAATTTTCGAGATGAAACAGGTAGGAAGAATGCAGTGGGGGGTATTTTTGAGGCCCAGGAAAATGAGAACACTACAGGGTAGCTGATAAATTGATTTTTAATAATGTTAGATACTTGCAAACCCTCTCTCTTCATTGTGCTGCAGGAAGAGAATACACTAGCACGTGTTAAAACACCCTCCAGGGCTTCCCTGGTGGCGCAGTGGTTGAGAATCTGCCTGCCAATGCAGGGGACACGGGTTCGAGCCCTGGTCTGGGAAGATCCCACATGCCGCGGAGCAACTGGGCCCGTGAGCCACAGCTACTGAGCCTGCGCGTCTGGAGCCTGTGCTCTGCAACAAGAGAGGCCGCGATAGTGAGAGGCCCGCGCACCGTGATGAAGAGTGGCCCCCACTTGCCACAACTGGAGAAAGCCCTCGCACAGAAATGAAGACCCAACACAGCTAAAATAAATAAATAAATAAATTTATAAAAAAAAAAAAAAAAAAAACACCCTCCAAGGATTTTCAATTTCATTATTATATCCATGTGAAGGAAAGGAAAGCCAAAATAACACCTAGGTAAGTAAAAGTTCATTATTACCTTGAGTTGTTTAGTGTCCATTTTTTTCCTTATCTATGTCCAACAGAAGAACATCTAGCAATTGATTCAGAAGGCAAAATGAACATACAAGTTTAGAGTTGGACTGCTCACATTTTACAGATTCTAATTCTAGAAACATTATCTTGCATATAAATCATAATTCTGCTCCAGAAGACCCTTTTCTGTGCTTTTCAGATGAATCTTATGCCAAGACTTTCCAACGTGACGTATCACAATGCCAGATTGATAAGCAAGTTTGATCAACACTAGCGGAATCATCTCACACCAAACATTACAGGATTTACCAGAGTACAGACCGTGACGGTAACATGGAAGCTGGCTTTTTCTGTGCTTAACTTGGAACGGCAGACGTGTTCAGCTCCAAACTTTTCAAGTCTTAACATCTGTTGTGAGCATGATGAAAAACAATAGACTTGGGAAATTGGATTTATTTCAATACTAATTTCAGTGGCCTGATTCAATG
This sequence comes from Balaenoptera musculus, assembly GCF_009873245.2. Lineage (NCBI taxonomy): Eukaryota > Metazoa > Chordata > Mammalia > Artiodactyla > Balaenopteridae > Balaenoptera > Balaenoptera musculus. Next base: position 65,867,506 of record NC_045802.1, on the reverse strand, counting down.
TAGCTACAGGATTGACATGAATAATGGCAAAAACAAGAAAGACTATTTAATCAGGACAAGGAAATATGGGATTGTTGGGACTCTGCAGATTTGGATCCACACTTAGGATGCTGCAAAATACTGTTTTCAAATACTCCCTTCAGAAGCACAGTGTAAGGTGTGTTACAACAGCTTAGACAACAACCAGGGAGAAAGGGTTTCATCTTTACTTCCTGTACCATCTGAACTGGGGTTATATGATTTCCCTTGAAATAAATACTTTGTTGATTTTCTGTATCCCTTATTACAACTCCGGTCATCAACAACATTATTTGGTTTTTATGTATAATAGATTCTCCTTAGTCTTTGCTGAACAAACGCATTAAGATCTTAGCATTAAAAATTCAACCACATTTTCTTTGTAAAATTTTCTCTTCCTCTTTTACTTCTACTGAACTGAAATGAACAAGGTGGTTTAAACAGTTGTCTTATGTTGCAATAAAGTCCAACAACACGTATTCAAAAACTAAACTTGCTTTAAAGAAAGATGACTGGCAAGCTAAAGCTTGCACTAAGCTACACCATCAATATACTCTCAGAGGTGGAGTGAATCTCAGTATTCATGGGGTTGAAATATAAAACCGCTGGATATTTCCTTTTTCAGGAGGTGTGACATTCCATTTATATTTTTGAAAATGTTATATAGCACTTTTGGAGAGAGTTGTTTGGAAAGGGAGAGAAATAAACTTAATCAAAGAAAAATATGATTCAAAAACAAACACCACCACAATAAGTTCCTTAAAAATCTAATATAGAATACACAACACACCTGACTCTTGACTTACTTATTTCAAATATAGAGAAAAGCTAAAATCCTGAGGACAGATTGTTTTACTTTTAACTTAGCAGACCAATGTCCATCAACAGCAGCAAACAGCTGAATATTGTATTAATACTTTAAGATTATTGCAAATTCAGAAGAAAATTAAAATCAAACACTGGATTGCATGTGAAATCAAATCTTTCATTTAAGTTTACAAATTTCTATTTATAGGGAGCATAACACTTAGGGTATCGGTAATCAGTCAAGGACAGATTGTTGCAGGATATAAATTGTCATGTTTTAATTTTGTAAACCCTGAATTTGTTAAACCTCTTTCCCTGTGTTGACTGTATTCAAAACATCCCTGACTTTTATCTATAAGAATCAGTAAAAACCAACTGCCACATGTGGCAAAGGACACTTTGATTAGTTATCAGGCTTTTCTTCATTTTTATTCCTCTCTGAGCAAAAACTCTAATCTTCAAGAGCATGTGTGACCAAAAGAGATCTAGACATGAAGAGACTGGCTGTCCCTATAAGTGCCCGTCACTTTGAAGAGCGCCTTAGGAAATCAGTTAGACCTTTCTGAAGCTGGGCTATTCTAACTGCCGAGGATGCAGGTTCTCTGGGGGACAAAACAGATGCCTACAGTCCTTGTGAAGACAAGTGGAGGTCCCTCTGTGAGAGAACTTTTCACAGCCCAACATTTAGCCATTGTTCACTGAATCCACAAGTTGGTTTCAGTAATCTTGACAAATAGTTCTTTAGGAAAAAATGATATTGAAGGCGTATTTGCCAATTATGTCACAATCAGAGTTACGTTTCATCTTACGTGGTTAGTCATTGATCAGTATGATTTCCAAAGCTGAAGTCCTTTCAGGCACATTCCTCAGATCCTCTAAATATGATACAACCACGGCTCTCAGTGTTATGTAAATAGCCAATACCTCTTGATGCTGGGTAATTGGAACTACAGTAATAGGTCCTCAACCTGACTCTAATGGATTTTGAATGTTACACCTCCTTAGATGGCTTTCTCTTTGCAGAATCTATATCCAATGTTCTTGAATTTTCCAGTAGAGTGCTGCTATAATACTGCAGAAAAGCAAGTGTTAGTGGTTCTCCATGACCTGTAGATTTTCTGGGACAAGTACCTCTTCCCACATTTTTGATGATTCCATTGGTAAAAATTCTCTGATTGCATATTATAGATATGTATTTCTTCAATAAATACTTACTGAGTGCTTACTCTATACCAGAGAGGATGCCAGGTGCTAGAGATATGGGATGGATAAGAGCTGTATGCTCCTTGCCTTATGGGGCCTGAAGCCTATTGAGAGATACCAACAATTAAACAATAGCTCTCCAGCACAAGCACTTTAGAATAGAAGGCACATAGTGGGGGCACCCAGCCTAGTCATGAGGAAGGGGAAGTGAATAAGGGAGCCAGGGAAGGTTTTTGGAAAAGATGTCATTTAATTGGGCTCTAAAAGATGATTGGAAAAAAGATAGCAAAAAGAGGCAGAGGATAGGAGTGGAATTTTTCCTAATCACAGAACACCTATAATATGTTCTGTTCCTCTGAATTCTAAGACCAAAAACAATGTGGTATCACTGTTCAGCATCTATTCTGATTGTATTATTAGTTTCTATTAATGTTAACTGTGGTCTAGTCAGAAGGAAAAATTTATTATAGGTTCCAAATATTAGGCAATCCTGCAGTATAAAATTCTTAAATTCCCCCAAATTGCCAATTGTACGCAGGGACGCTTTGATCAGGCTATCGGTTTCACTTATGAGATTTAATTTTCTGAACAATGACTGATGAAACAAAGATAATTTCCTCAAGCCTGAGTCTTAGGAAAGGAGATAGCAAAAGAATGTAATGAGGCATGACTATGGTTGGGATGTATGGTCAACCATTACATGCTTGTGTTGCCAATGCCATCTTATGTTTCATGACAGAATGGAGGTGTGAGCAGATAAATCCAGGGAAGCAGGCTATATCAGTTATCTATTTCTGCACAAAAAGTACCACAAAACTTAACAGCTTAAAACAACAATGCACACTTATTATCTCATAGCTTCTGTGGATCATGAATCTAGGAACAGCTTATCGGGGTCCTAGGCTTCAGGATCACTTGCAAGCTGTAATGAAGGCATCAATGTTGAGTCTCATCTATAGACTTGACTTAAGAAGAACCCACTTCGAGCTTATGTCGTTGTTTACAGGATTGAGTTCTTTGCTGGTTGTTGTCTGGAAGCCACCCTTAGCTCCTTACCATGGGGACCTCTCCACCATGATAGCTTGTTTCACCAAAGCATACAAGCAAAGAAACCAATAGAGTTCATTATCAAGATAGAAGTCATGAGCTCTTGAAAATGACATTCCTTCAATGTTACCATATTCTATATGTTAGAAGAAAGTTGCTCAAAGGTAGGGGATTTACAAGGCCACTAATACCAGGAGGCTGGGATATCTGGCAGCCATCCAAAAGGCTGTCTGCCTCACAGGCTGACTGATGGTCCATGTTTGGTATGTCTCTGGTCAGTGTAAAATGTGTTCAAGTTTTAGCATATTTCCAATTTTCTAGCAATAAAGTATCTGCTTTTCTTGGCTCTATTTTTTTAAATTAATTTATATTTATTGTATAAGTCAAGGTCAGATCCAGAGACAGAAATTACATATTTAACTTTGCTGTGTAGCAGAAACCAACACAACATTGTAAATCAACTATACATTGATAAAATAAACTTTATTTTTATTTATTTTTCTTTTTAATTAATTTTTATTGGAGTATAGTTGCTTTACAATGTTTAAAATAAATTTTAAAAAAAGAAATTACACGATTTATTTGACCAGAGAGAATTTGACATAAATAATTGTTAAGTATAAAGTTGTTAACTTGGTAACTAAAAGGTTAAAAAGAGAGAGCGAGAACTTTAAGGTATCATGGAGGTAGCAACTGCAGAATGTAGCTACCAGCCCAAGGGCTGGGGGAAAAAAGGGAAGAGATTGGAATTATAAAAACGTAGAAATTGAGAGAAGGGACCCCATTCAGGTGAAGCTCAGACCTCTGAAGAGGGGACATTGTTCAGCTGGTGCCAGTGTCCTGGGGGCTGGGGGGCAGAGTTGCCCAATGAAGCTGGTACTGCCAGTGCTGGAAAAACCACAAAATGGAGAGGAAAGAATTGCCACTGCTGGGGTGAGGTAGAGTTCCCAGAGTGAGGCTCATTAGAACAGCTAGGAGGCAGGAAGGAGCAAGTCCTTTCTTCCTCCTCCAGCCTCAAAGCGTCTCTCTTGGGTCCCCATTAACAGACACTAAGAGGGTACCAGCTGAAAAAGCAGAAATGTGGTTGGGGAGTCCCAGGCTCAAAATGGCAGCAAAGCAGAGAAAGGAAGGACCGATTTGGAGCTGAGAGACAATAGCTTAATAACCAGCACAGGCAGGTTATCGATACGAGAGGAAAATGAGGAAATGCGTGTGGCTTGGGAAGGGGCTGGGCTGTCCAATCAAAAGATGAATTTCATATTAATGTCAATAAATTGTTTGGCTCTATTTTTTTAAGTAATATTTAGTATGGTCACAAGCATAGCTGGTTCCAACAGAAAATTTTATTATAGATAAGGAATCAGAAGTACCTTACTCTTTCCATATAGGATACAAATGAATGACATGGTAAACAATGTCCTCTAGTAGACATGAAGGAAACAGGAGGAAATGCAAATGGTAAATATGCGTGTGGCCAAAATGGATTCTACTGGCCAAATAAAATTCTTGCACACCTAGTGGTTTTTGAAATCCACTGGCTACATAACATCCTCAGACTGTTCCAGTAAATAATACTGGGCACTAGATATATGCACACTCACTTAAAAATTAATCTAGTCACTGAGACAAACCTTCTTTAGAAAAAAGCTATCTAGCCTGATAACAACAAAGCTCTGAAACAACAATATGAATAGGAATATTTCAGGTAAAATTGCTAGAGGCTATATTTTGTTTTCTAAGTAATTGCATTTCTCAAGGATTGATGATAGCCTTATGAAAAACAAGGCACTGTGAACTCACTTTAGGGAAGATTTCTCCTGAAGGCTGCCTAATTCAATGCAAATATATCTCTAAAACAAAACAAATAGCAAAATGCCTCTTATCCCTCATTCTACTGTGTTTCTCAAATTCTGCCTTAATCCGTGCGGTGGGGTGAGATTGTTACTAACCCAAATGTTTCTTCAACATGAAACCTAAAGATAATTTTACTAGAAAATGTGACTGTGTCCTGTTACTTTGTTCAAATCTGATCTTCACACAATTGAAAAAGGATTTTCCTGCCCTTATTATTTACATGTGGACAAGCAAATAATAAGAAAGAAAGCCAAAAGATAATGTCATAAGATTCCTCATCTATCTAAGGGCAAAACAGGTGTTTGTATAAGACCTCAATCAGCAGGCTCAGCACACTGATTCTTAGGGTGGTGTTCTAGAAGACCAATGACACTGTTCGCAAGCAATGACCTTCACTAAACAGAAACATTTAGTGTGAAAGTAACATCAAAAGGAGGATGTGAAATACAAAGCAAACACTTCTTTACAGTAGAGGATAGTTCAAGGTCAGTGTATGTTACTACCCACCACAGGAGAGAGTACAAATTTGATAAACATACCCAAATGCAATATGCCTATCACCATGTTTTAAAAGTGGCCATCAATAACAAAGAGAAAGAGCCGCGGCAATGCATAACCAAATCTATAAATAGTCATTAGGCAGGGTAGTGTCATATGATACAAAGATCATAAGCTTGGCATCCCAAGTACCTGTAAACTACCAACTGTCTGTCCTTGGGCAAGTCTTAATTCTGAGACTCACTCTAGGAAATGACAATTACACCTACACCTCAGTAGTATCCCTTTCTTCCTGATTATTTCTATGGATTTTTCATCTTTTTTCATCATAAGTAAAATGTATAAATAAGAAAGGATTACATTGATTATTGAAGAATTTGCTAGACAAACTGCTATTTTCTTTAAGTCCCAATTTCCTCATCAATAAAATAGGGATGAAAATAGTGCCTGTCATAGGACAGCTTTGTACAGTCCTTATGAAAATTAAAATGTTAATATTTTAAAAAAAGCTTCATCTACCTACATACACACACCTACATAATGTATACTATATAGGTGTATGTTAAATAAAGTAAAAATAAATAAAACATAATAGATGGATGAATAAAAGCTACTATGAATTAGGAGTGACAAGGAAGAAATAAGGAGAGTGGAAGGATAATTAAAAGTTTAAGAGTTAGAAGGAAAAGAGAATGGGAGGTGAGGTCATGAAGATAATAACCCTGCCCCCTTCCCCGGCAAAGATGTCAATGTCCTATCTCCGGAACCTATATGAATATGTTATGTGATATGGCAAAGGAAAATTAATGTTGCTAATCAGCTGACCTTAAAAGAGAGATTATTCGGGATTATCCAGGTGGGTCCAATGTAATCACAAGGGTGCTTCAACTGGAAGAAAGAGGCATTAGAGGAAGTCAAAGTCATGCAATGTGAAAAGGACTGGACCATCCATTGCTGGCTTTGAAGACGGAAGGCAGCCACAAGCCAAGGAATGCAGGCAATTTCTAGAAGCTGGAAAAGACAACAAAAATGGATTCTCTCCTTGAGCCCCAAGAAAAGAATGCAGACTTGCTGACACCTCAATTTAGCCCAGTGAGACAAGTATTGGACTTTGACATGTTTTGTTTTAAGCCATTAAATCTGTAGTTATTTTGTACAGCAGAAATAGGAAACTAATACAGGAAGGGTGAAGAATAGCAAGATAGCATATCTCTCAGGCAGAAAAGAAACAGACTAACGAGTCTGGTTGTCATTGATGCTGAAAAGTAAGAAACTCCTTCTATTAGGACATAATTCCTTTCAGATGAAGGGAAAGTTTCCACGACTCTTTGATTAGTTTGGCTATTATGACTAGTCTCTTTAAGAGAAGAGAGAAGCAGTATAATATTGAATACAGAATACAGATGTGGAGTCAGAAGACATGGCATTTAGCCCTGAATACTTAGAAACCCTTCCTGAAATATATCAGTTATCTCTAAATTAGAGTCACAGATGGAAGCATTTCTTCTTGAATAACACAAAACCCAACAATAGTGAGAAGAACAGAAATGTACCCAGATAAATGATCTGCACTTGACACAGCAAGGCTTCTCTCTAGATAGGGTAAAAAATTTAGCTGATAATTAAGCACCAAATGAACCATTTGAAAATTTCAGTGCCATGAGCAGAAGAAAATTAAATTAAATCAAAATTAACATATTAGGTCTGGGTTGAGTAAAGAGATTATTGCTGTGTCTGGATTCTGTCTTGTTAAGGAGAAGCTATTCTTTAAAACATCCAAGTCTAAAATACAATGATAGGATGGCATTAGCAAGTAAACACAATAACTGAATCATTTAAGTTCAAACTAATGTGCAACACAATGTTCTATTGGTTACAAGGGCAGTGCTTCAGGGGAACTATATGAATGTGTTTGTTATTCAGTTCAACTCAACACCTACTGTTGAGCCAGGCATAGTATTAAATGCTTAGACTTTAAAGCTAATAAGACACAGTCCTTACCCTTCATGGAATTCATAGTCTAGAGGACTGAGATGTGGGTGGTAAACAAGTAACTAAACTATAAAAATATGCAGAGAAATATAAACTGCCATTGGATCTCAATGAGTCAAAATATGAAAAGTAACCATTTGCTTATAGAGGCCCCATTCTTTGAATGACAAAGTTAAAAAAATTTTAATCAATAAGTTCTTAATATTATTTTTATCATCAATCTTTTCATAAATCTGATGAAAATCATGGACCTTTTTTGGTTGGAAGACTAAGGAGTCTAATTGGCATTGATACTGAAGAGTAAGAAATTCCTTCTATTAGTACATAATTCCCTTTAGATAAAAGAAAAATTCAGTGGTGGAGAGAGGGTAACAAATACAAAACGTACTTACACATGGATGTGTTCAATTTCAGGACGTTCATCTGAACTCCTGATTTAGAGCAAAATATATCAACCAAGACATGTAAATTACAAATCCCTTGCAGGACATTTGGTCCTGTCCAAAATGTCCATAAGACATTTGGTCCACGCTAAAAGGTCCTTGATATCTGCAGGACCATTTGGTCCTGTCCAAAACATTCATAAAACGCTTGGTCCACTCCAAAAGGTCCTTGATATTTGGTTGTATTTGGTCCTGTCCAAAATGTCCATGGAGACATTTGGTCCACGCCAAAAGGTCTTTGATATTTGGTCCTGTCCAAAACCATTTGGCATGGACCAAATATGCTTATGGCTGTTTTGGACAAGATCAAATTTCAAGGGCCTTTTGGCACGGACCAAATGTCTTATGGACATTTTGGACAGGACAAAATATCTGCTAACCTACAAATCACTTCTACATATGATAATTAAAATAGACATATTAAATATTTTTAGCAAAGTTGACTAAAAATTTTATAGTAATCGTAGAGGAGAATGAAAAATGCATCTCATAGAGTTTGGGGACCCTATTCTTAGCAAGCAAGACATATTCTCTAAGTCTCCATTTTTAGTTTTAAAAGTCCATAGAATTTTTATCCAATTCCACAATGTATCTACTTTTTATTATAAAAATATTTTAATTACTTACCATTGAAGAAATACTTAATATAGCCCTTCAACATCCATTTCTTAGCCTCTATATCTCTCAAAAAAAAAAAATTCCAGTAAAGATGACACCCCAGGTAGATATGCCAAGTGTCATATTCATTTTAGGGCTTCACAATAGCCCAGGGCACATTACAGTATATCCCCAGGGTAAGAGTACCTCAGTTTGAAAAGCACCACAAAGAACTTGCTAGTTATCTCTTCATTGAAAGGAATTTGTATATAATATAATTTACAAAATATAATAGATTTATATATGGGCTGCTTCTGATATATTGAAAACTATTCACATATATATATGCACATATATTTATAAATTTCTTCAAGATTCACATAGTGCAAGGTTGCCCACATTGAAGAAAAACTAGCCCTATAGAATGAAATAAGAGCCCTTCCCAAATAGCAGACAAGTATACCCAAGAAAAGTATGCCTCAAGTTTAAAATAAAGTGATTTTTTAATTGGTCTACATTTAAACATTTATTTTATTGTTTTAACCTGTACATTGAAAATGCCATTTAAAAATTAATACCACTAATATTTTAAACCACTTTTTAAACATAGTAAATGCTTTTCAAAACAATGCTTCAGATTTTCTCTTCCCCATTTGAAAACAGGCCAAATTCTGCGCACAGATCTAAATAAAAAGAACGTTTTATAGATTATTTTTATTCCATAGAAAATGAATGCCATTTCCCCCCCCGAGCTGTAGAAGCTTACTTGGGTATAAATGGCTGATTTTCCCACATATACCCAAAAAAAGCTTAATTTCAAAGACCTTTTTTATTTTTGTTACTTTAGCCATTATATCTGAGAATAAGAAAACATCCAACACTTCTCTAAAAAATAAGCTGGAAGCTAAGAAAAGCCAAAACATTTTCTTCTGCAAATATTGATTTAAGAATGGAATTAGTGATAAGTAGATATTTATTCAAAAACCATTTACTGAACATCTGTTACATAGCACTGTATTCGGCCCTGAGACTGGAGCTCAAAAAGGCTTGGTGATGCACAAAGCAGAGTACAGGGTGTGATAGAAACAGACACGAACAGGAAAGGACACCACGGCAGAAGAGCTGACATGCTTAGGAAACCTTAGACTGATTCCTAGGACTCCCAAGCACGCCCGCCTAGTTCCTCACGTCTCAGTACCTACACAGCAGCGTGCCTGCCTCTGCAGCGAGACTGTGGTCAGCATCTGATCGGATTGAGGTAGCTGACACGGATTGCACGCTCCTTCTATGCCAGACACGCTGCGAAGCGCTTCAGGTACGCTACACTTCATGGAATATTCACATCAACCCTGTGAGGTAGGGATTATGATCATCCCCTCTTTATCTGAACAAAATGCAATTTAGAGAGGTTAACGTGCCCAAGGGCACGCAGTGTAAATGACCGAGATTAGATTTGCATCCTGGTCCATCTGACTCCAAATCCTTGGCCCTGAGTCAACCACCAACTGCCCCTGATATGGAAGGTGACCTTCGGGTTGTGTTGCTTTGGGTTTTCCCACATTGAATTCATTTCTGCAACCTGCTCCAAGTCCAGGACCTCTGGGTGACATGTTATCCACTTCTTAGACCATGAGAAAGTTCTCTACGATTTGAGAACACCTCACACGCCAACATAGCTCACATGCAATCGTCAGTAAGGACCCAAAAGCAGCAACTGAAAAAAAAAACTAATTCAGAAAAGGGGAGACAGGGAAACACTGCACCGGGCTCCCTGGTTCACATTATAAAACATACCCAGCTGGACAGAAAGAGCCAGGACTCTGGCCTGGGTGTGAGAGTTAGTTCTTCATCAGCAAACTTGTCAACCCCTGTTCTGCTCTCCGGAAAGACTTTCTTGGGCCCCTGTCTCCCAAAGTCTGTGGTTAAACCCACAATGAACGTCATCCTTTTCCATTGTCCTCCAAATCTACACACAGATGATGATTAAGAAACCCCTTCTCCAACCCCTCCTACACTGTTGGTGGGAATCTAAATTGGTGCAGCCTCTATGGAAAACAGTATAGAGGTACCTCAAAAAATTAAAAATAGAGTTGCCATATGATTCAGCAATCCCACTCCTGGGCATATATCTGGAGAAAACCATAATTTGAAAAGATACATGCACCCCAATGTTCACAGCAGCACTATTCACAATAGCCAAGACATGGAAACAACCTAAATGTCCATTGACAGATGAATGGATAAAGAAGATATGGTATATACACACAATGGAATACTACTCAGCCATAAAGAGAATGAAATAATGCCATTTGCAGCAACATGGATGTACCTAGAGATTATCACGCTAAGCGAAGTAAATCAGACAGAGAAAGACAAATACCATATGATATCACTTATATGTGGAATCTAAAATAAGACACAAATGAACTTAGCTACAAAACAGAAACAGACTCACAGACATAGAGAACAAACTTGTGGTTGCCAAGGGGGAGGGGTGTTTATAGAGAATGGATAAACAACAAAGTCCTACTGTATAGCACAGGGAACTATATTCAATATCCTGTAATAAACCATAATGGAAAAGAATATGAAAAAGAATGTATGAATATGTATAACTGACTCACTGTGCTGTACAGCAGAAATGAACACAACACTGTAAATCAACTATACTTCAATAAAATAAATGTAAAAAATAACATAAAATTAAATAAACAAATAAAAATAACATAAAATAAAATAAACAAACAACAACAAAAAAAGAAACCCCTTCTCAAGATTTGAATAACAACAGTAATACATTGTTCAGTTTGAGGAGGGGCTGTGAAGGGAGGGCTGAGGACTGTTATAGGAGAGGAATACTCACAGGCTATGTGTAATCTACTAATTTGAGTTTCTTTGGCAATCAATTCACTTCTTCAGTTACTTACTTAATAAACTCATAGTCTCTTTGATTCCTGGATAGTCCTTGCCTCTGGAAACTGCAGTCTCCCTGCCCCAGGGCTCTGGGCCCTGCCCACCCTTGGCTTTCAGTTTAAAGGCCTCTGCTTCTAGGTAGTTACAAATCAGAGCCTTGGGCGAGGAAGCACCACGCATAATGCATTCTCTCCCTCTGGTCTGATCACTTTGCAGGTCCAAAAGCTTAAGGGGAATTTGGGAAATCCTGACAGCTCAGGCTCATTTTTTGGCCCCATTTTATCTCCTGTTAAGCATCCACTGCCCTACCTCTGCTTGCTTTAGGGAGAGAATTTGGCTTTTTAATCAACTGACACAGATTTCAGGCCTTAGCCAAAGTCGGTATCTTTTAGAAAAACTATTTTTGTGCCTCTTTTTTTTTTTTTAATAGACCATTTTCAGCTCAGTCTTTTGTCTTTCTTGTAAATTATCACCAAAGGTTTCACGAAGAAGCCAGCATGCTCCACAATCTAAATTTTCCCTACTATTCCCCTAAATACTAACTTTGATAGACATGACATCAATATATCCCTAGGTGGAACAGGCAGCAGTTTGACTGACTTTTGCAAACACATAAAAAGACGGCCAATTTTTGACTTACCCTTGACTATCCAAGACCCCAAAAGCAAGGAGCCTGGTTTTGAAAAAAGAATTTCAGTGTAATATGGTTCCTCCAGAAATATAGATGGAACTGCAGTGGTATCACCACTCTCTCCTGAGTCCCACCAAATGACGAGAAAGGGGTACCAGTGGTATAGCCCTGCCACTACAAAGAGTGGGGAAGAAACACGCCAGCTTAACTGACAGCTGAGGAAGCCGACACCTAAGCTGGCAGGACGCAGCCCCGAAGTTGGAGATGTCATACCCTCAAACCCTAGGAATTAGAGGCACCAGAGTCTCTGAAAGCTGGGACCATCTAGACAGCTGACAGCCATTGGTAATATCGGTTGAAGGAAACACTCAGGTCTCCAGATCATCTCTCCAACTTTTCCTAGCCTCTCTCATGCTCTAGCAGAAAACTGGAAGGTTATACTGGAGGCAGTGAAAGAGAAGGACTCTGAGCTCAGGTAAGCACTGTCCCCTGAAAGCCACAGATACGTGAAACTCTACAGAGAACTCTGAACAGCCCCAGAGCCCTCTCCCCTCACTAGCTCCCCAACACTGCCGTCAGGCACACACCTACCCTGTGAACTGACAACCTGGGAGAAAAAGACCTATACATCCTGAAAGTTGAAGTCCCACAATTCCATGGCTCATCAATCATTTTTAAAGTTTCTGATTAGCTTTTCATGCCTCACCCTTAGACTGCAATTTCAGCCAAAAACCATCAGACATTTGAGGAATGCCTCTAGAAAAACTGAGGCCCAAAGCAATCAAAATAAAATAGGAACCTAGAGGTGGCAAAACCAGTGGAGAATAAATCTTTAAAATTCTATTACAAATATCCTCAGAGAGATTAAAAAAAAGGTAACATCTATAAAATCGAAAAAGGTTATAAAAATATTTGGGAAACAAGTGTTCCCAGTGTCCTGATGTCCACAACAGAAAAGAATTCTCAAAAATTAAAATGTGATAGCACAAATGAAAAAATTACTTTAAGGGTTGAAGGATAAAGTTAAGAAAATCCTCCAGAAAGGAAGTCAAGTCAAAAACTTGGAAAATAGGGGAGAAATCATAAGGAAATTAGGTAATCAATGCAGGAATTCTACTTCCAAATGACAGCTGCTCCAGAAAAAAAAGAAGAGAGAAAGTGGAGGAGGAAGAAATTAACAAACAAAAACAAAAACAAGATTTTTAAAGATTGTTCCAGATTTTGGAAGACGAATTTTCAAAGTAGGAGAACTCAATGCACATCATTGTGAAATATCAGAACACCAAGAACTACAATGTTCCAAGTGAGAAGATATAGGCAAATTCACAACATAGGCTCAGAAATGAAAATTTCCTCACATATCTCAATAGCAACAATGGAAATATGTTTTCCAAGCCAGAATCGATTGTAGCAGTAGAAGAAAATTTTATATACCATGAACCCCTTCTGAGGATGATACTAGAGGATTTGTTCCACCAAAACGAGGAAGTAAGTCTAGAAAAAGGGATCCAGAAAACAGGGGATTCAAGATAAGTGACAGGTCATGGGCATTGCTGGCAACATGGAAAACAAAGACTGCAGTATGAAGCTGACAGCAAAATCCAGAAGAAATTTTTTGAAGAGAAAAACAAAACTGATCAATTATTTCATATATATGGATGTATTGAAGAAAGATGCATATTTCTGTCAGAGGTGAGAATGAAGTAGGGACCGGTCATAGCAAACCACTCAAATAAGAAATGAGACATTTATTAATTTCAGGAAGAACAAAATATTATATAATTATACTTCTTGGTTGACCTGTGAATAGTAGTTCTTATAATCCCAAACACTGACTTAATCATCTTATAACAATATAATAATTTGATTTGTATACGTAAATTAAGGATGGGGGTGTAATGCTAAAATCTTACCTTTCTTTTATACAAGTATACCTATTGATTCGCTAGGGCTGTGTGAAATAATAGGGGAAAAAAGTATATAGATTGATCGATCGATCTATATCTATATATCTGCCCCCGGTCCTGGCAGAGCTCCTAAAACCCTTGTAATTTCCTAAGTGATAAGAGCACTGGGAGCATCTTTTGTTCTAATATTTGGTCTTTGACGCTGGTTCCTGACGTAGAGCTTCTAAACCCCTTGGAATTCCCTGGGTGATGGGAGGGTCTTTTATTCTCATGAGCTCAGGACGGAGGCTGGTCACCAGAAAGACCAAGCCATGATTAGAAACTTGGAACTTTCCATCCTACCCTTCATCCTCCAGGAAGGAGAGAGGGACTGGAGATTGAGTCAATGATCAATCATGCCTGCACGATAGTCTCCATAAAAATCCCAGAAGTACGGGGTTCAGAGAACTTCCGGGTTGGTGAACACACCCATGTACTGGGAGGGCGATGTATCCCAACTCCACTGTGACAGAAGCTCCTGCTCTAGGTACCCTTCCAGACTTCACCCTATGTATCTCTTCACCGAGCTGTTCATCTGTATCCTCGATCGTATCCTGTATTATATAATAAACTGGTAAATGTAAGTAAGTGTTTCCCTGATTTCTGGGAGCTGTTCAAGCAAATAATTGAATCCAAGGAGGGGGTTCATGGGAACCTCTGATTTGTAGCATAGGAGGAGTATATTTTTCCTTCTCGGGCTGCCTTAACAAATACTGCAGACTGGGGGGCTTAAACAACAGAAATTTATTCCCTCACAGTTCTGGAGGCTAGAAGTCCAAGATCAAGGTGTTGGCAGGGTTGGTTTTGTTCTGAAGCTTCTCTCCTCACCTTGTAGATGGCCATCTTCTTCCAGTGTCTTCACATGATCTTCCCCCTGCGAAAGTTCATGCCCTAATCTCTTCTTATAAGGACACCAGACAGATTGAATTACGGCCCATCCTAATGGTATCATTTTAACTTAATTACCTCTTTAAAGACCCTATCTCTAAATACAGTCACACTTTGAGGTACTGGGGTTAGGGTTTCAGTACATGAATTTTGGAAGGGCATAATTCATCCCAAAACAACCCATAGGTCAGTAGATAATAACTTAAAACTGAAAAATTATGTTATTAGAAACATGAAAGTAAAGAGTAAAAGTTCAAATAATTTAAAGTAGTTGACTCCGCAGAGTGAGGCAAACAGAGGATGGAAGCGAACTTTTTTGTTTTAAGTCTTACAGACCTAATTGTGTTTTTTAAAAGCACTATCTAAATACAGTAAAAATAAACATATCAGAGCTTTTCAATACAAAATAATTTTGAAAATACGAATAATAATTTTAAAATGTTATTACCAATTAGTCAAAACTTTCAGTTTATTACCAGGTGCTGGAGGGTGCAACAATTTATGACATTTAAAGCCTAAATAACTAAGAGAAATGGTGATAAACTAACCAAAATTCACAGTGTTTTAAAATGTCAAACACTTAGGTTTATTACTTCCCAGGCACCAATAATCTAAAGAAAGGCCACATTCATAAGACATCGTAAGCCTGATCACAGAAGAGATTATTTTACCACTGACACATACAAGGAGTACTTTTCTTTGTTTTCTATACATCTTTTGAAAAAAAACAAGAGTGAATTATGCAAACCATTAATACCCTATCAAAGGGGACTCTATCCGAGGGGCTGGAGGAAATAAATCTAGAGAAGAGCATTACACCAATCCCCCTGTGATTTATAAAACTGCGCTCCACAGGCAGCAGTTCAGTCAACTGGGACCATGGGGACCAGCCCAAACTGCCCCCACCTCGATGCCTTATTCCAGAAGTTAGAATCACCATGGAAATCTTTACCCCAGCTACAGCTAAAGGAGAGCTGGTGTGGGTAGTAAGTAGAGTCCTATTTACAGTGGTACCAGAGAACCAAAGACACAAGGCATAAAAAGAGAGGCCAGCGCTATTAGGACAAGCTGTTGTGCTGCTCAGTTGGCAAAGCCAGCAGTCAAGCACGTCCCTGGGGCCACAACACCACCCAAGCTGATCACTGAGGTCTGTGCAAACCATTGAATGACTGGTATAGCATTTATGCTAAATACACCATCACTTGGGACATGCCTTTGGTCAAGAACAGGCTTGAGTGAATCCAGAGACTTCTCAACCCCTTTCAACCTGCAAGCATTCCAGCAACGGTTTACCCTGAATATGGTTTCTACTCTATCCATTGGCATGGTCCCAAGGCTCTCCTGCTTATGTAGACGGCCCTCAATAAGCATGTGACACCTCCTGCCCCCCCCAGCCACCCCCAATTAGCAACAACCAGACTCCTCCCATGTCACTAAGATCCTCAGCCTCCATGGGATGGCAAGATGCCCAAGGGCCGATTCACACACAAGTTTTGAGTGGTGTTGGCTGTTGCTCTCTAAGGTCTTTCAGTTCCCTGAATACCTGTCCTCCCCGGACACCCACTAACCCATGGCAGAGCTGAGAAGCATCAACTAGGTACTCAAACAGTTATAAAAGCCCTACACCTATTGTCATATAGTTTCTTTCTTTCTTTCCCTTTCTTTTTTTTTTTTTAGTGCCATCTTGATCCACTTTTGAGGTCCTGGCTAGAGGCCAGGCAGCTCTCATTCTTGCCCAGCTAATTAAGTCCACATCCCCAACCATTTCCCTTATCAGACTCTCACGCCATGGGCTCCAACACACCTGCCCTAATTGCTCAAAAGCCAGGTACCAGACCACTAAGGACAGACCCCATGCCCTGGAGCCTGCAGCATTGTTCGAATTATCAAATCCCCAAAGAACCCCTGACATCTAGCTAACCCCATCCCAGCTGTTATCCTGCAGCTCCACCCTGCTGCTATTCTGTCCCTGGGAACAGCCTCTTTTGTGGCCCTGCCTGGCAGCCTGATTTTGTTGGGAGCTGTAAGCAACAAAGAGCTCTGCCTTCATCTATCCGAGGGTCAATGTGCTGTGTCCCACCGTCAAAAGAAACTTTAAATCTTACAAAACACCTACCCCAAAATCCACATCTTGCAGAATTTGCTTATAATGGCACGCTGTATCTTTCTACCCTGGATACAACTAGGGCTTCCACACTTGTCAATTTCTCCTGCAAATCCCAGAACCACTGTTACTCCAAAAGCTTATCAGCAGCTGGAGGATGCTACAAGCTTCCCCAAAGCCCTCAGTACCATCCAGCACTGCAGGACTGCAAAAGGACAGGAGGCGCTTGACACCCAGATCGCCACCTCCCTCCCCCGCCCCCACTGCAGCCCCGTCGCCTTTCCTTTGCTAGTACCTGACGTTTACCACAAGTCCTAACAGCACACAACTCTAAAGAGTTTAAATTAAAATCTAAAGCTCCAAAGAGTTATCACCTTAGGTTGATGATCTGCCAAGAAAGGACCTAAGTGTGGAAGCCGCCCTGCACTCTGGACCCAGAATTATAAACATGGACTCTCTGCAGAGAACCTCCTCTGCTGTTTTTGAGCTCAGCTGTCATACATGCAGTTATGGTCCTAAATATCAGCCTATGACCCAAAATGTGCTATGGCCCTGCATTTCCATTTCCTTTCCTCAAGCAGATGTTGTCAAATGCATGTTTACCCCTGTGTTACTGCCGGAACATTTAAACAGGCACTTTGCAAGTCAATGCATATTTTAGACACCAAGCAACCCCCTGTGCAAAATGTGAAGGGCCAGCAAGTGTGTTTCTTTGCAATCCCTTACGTCACAACAGCAGTCTCCAAATTCTCACAGATCGAGCAGTACTCTCTCAAATGAGATGTCCTAAGAGGGCCTCTGCTAATGAAGGGACACTAAAGCCAGTAGCAGAGCAAGACACAACACCCACCTAAACCAAGAGAACATTTCAAAACAGTGCCATGCAGACTCTAAATTCTCGGGAGAAAGAGCCACATATATAAACTTTGTCAGGCTCCACAAAGACGTCAAGAGGCAAATTAAACAGATTGTTAGAGTTTTATAGATGCCAAAAACGAAATCAAAAAGGTGAAGAGACTTCCCCAAGGTCACCAGTTAGCTGGTAGTAAAGCTAAAGCTAGAACTGGGATCCAAACTTTACAAGGCCTACAAGAGTCATATATACTCAGACCTTTGGTGCTTTTATGTAGTATACAAAACTGTCAAGTATCTTTAAGTGTAACAAAATTTAAAACTGTGATATAAAAATTGGAGGAAATAAACCTGAAACATGAAAGAAAGTAATCGAATGTATCAGATATGCTTAAAATTATGGATCTTCACAAATGGAGCCAATTGGATAATATTCAAAATTATTACTTGAGTCCATTTTCCCCATTGTCTCTAGCCTACAATTCACTTAGTATACAGGGTTCCCTCCAAGTTCATTATCACTATGGAATTTTAAGCCACTGTTCTCTTCTTAGATCTTTTCTCTCTTACAATAATTTCAAACTAAATTAAGTATTTAAAAAACATAGTTCTATGTATATATTACCATATCTTAAGATGCACAATGAATACAGGAGGGAAAAGATTTTAACATAGAAAACCACTTCCTACTAACATTAAAGTCTGTCAATTTAAATGAAGTTCACAATGTCTTAAAAATTTTCTCAACCAATTTAAATGACAAAATTTAGCCCCTCAAAGAGTAACCCTTTTCTTCCAGACTCCACTCAGTCCCAATAGTTAGTTAAATGTTTAAAATTATGTGAAAACATTACCTTACCTCAGAAAGCTCTGAAGGGGTATCATTTTTTATGAATTGCATTTGTAAAGCAGTATTTATTAAAAATCCTTCTTAGGGTCTAGCATTAAATAGTTAAACATCATGTGTCCTTTTATTTATAGTCAGCCCTCTAAATGTTACAATTAAAAAGCAGTAAAATTATACTTCTTTTCATTAAATGTCTGAGAATGTTACCATACACACTATGATTTTACTAGTGAGTAAGTGATAGATGGAAATTTTCTCTAGATAATTAAAATCTAAAGCTCTGGGATTTAAATAAATTATCAGTCCTAAAATAGTATGTCCAAGCTATATACAGTAATAAAACAAAAATAATGTATTATTGATAGTTTCCTTGGGCCGCCATAACAAAGTACCACCAACTAGGTGGCTTAAACAACAGAAATTCATTGTCTTACAGTTCTAGAGTCTAGGAATCTGAATAAAGGTGTTGGCAGGGTTAGTTCCTTCTGAGGGCTGAGGGGGAATCTATTCCAGCCCCTTTTCCCAGTTTCTTGTGGCCTCAGTATTCCTTGGCTTGTAGATGATGTTCTCCCTGTGTCTTCAAATCATTATCCCTCTGTATATGTCTGTGTTCAAATTTCCCCTTTCTATAAAGACATAGTCCTAATGTTTCATCTTAACCTGATCATCTGCAAAAAAGAAACTGTATTTCCAAATAAGGTTCTATTCACAGGAAATGCGGATCAAGACTCCAATACATTCTTTGGAAGGGGACATCATTCAACCCATAGCAGGACTAACTATCCTGCTATGGATAGACACTATCCCTCAGCATTGTCAAGCAATTCCCTTAGAATTTCTTACTTTACTAAAATTAAAATTAGTAAAGAGGAAGGGTACTTTATGCCCCTATCCTGAAGCTATTTATAAGGCCCTCAACCCTATTGGTGAAGCAGATAGCCACACGATAAAGTTTTTGAAGATGTCTAGAGAAGGAGTTTCGGCAACTTCTGCCAGCCCATTTGTGCTTAGCAACTGCCTCTGTCAGTTTCCTCCTGGAATCTAGTTTTCTACCTTCTAGTGCTGCAAATCTCCATGGCTAGCATAAAGGCACAGGGGACTGATAAAGTATCCTTCATTTCTCAGTGTGGTTCATTTAAAGGAGTTGTCACCTTGTATCATTTGTGAAAAGAAGTTATAATAAGAAAGAAGGCCCAATTTAAATCCACATGGTATTCATATAGCAAATATTTATTGAGTTCTTTTTATACCAGGCACTGTTCTTGGCATTGAATGAAATGGACAAAAATCCCTGCCCTTATGAAGCTTATTTTCTACTAAGGGAGTAGGGAGAAAATAAACTAGATGCAAAATATACAGCATGTTAGATGGTTATAAATGTTATACAAAATAAAGAAGAAAGGAAAATAGAAAGTGCCAGAAGGCAGCAGATTGCAACTTTAAATAGGTTCTTTAGAGAAGATGATGCCATGTAAAGAAGGGAAGGAGGTATGGGAACACAAGGTAGCAAAAACAAGTAACAGGGGCGAGCTGGTTCCTTACGTGGGCTGAAGGCAGAGGCGGATCAGTGGGTCAGGCCAGAACGGTGGCTTAGGTGGTCTGCTCACCTCCTTGGTGGTGCCATGTGCAAGGATCACGCACAATACCCTGCTTTTGTTCCTGACACCTCCCTCAGAAGTGGCAGCTAGTTTTTGGCCTTTTTGCATCGTATTCTTCATAATTTGCCCCGACTGCACATGCATTCAGTTATTTTTAGTCCCTTATAGTTTCTTTGTATTTTGTTGCTTGAGGAGACGTTTATCCAGGTTCAAGTGCAAGCACTCAGGTAAAGGGTTCCAGGTCCCAGCCTATCTCATAAGGAGTGATGGAAGGATGTACAGGCTGGAGATGCTGATTTGGACATGTAAAACACAGACGGTATTTAAAGTCATGAGCCTAGATGAGACCATCAATGGGAGAAATAGAGGAGAGGTCCAAGGACTGAGACTTGCAATGTGCCAATAAAAGGAGGTTGAAGAGGTGAAGGGGAACTAGCAGGGGAGACCGAAAAGAATCAACTGGGAGGCAGGAGGAAAGCCATAAGAGTATGGTGACCTGGAAGCCAAGTGAAGACAGTGATTCAAAACCGAGGACGTGATTGACTATGTCAACTGCACTGACATGGCCAGAGGAGAACTGGCAATTGACCGCTGGATCTAGCTAGACAGAGGTCATCAATGGCCTTAACAAAGCAATTTCAACGGAGTGGTAGAAAGAAAGACTGACTGTAGTGGCTTCATGAAAGAATGGAAGGAGTGGAATGGAGACAGTAAATTCAGGCAACACTTTTTAGGAGTTTTGCTATAATGCAGAAAAGAGAAGAAGAGCAGAAGCTTGAAAGACATGCTGAGTCAAGGGAGGGTTTCTTTTCTTCAATAGGTAAAATAAACAGCATTTTTATCTGTTGATGGAGATGACCAAACAGAGAGGGAAAATTGCTTATGCACGTCAGAAATTCCTGGAGTTCTTGAATAGACAAAGCATTAGAAACTACTAAATAGGCTGAGAGATTGGCTTGGTTTAGGTACTAAAGAGTTTGCCTATGATCGTTGTTACAAAAGCAGAGTATGTGAGTAGGTAGATGAGATGACGGGAATCTGGAAGTTCTTTTCTGATTGCTTCCATTTTTTTCTTTTTTTTCAGTTAAGTAGAAATAAAGTCATCAGCTAAGAATGAGGATGGGAGGAAAGGTATTAGGGGTTTGGGGTGAAAGGTATGAAAGCTGAGTAGGAAAGTAGAAATTGAATGGACTAGGGATGCATGGTACATGCACATCTGAGGTTCATGGTCATGACTTAAAGTGAAACTTATCGGTATGATTGTTTTTCCCTGGTCACATTCACCTGCATGGGTACAGATTCAGAGAAGTGAATATACCCAGGATTGTGGTTTTACCAAACAAGTACAATGAAGTGACACAGGAGCCAGATATTGAGGCAAAGGGCAAGGGGAAAAAATACAATGACTGATCATGGAATTTACTCAAGAGTATTAGAGGGAAGGAAGGGCATGAGGCGGGTGAGAGACAGTGAACATATGGCGGTTGATGGATTGTTGTTCCTGAGAGGTTGAAGGATTACTGGAGTCATGTTACAGGGAAAATAAGTTGGAAACGTAGGACATGGTGATAAGAAAATGGGATTCTTAAAATTAAGATGCGGAGGAGTTGAAATTAACAGTAATAATGAGATCCAGGCTGGACCAGCTGAAGAAGACTAGAGGAAAAAATTATCATCATCAGAGGAGGAGTGGCAATGGAAGTGAGAGGCAAGAATATAGAAAGAATCATCCTCATGGATACAGAGATCACCAGAAAACATGACAGCAGTAGTGTTGTAAAGAGAGACAGTGAGGTAGAGGCTCAGTCTTCAAGGATTGAAGAGAAATAATCTGGGGATAGGGAGACAACTTCACAACATGGGCAGATCATGAATGACTTAGTCTAAGAGCATGAGATTCAAAGTAGAGGGATTAAAGAACATTTTTCCTTAGTATTTTATATATTAAATAAGAAAGCCAAAAGAACACTGGCCTGTGTTTCTTTGCTTAAAGGTTGAATTTATTAGACAGAGTCAAAAAGGAAGTATACCAATTATCCATCATAGCCAGGAAGGCATGAAAAGAGTAATTATGGAAAACAATAGGACCTGGACCAAGGAAATCATCCTTGCTGCATAGCCCAGCCCTAGGTAGGGGGCAGAAATCCACATTATAAAATCCAAAGACATGAGGCAAATGTTGGTCTGATCTGGACCAGCATCAATACCAAACCCGACCTACCATGATGGGCCTCGGCACAAAGGCAGCAGTCTCTGCAAAGAAGCAAACTCACCGAGGCATCAAAGGCTTTAGACCAGACTGATGCAAGACCCCACTCACTATGAGAAATTGGGGTCCCAGCATCTGTTCCCTGACTCGGTGATGCTGAGGGCCACCCGGAAGCCCTCCAACCAGCTGCAGGGCTGCGCTGGGGCTATTGGGTGCTGACAGTGTTGACCTCAGCTAAATGCCGTCCCGAACAGAAATAAGTAAGACACACTCTCCTGTCAGAGAAAACTTAAAATGGGAAATAGCACTGTGATAAATCTCACCCCAATCTCAAAGACAGCAAAGTTCATTTTCAAACCTTCTGTGTTTGTCAGTTTTCTGTACACATTTATGCCTCAACACAGTCTATTTCCATAACAACGCTGCTATGCACAATTGTGAGGAGTGTGGAAAACTTATTTGAAATGAATGTTGTCACATCTCAATGCAAACTTCAGGGTGGGAGACAATATAACACCAGAGGCATCGTGAAGCTTTGCGATCTCTTCCTCCAACAGTTCAATTTTGGGTCAAGAAACACACTCAAATGTACTTGGAGCTTTGAAAAGGAAATAAACAACAATTTCAGAATCCAAATGGGGAAGAGCATAAGACAAGCAGCTTGCTAAGAAAACAGTGAGTAAAAGATCACAGTGTTCACTTCGGCATGAGAATGACTTTTCAGGACAAAATAAGGAGGATTTCACATGAAGCTGTATATTCATTCTCCAATACACAGGCCCAAGGCACTATGTCAGGGAGTGCTCTGACAGATTCTTTTTTTTTTTTTTTTTGAAAGGAGTCATTTGAGGAGTAACCGAAAACCCCACTGCCATTAAAGCACTCAACGGCAAACCTCATCAGAAGCTCTAACCACAGACTCATATCTGATGTCCTCAGACAACAAAGAAAAGCAATTTCTGGGGTAGCAACCATTTTTCCAGTGTTCAGAGAGCTCTAGTACTGGTAACTTTTCTAACTCCTAGCAAAGAGCTCTAGAAAGACCATTCTCAAGTTATGTACAGCCAAATCTTAAAATGTACCTGCAGAAGTCCTAACAATTTGATAAATATTGGCTCTGGTGTTGACATTGTACTGCTGAGGCTAAGCATAGACTTTTATTCTAATGTGCCTCAACAAAAAAAGCAATTAAAAGCTCAGGACAAGGAGCCCCTGGAACCCTCATACACTGCTGGGGGGAATGGAAAATGTTGCAACAGCCTTGGGAGACAGTTTGGCAGTTCCTCTAAAGGTTACACATAGAATTACCATGTGACTCAGCAATTCTATTCCTAGGTATAGACCCAAGAGGAATGAAAACACAACACCCACACAAAAACCTGTACATAAATGCTCATGGCAGCATTATTCATAATGGCCAAAAACATGGAAACAACCTAAATGTCTACCAATTGATGAATGGATAAATAAACTGTGGTATATCCATACAGAGGAATATTATTCAGCAATAAAATAAAGTATCAGTATACACTACAACATAGGTGAGCCTTGAAAACACTGATAAATTAAAGAAGCTAGTTACAAAAAATTTCATATTTTCATTCCATTTATATGAAATGTCTAGAATTGGCAAATCTACAGAGACACAAAGTAGATTGGTGGTTGCCAGGTGCTGGGGGAGGTTGGAGGGAAATTGGGAGTGACCGCTAATGGGCACAGGGTTACTTTTGGGGCTGATGAAAATGTTCTATTTGTGGTTATCACTGTAAAACTCTGTGAATATACTAAAAATCATTGAGTCGTAAACTTGAAATGGATGAAATGTATGATGAGTGAACTATATCTCAGTAAAACTATTATTTTAAAAAGCTAAGGATAAATATTAAGCCAGAATTAACATCTTCCTTTATGAATATCTCTATGCCAAATATTTTTCTTTGCCATCGTTAGAATTTGGAATTCACAGGTGACCAACATCTAAAGAGTGATTCTTTGTGATTTAAGAATGCCTGTCCATTTTTTCCATGTTGCTTTATATAGAATATAGAAAGTTGTGAAAAAAAGAGAAGAGGGGTAGGTGTGTTTGTTCCTATGAGGAGGAGAAATGTCCAGGAGCCAGAAAAGTAGCATCTGCTCCTGCTGCCTGTGACTAAAATTAAGCTCTAATTTAACTTTCAACTAAAATTATCATAATTGAAATAAAACTAACAAACTAGATGTGACTTGCAATTTTCTCATCATTTAGGAGAGAAGAGGCCAAATGGTAACCTGAGGATAGTGGGCTTCTCCCCTGCAGGGTGACCTTATGGTTTTGGATGGACGAAGACCGTTGATAGAACTGTACTTCTTCCCAGGTCCTCCCAATCCACGATAAATAAGTTGTATATGGAGGAAACCAAAGGAGGCAATGGAGATGAGCACCTTGAAATTGCTTGGAACTTAGGGAATTTATGGGGGCTCTTTTCTTTATTTGACTGTTCTTCTTTGGTTCTTTCTTAAAGAGAGACTTTCACACACAATCACCCACACACACACCTGGGGGTGGGGGTGTGTGTGAGTGTATATAATCTTACACCTATAGTGGTCCACAAGTACTGATTTAAGAAAACAAAACAGCATTTACCGCAAATATGTGCTCCAAATATGTGTTTAATTCAAACTGTAAATATTAACACAATGATGATAATTTAAAAAATATAACCAGAAGCGAGCACTCCAGGGTTCTGGGAAGAAGCCAAGTGCTGAAGTATGTCTGGTTTGCTCCATAATAATGTCAACTCCTGTCTTTCTCACAAAAGGAAAAAAGGGAACATGGTCTTGTTATAAAGAAAACCCACTGACTTCATGCACAACTTGGGAAAAGTCACATCTCCGTTGGGTATCTATTTTACCTATTCAAAGGACTAGCAAGCTTCTACTGAAAATACAGAGGAATAGAAATATCCTCAGCTGAAAGGTACCAAGTCTGAGAAAATACATATAATTGTATGATTAACACAAACAGTCCTTTATAAACAAAATGGCATTTTCATTTGTAATATTGGCTGACAAGGAGAATCAAGTAAAAAGAAAAGATATTAATGTATACAAATGGGGAAATTACATTCCATATTATATAAAGCAGTGATTTCACCATGAGCTTTGACACATTCTGTATAGAAAGATTTATCGGATTTTTCTCATTTTAGATCTCTGAAAGGGGATCTTATCAAAAACTAAATGTAAATGGTGGCAGTTATTGTTCTGAATGTAAAGATAGTGTTTAAAAGCATATTCTTGCACTTCAAGTAATAGATTCCTAGCTATCAGGTTAAATAATGTGTTATGTTTATCCTTATTTATTCTGCAACTATTAATAATAATTGGCTATATTTTAACTTTTCTATTTCCACAGAAATGATGATGGTCTGCTTCTTTCTGTTTCTCTGTAATGGCTTGGGTCATAAGCAACCAATATCAGTTGTCAAGATCTTAGAGAAATATGTCTGAACCTCCCAAGAATAATTAATCTAAATCCTTTGTGCAGACACTGGGTGTAGTATGATATGAGTCACTGATTTTCTCCTCTACAGTTGATATATTCAGCAAGAAGAAAGACTTTTTGTTTAGTAGCAATGGTACTTTATTTTTTCCCAAGGTCAAATACATTTAGGTAAGATTTGTTCATCCACAGATGGACCTAATGCCAGACTTTGGAAATTTAAGAATTTCTGATACAGTCTGCTTTGTTGATATAGGTGTGTTGGTGCATTTTATTCGTTTTATGCTTCTGTTGTCTAATTTATGTATTTTGTATACTTTGAAGAACAGCATACATACAAAAGAGTATGAAATGTATAAATGTAATTGTATAGTTTAAGAAACAGTAATAAAATAAAATACTTGCATCTGATTCTCAGACCAATAAGTAGAATATTCCCATACATTCCCAAATTATATTTACTACTTTTGTATGTAACCTTAAACAATTCATAGTTTGGTTTTACCTATTTTTATACTTTACTTAAATTGAATAATACTAAATATATTCTCTTCTGAGATTTGTTTCTTTCACAGTATGTTTTTGAAATTCATCCATGTTGATGAATATAGCTATTGTTCATGATGTTGGTTTATTTTTCACACAAATATCTACCCCTTCCAAAGACATATAGACTGATTTGCCTCTTTGGAATAGAATAAGCATTAGATGAATGGGCCTAGTCTGTTGAGTTACATAATTTCAAAGACAGGAAGTATATAATTCTCCATTTCTTTCTTTCTTCCTCTTCCTCTGCACCCCACCCTCAGATTCCCCCTCCCAAAAAAAAAAAAGCCACTTTTGCAGCGCTATTCCAGTTTTTATCTTGGAAAGTTTAGAACCAAAAAAAAGGTACAGCACCAGGATTCAGAAAACAGGTAGTCAACTGAGAAAATGCTGAAAACATTTTTGCTGCATAGTTCTTTTCTTCTGCTCAATCATGCCGCCAGAAATAGCTAGCAACAGCTGCATCTTGCCACCTGGGTTCTTACCTCCTAGTGACCACATAGCTAAAGGAGGGCTTGCAAGAAAGCACAAAGCTAGCCTCGAGCTGCTAGAAGATAGGTTTGAGTTGTTAGGGCAGAAGTGAATGAAAATGCTATCATCTTAACAGCTGCTCCAGAGATTTGGGTTTAGAAAAATACATTGGTAGTTTACTTGATGGATTAGTTAGAACCTGAGAGTGTGGATCTACAGAAGTAAAGGGGAATTTTTTTCTACTACTTAGCATTAGAAACAACCAGAAATTTGGGGCATTAGAAGAGTTGGGGAAAAGAGAGAAGCCAGAATGTTGATGTAAGGCTGCAGCAACATTTGGGGTGCAGGTAATCAGGAAACTTACTCCTGATGATGGGATATATGAGTGATTTTTAAGAAAAGATATGGAAAATAATAAAGTTTAACTGATTTAACTTCATTTTAAAAATAATGTTAAAATAATAAATTGCCTTGCATTGCTGGATACAAATCTCCCAATCTCTAGTAAAGTGTACTGTAGACAATAACTGCCTTTATGTGAGTGGGTTTCCTTGTAGAAATTAAGAGAATGAATTTCTTATCTGGATTGATGTGGGGAGAACAAAAGCAGCAAGTATGGCATGTTAATATGACCCATAAACAGATAAACCTGTGAGAACAGGAAACTGCAGACAGAGGTGAACTGGAGAACCACACTTCTACTCCAGCCTGGGAAAGGCAAACAGCTTGGGGAGGGTTTTGGACATATGCTCAGTGTGCGGTGGTGATTCAAGCCCATCTTACCTACGATTCAAGAGGCAAGGTGGCTCCAACCATCTGACAGGGTAGGACAAGAATATATTAACCTCCTTTTGGTTTCTATCTGGGAACACCATAAAATTAGAGAATAAAGCAAGATTATGAACCATAATGTGCTATTTCTGTGACATAAGGGTAAGAAGGTAATAGGAGTTCAGAAATGAAATACATCAGCAAGGAGTAGAGTATTTGAAACCATCATGTGGGACATGAAATTTGTACCACACTTGGGAAGAATCTATGGCATTTAGGAAGATGGGGGGCAGAAAGAGGGAAGACCTTGTTGGAGGGAAGTGGGGAAGAATTGCATGAGCTAAAATATATAAATGAGAATTGACTACAACTGAATGAAAACAGTGCTAAATGAAGGTATAAATAATATGGGGAAATTCAGAGAAAGGATGGTTAATTTTGTCTGACGCTGAAAAGCTCAGCATCTATTAAAAAAAAATCCTTATTCTTAAAGTCTCTAAAGCTTCCTCTTTAGAGACTTTAAGAATAAGGATTTTTTTTAATAGATCTTTATTGGAGTATAACTGCTTCACAATACCGTGTTAGTTTCTGTTGCAAAACAAAGCAAATCAGCCATATGCACACACGTGTCCCCATATCCCCTCCCTCTTGAGCATTCCTCCCATCCTCCCTATCCCACCCCTCTAGGTCATTGCAAAGCACCGAGCTCATCTCCCTGTGCCATGCTACTGCTTCCCACCAGCCAACTATTTTACATTCGGTAGTGTATATATGTCGATGCTACTCTCACTTCGCCCCAGCTTCCCCCTCCCACCCCATGTCATCAAGTCCATTCTCTATGCCTACCTCTTTATTCCTGCCCTGCAACTAGGTTCAACAGTACATTTTTTTTTGTATTCCATAAATATGCGTTAGCATGCGGTATTTGTTTTTCTCTTTCTGACTTACTTCACTCTGTATGACAGACTCTAGGTCCATCCACCTCACTACAAACAACCCAGTTTCGTTTCTTTTTATGGCTGAGTAATATTCCATTGCATATATGTGCCACATCTGCTTTATCCATTCATCTGTCGATGGACATTTAGGTTGGTCCCATGTCCTGGCTATGTAAATGGTGCTACAATGAATATTGTGGTGCATGTCTCTTTTTGAATTATGGTTTTCTCAGGGTATATGCCCACTAGTGGGATTGCTGGGTCATATGGTAGTTCTATTTTTAGTTTTTTAAGGAACCTCCATACTGTTTTCCATAGTGGTTGTATCAATTTACATTCCCACCAACAGTGTAGGAGGGTTCCCTTTTCACCACAACCTTTCCAGCATTTATTGTTTCTAGCTTTTTTGATAATGGTCATTCTGACTGGTGTGAGGTGATACCTCATTGTAGTTTAGATTTGCATTTCTCTAATAATTAGTGATGTTGAGCATCCTTTCATGTGCCTCTTGGCCCTCTGTATGTCTTCTTTGGTGAAATGTCTATTTAGGTCTTGTGCCTATATTTTAAATGGATTGTTTGTTTTCTTGATATTGAGCTCCATGAGTTGTTTGTATATTTTGGACATTAATCCTTTGTTTGTTGTTTCATTTGCAAATATTTTCTCCCATTCTGAGGGTTGTCTTTTTGTCTTGTTTTTGGTTTCCTTTGCTGTGCAAAAGCTTTCAACTTTAATTAAGTCCAATTTGTTTATTTTTGTTTTTATTTCTGTTACTCTAGGAGGTGGGTCAAAAAAGATCTTGTTGTGCTTTACGTAAAAGAGTGTTTTTCCTATGTTTTTCTCTAAAAGTTTTATAGTGTCTGATCTTACATTTAAGTCTTTAATCCATTTTGAGTTTACTTTTGTGTATGGTGTTAGGGAGTTTCCTACTTTCATTCTTTTACATGTAGCTGTACAGTTTTCCCAGCACCACTTATTGAAGAGGCTGTCTTATCTCCACTGTATGTTCTTGCTTCCTTTGTTGTCAATTAGGTGTCCATATGTGCATGGGTTTATCTCTGGGCTTTCTATCCTGTACCATTGATCTATATTTCTGTTTTTGTGCCAGTACCATACTGTCTTCATTACTGTAGCTTTGTGGTATAGTTTGAAGTTGGGGAGCCTGATTCCTCCAATTCTGTTTTTCTTTCTCAAGATTGTTTGGCTATTCGGGATCTTTTGTGTTTCCATATGAATTGTAAGATTTTTCATTCTAATTCTGTGAAGAATGCCATTGGTAGTTTGATAGGGACTGCAATGAATCTGTAGATTGCATTGGGTAGCATAGTCATTTTCACAATATTGATTCTTCCAATCCAAGAACATGGTATATTCCTCCATCTGTTTATGTCATCTTTGATTTC
This sequence comes from Balaenoptera musculus, assembly GCF_009873245.2. Lineage (NCBI taxonomy): Eukaryota > Metazoa > Chordata > Mammalia > Artiodactyla > Balaenopteridae > Balaenoptera > Balaenoptera musculus. The sequence goes on along the minus strand of NC_045802.1, from coordinate 65,837,449 downwards.
TTTCATCAGTGTTTTATAGTTTTCTGAGTACAAGTCCTTTGCCTCCTTAGGCAGGTTTATTCCTAGGTATTTTATTCTTTTTGTTGCAATGGTAAATGGGAGTGTTTCCTTAATTTCTCCTTCTGATTTTTCGTTGTTGGTGTATAGGAATGCCAGAGATTTCTGTGCATTAATTTTGTATCCTGCAACCTTACCAAATTCATTGATTAGTTCTAGTAGTTTTCTGGTGGCGTCTTTAGGATTTTCCGTGTATAGTATCATGTCATCGGCAAATAGTGACAGTTTTTACTTCTTCTTTTCCAATTTGTATTCCTTTTATTTCTTTTTCTTCTCTGCTTGCTGTGGCTAGGACTTCCAAAACCATGTTGAATAACAGCAGTGAGAGTGGACATCCTTGTCTTGTTCCTGATCCTAGTGGAGATGCTTTCAGTTTTTCACCATTGAGTATGATGCTTGCTGTGGGTTTGTCATATATGGTCTTTATTATGTTGAGGTAGGTTCCCTCTATGCCCATTTTCTGGAGAGTTTTTATCATAAATGAGTGTTGAATTTTGTCAAAAGCTTTTTCTGCATCTATTGAGATGCTCATATGGTTTTTATTCCTTAATTTGTTAATGTGGTGTATCACATTGATTGATTTGCATATATTGAAGAATCCTTGCATCCCTGGGATAAATCCCACGTGATCATGGTGTATGATCCTTTTAATGTGCTGTTGGATTCTGTTTGCTAGTATTTTGTTCAGGATTTTTGCATCTATGTTCATCAGTGATATTGGTCTATAATTTTCTTTTTTGTGATATCTTTTTCTGGTTTTGGTATCAGAGTGATGGTGGCTTCGCAGAATGAATTTGGGAGTGTTTCTCCCTCTGCAATTTTTTGGAAGAGTTTGAGAATGATCGGCGTTAGCTTTTCTCTAAATGTTTGATAGAATTCACCTGTGAAGCCATCTGGTCCTGGACTTTTGTTTGTTGGAAGATTTTTAATTACGGTTTCAATTTCATTACTTGTGATAGGTCTGTTTATATTTTCTAATTCTTCCTGGTTCAGTCTTGGAAAATTGTACCTTTCCAAGAATTTGTCCATTTCTTCGTGGTTGTCCATTTTATTGACATATAGTTGTTTGTAGTAGTCTCTTATAATCCTTTGTATTTCTGCAGTGTCAGTTGTGATTTCTCGTGTTTCATTTCTAATCTTATTGATTTGCGTCCTCTCCCTTTTTTTCTTGATGAGTCTGGCTAAGGGTTTATCAATTTTGTTTATCTTCTTAAAGAACCAGCTTTTAGTTTTATTGATCTTTGCTACTATTTTCTTCATTTCTATTTCATTTATTTCTGCTCTGATCTTTATGATTTCTTTCCTTCTACTGACTTTGGGTTTTCTTTGCTCTTCTTTCTCTAGTTGTTTTAAGTGTAGGGTTAGATTGTTTATTTGAGATGTTTCTTGTTTCATGAGGTAGGATTGTATTGCTATAAACTTCCCTCTTAGAACTGCTTTTGCTGCGTCCCATAGGTTTTGCGTCATCATGTTCTTGTTGTCATTTGTTTCTATGTATTTTTTTATTTCTTCTTTGATTTCGTCAGTGATCTCTTGGTTATTTATTAGCGCACTGTTTAGCCTCCATGTATTTGTGTTTTTTACAGTTTTTTTCCTGTAATTGATTTCCAATCTCATAGCATTGTGGTCAGAAAAGATGCTTGATACGATTTCAATTTTCTTAAATTTTCCAAGGCTTGATTTGTGACCCAAGATGTGATCTATCCTGGAGAATGTTCCATGTGCACTTGAGAAGAAAGTGTATTCTGCCACTTTTGGGTGGAATGTTCTATAAATATCAATTAGATCTATCTGATCTATTGTGTCATTTAAAGCTTGTGTTTCCTTATTTATTTTCTGTTTGGATGATCTGTCCATTGGTGTAAGTAGGATGTTAAAGTCCCCTACTATTATTGTGTTACTGTCGATTTCTCCTTTCATTATTGTTAGCATTTGCCTTATGTATTGAGGTGCTCCTATGTTGGGTGCATAAACATTTATAATTGTTATATCTTCTTCTTGCGTTGATCCTTTGATCATTATGTAGTGTCCCTCCTTATCTCTTGTAACAGTCTTTATTTTAAAGTCTATTTCATCTGATACAAGTATTGCTACTCCAACTTTCTTTTGATTTCCATTTGCATGGAATATCTTTTTCCATCCCTTCACTTTCAGTCTGTATGTGTCCGTAGGTCTGAAGTGGGTCTCTTGTAGACAGCATATATATGGGTCTTGTTTTTGTATCCATTCAGCCAGTCTGTGTCTTTTAGTTGGGGCATTTAATCCATTTACATTCAAGGTTACTATCGATATGTATGTTCCTATTCCCATTTTCTTAATTGTTTTGGGTTTGTTTTTGTGTGTGTTTTTCTTCACTTGTGTTTCCCACTTAGAGAAGTTCCTTTAGCATTTGTTGTAAAGCTGGCTTGGTGGTGCTGAATTCTCTTAGCTTTTGTTTGTCTGAAAAGCTTTTGACTTCTCTATAGAGTCTGAATGAGATCCTTGCTGGGTAGAGTAATCTTGGTTGTAGGCTTTTCTCTTTCATTACTTTAAGTATATCCTGCCACTCCCTTCTGGCCTGCAGAGTTTCCACTGAAAAATCAGCTGATAACCTTATGGGGATTCCTTTGTATGTTATTTTTTGTTTTTCCCTTACTGCTTTTAATATTTTTTCTTTGAATTTAATTTTTGTTAGTTTGACTAATATGTGTCTTGGAGTGTTTTTCCTAGGGTTTATCCTGTATGGGACCCTCTGTGCTTCCTGGACTTGGGTGACTATTTTCTTTCCCATGTTAGGGAAGTTTTCCACTATAATCTCTTCAAATATTTTCTCAGACCCTTTCTTTTTCTCTTCTTCTTCTGGGACCCCTATAATTCGAATATTGGTGCATTTAGTGTTGTCCCAGAGGTCTCTGAGATTGTCTTCAATTATTTTCATTCTTTTTTCTTTATTCTGCTTCTCAGCAGTTATTTCCACCATTTTGTCTTCCAGCTCACTTATTCGTTCTTCTGCCTCCGTTATTCTGTTACTGATTCCTTCTAGTGTATTTTTCATTTCAGTTATTGTGTTGTTCATCTCGTTTGTTTGTTCTTTAGTTCTTCTAGATCTTTGTTAAACATTTCTTGTATTTTCTCAATCCGTGCTACCATTCTATTTCCAAGATTCTGGATCATCTTTACTATCATTACTCTGAATTCTTTTTCAGGTAGATTGCCTATTTCCTCTTCATTTATTTCGTCTTGTGGGTTTTTACCTTGCTCCTTCATCTGTGACATATATTTTTGCTGTCTCTATATTTTTTTTTTTATGAGTGGGATTGTGTTCCTGTTTTACCGGTTGTTTGGCCTGAGGCTTCCAACACTGGCGTTTGTAGGCTATTGGGTAGAGCTGGGTCTTGGTGCTGAGATGAGGAACTCTGTGAGACCTCACTCCAATGAATATTGCCTGGGGTCTGAGGTTCTCTGTTAGTCCAGTGGTTCGGACTCGGAACTCCCATGGCAGGAGCTTCCACCCGACCCCAGGCTCGCAAATCAAGATCCCACAAGCCGCATGGGGTGGCAAGAACAAAAACAAAAAAAGAACAATAACAAAGTAAAACATAAAATTAGATTAGGAAACTAACAGATATGTTAGAAAGAATGTAAAAATAAAAATACAGATGAATCAACAACCAGAAGGTAAATCAGTACCACAGTAGTAAAAACGAGGTGGAGGGAAAAGAAAAAAAAAAAAAAAAAAAAGGAGAGGGGGGGAAAGGCCTTGACTGTGGAGAGTGGGGCCTAAGCAAGGGCGAGGTTTGGGGGTGGGCAGGGCCAATGCTCAGGACCCACAGGGCTGGAAAAGGCCCTGGGGGCTTTGGGGGTGGGGTGGGGCTTAGGCTCAAGGAACAGAAGAGGCCCAGGCATGGCCCCCACCCCTGGTCTCAGAGGGCGGGGGACCTCACCTTGGAGCCCAGCAGGCTTCCTGGGCTCGAGTGGGGGCGTAAACGCCCTCCTCTCCTCTCCTGCTCCTCCATTCTGGGGTCTGGGAGGATCCTTCCCACCTGCCTCTCCTGATCTCTCTGGTCTCCCTCCTATGCCCCCAAGGACCCATGCAGCCTGGAGGGGGCTTGGAGGGCAGGGGATCGGCCCAGAAGCTCAGCAGGCTCCCCGGCCCGAGTGGGCCAGGCAATTGCCCTCCACTCCTCTCCCTCTCTTCTCGGAGAGTCCCTCCCACCTGCCTCTTCTGATCTCTCCGGCCTCAGGGGTGCCGATCTTGTCTGACCTCCACTTCTCCTCCCCCCTCGGTCCCCCTATGTCCTAGCGGTTCACTCTGGGGTTCCTCCCATCTCCTTGGGGGTCAGAGTCCCCCAACAGCGGCCAGCAGGCACCCTAGTTGTGGGGAGATGCTAACTCTGTGTCTTCCCACACCCAGAATGATAAGGATTTAAATGGGCAGATAATGGAGGAGAATTTCTGTTTCTCACAAGATAGCAGATAAAATAAACTTCCTAAAAATGTTAAATACAATTATTTTTTAAAAATCTATTCTAGTGCATGGCTGAGCTTGCAAGACTATAAGGAAATAAAGGAAATCCTAAAAAGATAACAGAAAGAAAGTACAAGAATCCAAGGTGGCAAGCAGTCTCTCAATCCAGCAACTCCCTAAGGCACTTGCCAATTCCCAGTAATCCAGATAGAAAGCAATCTATAGGCAAACACTACCCAAAAGGAAAGTGATATTGCTGTTTATATTAACTTAAAATGCATTTACATTCAAAGGCAATAAGAATTTTTAGTGAAAAATAATATAAATACCTAATGCTAAAAGATTCAGTCCTCCAGGAAGATGTAATAATTCTAAATTTGTATACAGAAAATAATAAAAATTCCAAATAAATAAAGCAAAATTTGACAGAACTAATAAGCAAACTTGAAAGACTCACTATAATATTTGGAGATTTTTTAACAGAGAGCTTTCAGTAACTATCTGATGACAGAGGACAACAACAGCAACAAATAAACTAAAAGAGATATAAAACAACTTGAGGGCTTCCCCGGTGGCACAGTCGTTAAGAATCCACCTGTCAATGCAGGGGACACGGGTTCGAGCCCTGGTCCAGGAAGATCCCACATGCCACGGAGCAACTAAGCCCATGCACCACAACTACTGAGCCCATGTGCCACAACTACTGAAGCCCACGCGCCTAGAGCCCGTGCTCTGCAACAAGAGAAGCCACTACAATGAGAAGCTCATGCACCGCAATGAAGAGTAGCCCCCGCTCGCTGTTACTAGAGAAAGCCCACGCACAGCAACAAAGATCTAACACAGCCAAAAAAAAAAGCAACTTGAACGGAATTAACAAACAATATAAATTATAGTTATAATTTATACACATACTTTCATCTGTGGCACATTTATGAATATTGACCATACAGCAGACCATAAAACACGTCCATACATATTTCAAATGATAGATATCATACGTATCACATTCTCTGACCATAATGATTCAGTCAAGTGAGAAACAAAGAAAATTAGATTAAAATATCACGATTGGTGATTTTTTAAATATATATATATAAATAACTCATGGGTCAAATAATGAACCATAATGGAAATTGGAAAATGTTACATATCAAATCCTGGGAAGCCCACGGAATTTCCTGGTGGTCCAATGGTTAAGACTCTGCACTTTCACTGCCAAGGGCCCGGGTTCAATCCCTGGTCAGGGAACTAAGATCCCACAAGCCACGTGGAGCAGCCAAAAAAAAAAAAAAAAAAAAACCTGGGAAATGCAACTAAATCATTACTTAGAAAGAAATGTGTAAACTTAAATGTTTGTATTTGAAAAGAAAGGCTGAACATTATTGGGCTAAGCATCAATTTAAGAATTTAGAAGCTTAACAAGAAAAATTCCAAAGAAGCTGAAAGGCAGCATTGGGTCAGATTCTGCAGTGCTGCTACGGAACATGAGTCTACTGTCCAGCTAATGTAGAGTCTGTGCACTTTTTAGGAAAGAACAGGTATTGTATTCATTAGGAAAATTTGTGTTGTATATGACAAAAAAAAAATTCAAAGTGGATTAAACAAAAAAGGAACTTAGTGGCTGATGAAAACGAAAAAGCTAACAGAGATTTACTTAGGAGTTCAAACAATGTCCCCAGAACCCACTCTCTCTCCATCTCGAAACCCACCCTTGTCCACATTGGATTTATTCTCAAGCTTCTGTTGGTGGCTAGACTGTTGCCAGGAGCTACAGACCCACATCTTCTGTGGATTTCCCCAGCCCCAGAAAAACTGCATTGCCGTCTCATGTGCCATCTCTGAATCAATTTCTCTGCACAGGACATTACAAAATGTTCTATTTGTGTAGGCCTGAGTCATGTCCACCTCAAATATATGATATATGTGCAGAAGAGTCTGGTTTCTCAAAGGAAATCTAGTTTACTTTTACAAGACGAGGGACGAACACCTTCTAGCCAAAAAATGAACAACCATTTCAATCTGCTCTCAACCCGTGTTTCCTGGGACAAGTCTGGTGGTAGAGGCAGAGCGGGGTTCAGCCCGTAGCACCCCTGCTCTGGCTAACACCATCTCCTACCTGCCCTCTTCAGTTAAGACTTCCGGAAAGTGTCTCCCCCCATCCCCACCCAGCCAAGTGCCGAAGTTTAAATTTCATGTGCTTTGATGACTTGATATATGTACACTGCCGCTCCACTGTTCCAGAGGCTGTGGGCAGTGAAATGAGAGGGCAGAAATGAAAGAGCACATAGGATATCAACAGTACCAAGGTGCTTCATTAAGCCTTATAAATCTGTCTTCCCTGATGACACTCTGACAATGGGGTGGCGTTCCACCAAGCGCTTCCCTGGCCATGTAGATACTTACATTCCTTTTACAAATATGGTACATAATATGGTGGCATTTTACAGTTTAACGTCAAATTCATTCATTAGGATACTTTTTGTTCATTTGTCCTCTCGGTTTCATTAGAGTTATCTGGACCCGAGGTAATAATATTTTTGAATTTCCACTTATAAATGTGATTCCATGATTTTGAGAGGGCTTTCCTGTTTTTTTTGTTTTTGGTGGGCACTGGTCAGAGGGATCCATTCGACTTATACTGGGAAGGTGGGAAGGGCAGGTACAGCACAAAGCAACATAATATTTGCTGGGAACTCTCTAGCTTCCAAAAAAACAAAAATATTTTTAAAATTAAACTATAGTTAAATGAATATCCAGGGTAACCCTGTAAGGGAAAAAAGACAGGAAGAACTCTAAAAAGTGTTCATGCAATGTTGAAGGATGTGGAGCGGGTCCTTGCTAATTGTATGGATAATACGGGAACCTCTCATTTCATCATTGGCTGGTAAAGTTAACTTACTTTGTCCAGCCCATCTATTTTCTGAATTCTTGCAACTTCCAAACTGCGCCCCAAAAGTTGGGACATCCCTTCAGCCTGATGCAAACCTAGGACTTTTAGGCAAAGGATAGATTCATTGACAATGGAAGCATAGGGTTCTCAAAACACAGTGACAAATAAAATTTTGTTTCGACGATGTTTAAATTATTCTAATGTCATTGTAGAAGATTCCGCCTCTATTTGGTTACATGTATATGTATATATATGTATATGCATACATCTTTGTGTATAAGTACATGTTTGTGTTTATTTTCAAATATTTAAAGAAAAATAATTAGCCTGACAAAATGCAAAGAACAACTTCTAAGGGAAAGACCTTCTAAGACAAAGACCTAGTCACTATACATATTTTTTGGTGGCAAGAGACTTATAAACAACAAAAATTTATTTCTCACAGTTCTGGAGGCCAGAAGTTCAAGATCAGAGGGCCAGCATACCCAGTTCTGGTAAAGGCCCTGTTTCGGGTTACAGACTGACAACTTTTCTCTGTGTCCTTACATGGTAGAAGGGGTATATTTTTTAGTAAGACCTGAAGAGCAGGTTTTAAAATACAGATTTTAATAGCCAAAAGAAAAAAATTAAATCCTATAAGATTCAGCACCTAGGGGGACTTCCCTGGTGGTCCAGTGGGTAAGACTTCGCCTTCCAATGCAGGGGGTGTGGGTTCGATCCCTAGTGTGGGAGCTAAGATCCCACATGCCTCTGTGGCCAAAAAACATAAAACAGAAGCAATATTGTAACACATTCAATAAAGACTTTAAGAAAAAAGATTCACCACGCAGGAATAATCACTATAGATCTTTTGAGGATATCTTCCTTGTCTTTACACATTTAGACACATATTTCATTTATGTGAAGTATATTTAATTATATACTATATACCTACTGTACATAAGCCTTGTAACATACTTTCCCACTTAATATTTTTAGCTGTTGATTTTCTCTACCAATATTCCTCTGGTTTAAAGTCTCTTCTTATGGTTAAAAGTAAGGGCATTAGGGGCTTCCCTGGTGGCACAGTGGTTAAGAATCCGCCTGCCAATGCAGGGGACACAGGTTCGAGCCCTGGTCCAGGAAGATCCCACATGCCGTGGCGCAACTAATCCCATGTGCCACAACTACTGAGCCTGCGCTCTAGAGCCCGTGAGCCACAACTACTGAGCCCGTGTGCCACAACTACTGAAGCCCACGTGCCTAGAGCCCGTGCTCCGCAACAAGAGAAACCACTATGATGAGAAGCCCGCACACCACAATGAAGAGTAGCCCCCACTCGCCACAACTAGAGAAAGCCCACACACAGCAACAAAGACCCAACACAGCCAAAAATAAAATTAAATTAAATTAAATTTAAAAAAAAAAAAAAAAAGTAAGGGCATTAATGTGTTTTTAAACTTTAAAACATTGAATGCAGTGTTGAACAGGAACATATGTTTTAAATTTTTTATCAAAATTTAATTCAATGATAAAGCACAGAGAGAACATGTGATAGCTGACAAAATCTGGACTGTTCACCAAAACAACTACTCTTTTAACTCAGTCATTTTTAAGCTTGTTTAATGTTCACCAAAACAACTACTCTTTTAACTCAGTCATTTTTAAGCTTGTTTAAGTCACAGACTTCTTTAAGAATCTAATAAAAGCTTTGATCCTCTCTGAAGAAAAATGGACATGAATGCAACGTTTGCAAATGATTTCAAAGAGTTTCTATTAATATTAAACCCATCCGTAGAGCCCCAGTGGACTACAGAACTTGGCTTAAGTACCCTGATATTTTTGAAAGTTTTGCTGCTAAAGAAACTAACCTTACTCAGAACAGGAATTCAATTAAATGTTTCTAGTAAACAAATTAGCACCAACCTCTTAAAATATTATATTTACATTCTTATCACAATAAAAATGAAGACTCCTATCATTTTGATCATCACTGATGTTTACTATCATCTTCCAATTAAATAGTATTTATCGAGCATGATCTATGTGCCATGCTCAGCATGGAACCAAACAGATGCTAAAATAAATGCCCTCTCCCTCCAAAATGTATGACTAAGTGAGAAAAAGAAATAATGAAAACCAGAAGGTGATAAATGCTAAGTTAAGAGTAGATCAAAGTACTATGGCATCCCAGTGCTTAACCTAGAACAATATAAGAATAAAATTTGAGGAAAATAAGTATTTGCAAACCATGCTAAGTATATATTTGATCAGAAAATTCACTTAGAAAATATTTTAAATCAGTTTTTCACGGTGGAAGGCAGTGTAAATATTTTGTACAAATAGAAGAGAAACATGCCAAATATAATTTTTCTTTCTTTCCCTCTAGACAAAGGTTAATTTTCCTAATCTTCCCAGGAAATTCTTAAATTCCTATCAGTAAAACTCTCTTCAGTCAACATGTGTATGCAATTTCCCCACTGTAACAGGCTATATCATGCGTGCCACAAGACAGCAAATTGTCATGGACAGAATCTTTGCTTCCCAGAATAGCATGCATATTTATGAAGCTGTGAACTTGAAAAGAACAAGCTAATCTTAACCAAACACGGCTGTTGAAAGGGGTTCTTGCTGGATCCCAGAATTAAGAGTGTACAGGAAGAAAGGAATAGAATGGAATGGAAACGGAAACAAGAATGAAAATGGCACCTCAGAAATTACTTTCACCCCTAACTTCCCAGAGTTAATAACACAGACTTAAATAAGTCTTGCTATCTTTTACGTAAGTCTGATGCAATACCTACTAGTTAATTATAGAGAAGAGGAGATAATGTTGATTATTCTGATGATCTTTATTTCTAATTTTTAGACTGTCTACAACTCAGGGGCTTATTTTGGATATTGTGCTGCATGTACTTTCTGTTTTCCTAATGCTTCACATCTACAGCATTGTCTTGGTACCAGCAATAAATATTTTCTGTCTCATTATAATTATTTGACTAAGAAGAACTGAAATGAATCTCAATTACTTTTCTAAGTAGGATAATGAATACCAAATTCAAAGATCATCACAAATGCTTTCAAGGAAGCAGTACATAAGGAATCAATTGTGTTCCTTTTAACGTAACATCTAATGTTGTCAGTTAAATAAAATGAAGATCATCTAAGAAACTGGTCCTCTAAACATAAGAATAACTATTTTCTTAAAGATTGAAAAGTATCTACAAAGTGCGATACTAACATTTTAATAAATGCTTTCTCTCATCTTACTGATCACCACATTAGAGTAGTAGTTAAATGTCATTACTACTCCATATTGATGCCCTCAACTCTTCATCTTATCTCTCTCTTTAAATTACTTCTTCATTTCTCAACAACTGATGGAAGTAATGTAAATCCCAAAAAGCAGCAATTATGCAAAAACTAAACTCAAAACCATTTTCTTTCCCCCGCCCCGCCCCCCCGCCCTGCAACAGCTTGTAAGCATAATTAATCAAATCAAGCTTCCCTCTCATCCTGGAGAGCTGTAATTTCAAGAAGCAAACTGCAGCATTCTTGCAGCAGTACATATAAAGTATATTAAGAAAATATGTATATGAAGTAGGAGTGTGTTCTTGGTGATAAATTTAATTTTATTAAATCTCACTCTGTATCATGAATTCATATTCATATTATATATGCTGCCCATTGAAGGAGCTATCTTACTATTAGGAATTTTGAATAATTCAATATAAAGTAAATTAAGATATTTCCTACGCCACAATACATCAGTCAAAAGAATATAATTAATGGACACTTCATCCTCAGGAATAATGTCAAACATATGTAACCAATTATATTGATAAGTACACCTTGGCAGTTCAATTTTTAATAGACTCATCACACACATCTAGAAAATTCAAAAGTAGCATTTTTTTAAACTGTCTATAGTGTTCCAAAATGTCCACAATTAGGATATTACCCACTTCTAGTGAGATAAGTATTTTTTTCAATTTTTCCAGGAAACTGCCTTTAGAAAGAATAGAAACTCCTATTCTTTGCAGAAATGTATGGCTATTACTCCCTCGCTTTGAAGATTCACTATGCCTATGTATCTAAATAACTGCCCACGATTACGAATGCAAGCAAAACACTGAAATAGTAATTTGCTACCCAAGATATGATATTAGAAGGGAGCACATTCTTTCACTGAAACATATCTTAAAATCCGTCCTCTTTCTTAAAGCTTCCCTAGACTAATTGAATGTAGAAGACTAACAGGTATTTCATGGCTTACTTTCATCCTTTCATATATAATTATTCCCCTGGGAATTATAATGCTATTAAATCACCTATTTGATATACACGTTTTTAATTTTAACATTGATTGAGCTGCCTGCCTCTTCCTTGTATTTATTTGAATCAACGTGCCCATCGACTTTGCACCCAACCCAGGACCTGCTCCAGATAAGGCACTTTCAAAGACTGCTTGGTATAAATGGTGACACGAATTATTTGTTAGAATCAAGATTTCTTATCAACTGGAATCCAGTTGTATAAGGAAGTAAATGCATTTTCTCTTAAAAGTTAAAAGGTTATTTATTTGGTTAAACACTTCCTGTCAGAAGTCCTGGAACACAAAAAGGAGCTATCGACTTGCACACTGAAACAAGAAGGGCATATGTGCAGAGCAAGTACCCAGGCTTCCTGACCTGAGAAACTGACTCAGTCAACAGGACTCCTCTGGTCCTCCTGAAAAGGAAAAACTACTAACTAGCACTTTCACTCTAAGAGGGACAGTATTTAACTCACCTTCATACAGATCATTTGAAGCAAAAATAATGTGGGCTCACCTTAACTAAGGGGGATCAGTAAACCATGAACCTGACAACAGTTCATCTGAAGGCAAATAACAAACTGATCTTGAGCCAGTCATGTATATCCAAGGTATATTATGTATATTCTTGTGAGATACATGTAGATTGCAGTACAGACCACTGATAATTATTTTTATGTATAACAATTGCTAAGGATATGAAACTATTAATGATTTACATGGGCCTTGGTGTTAGATACTAAAATTAGTTATATATCATTTTATATAAATATGATAATGTGAAAGAACTTATTTTAAAATTTTTCATGTATATTAGAAATTCTATATGCAATATATATATTTACAAGTAGAATCTGTACAGATTCTAAAGCATAAACTGTATAATTTGTGTAAATACTGAGCTGTCTAAAATTTGACAAGAAGAATAAAGAATAATGCAAGTTAGAAAACTCCATAAATGATGCATTTTATATGTTGTTTGTAGTTCAAGAAAAATTTGCTATCAAAGTGTATCATCTATCAAAGAATATAAAAATTAAAACATTCATGAAGTACTTTAAAACTAAATGTTTACTTAGGAGATAAATGTGGATTTTTCAGAAATATTTATAAATATATCAAGCAAATATGAATGATAATACTTGACAACCACATTTATCACTGTCAACAGTGTTCCCATAAATTTATTTTTTCCAAATAAAAATGCCATTAGATTTTCCAGCCATAAAAATGCCCACAATCTAGAGATGGGAATGAATTTCAGAGGAATTATTAGAAACCTCTGTTCTCTTGATAAATAAGTACATGTGGAAGGATGGAAATATGGAATACTCAGAGCAGGAAAATCATTATAAAAACATCCAGTAGTGACTCTCATGTGGCTGAGCTTTGAAACCTTCCAGCATATACACTGTATACATGTTATTCTCTCTCCTCTTCCCCAGGCAATCAATGAATTCACAGTGCCTTCCAAAGACATCTCTTGCTCCAAAATGATCAACCCTCCACTCTCCCACCATCATCATTCCCATTAACTAAGGCAGATCTTCGTTAGACGGTCACTTGCTCAGACGTTGTCACTAATGTATAACAAATAATTTAATGTTCCTTAGGTCTAATCACATCTAAACTTCTCTGACTCTTCAATATGAGTCAAGTTGGATCTTGATCTTTCCTGGCCTTGTGAGTTTAACATTCACAAAATTATTTAAATAATGTACAGATCCTTATAGAATTTTAGGCATCAATATTTATCTGAAATAATAATATTAAACTATGTTTTAACTGAGTTAGTTTTTCTAAATGATGGTAACGTCTGATGCAACATTGTAGAAAACGGGTCGGAAAACTTTCTGTAAAGGGCCAGAAAATAAATATTTTAGGCTTTGTGCGTCATACAGTCTCTATCAAAACTACTCAACTCTACCATTGTAGCAGGAAAATAGCCACAAGTAATATGTAAACGAATGGGCAGTGTCATGTTCCAATAAAACTTTATTTACAAAATCAAGTAGCGGGCTTCCCTGGTGGCGCAGTGGTTGAGAATCTGCCTGCCAATGCAGGGGACACGGGTTCGAGCCCTGGTCTGGGAAGATCCCACATGCCGCGGAGCAACTAGGCCCATGAGCCACAACTGCTGAGCCTGCACGTCTGGAGCTTGTGCTCCGCAACAAGAGAGGCCGCGACAGTAAGAGGCCCGCGCACCGCGATGAAGAGTGGCCCCCGCTCGCCGCAGCTAGAGAAAGCCCTCGCACAGAAACGAAGACCCAACACAGCCAAAAATAAATATAAATAAATAAAAATTAAAAAAAAAAAATCAAGTAGCAAGTCTGAGGGCATAGTTTTCCAACATCTGTTCTAAAACAAAATTATAGGATTCTAGAACCTCAGAACAAGAGCTAGCACTATAAAGTATCTAGTTTAGCAACTTTTTTATAATCAAAATTATTATACAACAATTACTGTCCTTTGTAAAATACATAAACAACAATTAATTTTAGAAAATTTCTAACTGCAAGGAATAAAGAAGAAAGCGAAAGTCACCTCTACTCTCATGATACTGAGATACCTACTGTTAACGTTTTGGTGTTTATTCTTCTAGTCATTATGTATAAATCTCATATGTATAAATTTCATATTTTTCATATTATATATGTACTTTCTTGCAAAGTAATTATCATACTATACATGCAATTTTGTGAACCATTTATCTATTTAACAACTTTACATAAGCATTTAGTCATGTCCTTAAATATCCTTCAAGAATATAATTTGAAAAGGCTACATAATTTCATCATTAGATGCATGTGCCATAAGCTATTTAATCAGTCCCTGAATACTAGGCATTTCTTTCCAGTTGCTATGCTATTATAAATAACTAGACAATGGATCTTGTTGTGCATAAATCTCTGTATGACAATCTGATTACTTCCCTATGGCAAATTCCTAGAAAGGGAATTCTGAATCAGAAAGCATAAAAACATATTTTTAAGTTTTATGACTTGTGATACTTATTGCCAGATTGCCTTCCTGAGTGGATTTATCAATTTACACCTCCATCATCCGTAAATTGCAATACCCCCTGCCATGCAATCTTGTGATGTTCTCTCTTTTTCTTCTATTTGCCACCTTGATGACCTTAAAATGCTATCAATAGTTCAACATGCATTTCTTACATTAGTGAAAAGACTGGGCATTTTTCCTAACTTTGGAAAATTATTTTCTTATTTTGTGAACTTCAGCACTCATTTGAAAGACAAGAAGGATACTGAGGTTCAGAGAGGCTATGTATTGTCTCATGGTCACAAAGCTAGAGAGAGTCCTTTCCACTGACTGTGGTATTCCCACATTACCCACATATAACCTGCACATTTGGATCAGTCTAATAGGGCTCAAAAATTATTTCTGGTTCATTTTATTACCTAGAGAGTTTAAGGGCAAGATAACCAATAAACTTTCTTTTTCCTTTGTTCTTTCCTCTTGCCAAAGCGTTTCAGACCAAGTTCTTACTGTAAAGGCAAAGTTTATAGTGTGCTGTTTAATATTTTGTTTGTTCAATTTGTATATTGGAGAAGGATTAAAAGCTACCATTATGAATACCAAATATATCAAATAAAATGTATATTTCCAATGCTATATGGGTTGTTCTTAGAGGTGAGAATACGTCTCGGTTTGGCCAGGAACTACCTCAGTTAACACCTCTTATCCAGCATAATAATTAACAGGATCCTCTGTCACTCTCAAAAATGTTCTCATTTGGAAAAGAATGCTAATCATAGGGGTACTTGGGAACCACTGCACAGAAACTGCAAGTGTCTCTTTCTTCTAGAACACCAGGCTTTAACGAGTTCTTTCTAATGGTGCTCCTGGTATTTTTCAACATCTATGCAAAGTGTAGTCCAGTCAACTTTCTAAAAAATATTTCTCATGAAGTCATTATTGTTTTACAATTATTAAAAATCTTTCAAAGTAAATTAAATGACACGTTGTTATCATTAAATAATTTTTCGTTTTACAACCTAATAGAGCAAATACAACTATTTTGTGAACATATTGAGGTGCGTATGTATGAATACATTTATATACATTTTTTTTTTATACATCTTTTTTTTTTTTTTTTTAAATTTTATTTATTTATTTATTTATTTATGGCTCTGTTGGGTCTTCGTTTCTGTGTGAGGGCGTTCTCTAGTTGCGGCAAGTGGGGGCCACTCTTCATCGCGGTGCGCGGACCTCTATCGCGGCCTCTCTTGTTGCGGAGCACAGGCTCCAGACGCGCAGGCTCAGTAATTGTGGCTCACGGGCCCAGTTGCTCCGCGGCATGTGGGATCTTCCCAGACCAGGGCTCGAACCCGTGTCCCCTGCATTGGCAGGCAGATTCTCAACCACTGCGCCACCAGGGAAGCCCTACATTTTTTAATATAACACCATAAGTGACTTCTTAAAACTACCCCAGATAAATAGTCAATAAATATGTGTCTTGTCTAAGTTTTTCTTTCATGAAAGAAAGACTAATCTGTTCTACTGAATTAGGAGTTCTGGAAATTTTATCTCTGTAGGTGAGACTTCTTCATATCACAATTTAGGATATTTCAGTTGTCTGGTCTGCATTATGCCATTATCATCTTCCTTCAAAACATCAATGTTACAGTGATTTTTTTTCTTCAGTGCAAACCTGAGTACGTCACACTGCTAAAAATACTTCATGGACTCAGCCTTCATACCAAAGTGCAATTTCTAGCTTATCTTTTAAGTCCTTCTATAATTTGGACTTGCTGCCGCTACAGTCTTATCCTGGGACACTCCATCTGACACAACCATTGCAGCTTTCTCATGCTATTGTGTTTTCCCATTCTGTTCGGTCATCCTGGTATGCCCTTCAAAATCAGTCCCATCTGGTGGCCATTTTTTCTACGCATGGTGACACTTACATATCCTTCTAGACCCACTCAAGTAGCACCATCTGTGGGAAGCCCTCTATGAACTGGATCAAGTACCATTCTCCAAGTTCTTCCTCTGCAAAATCCCCAAAAATACCTAACATATTTATTCAGCTTCTGTCACGTACAAGTCATTGTGCCAGATGCCAAGGAAAGCAGCAGTGAATGCAACAGACGCTACTCTACCTTTATGGAGTTTTACATCCAAAGCTTACATTATTCTCATCGTTGCTTTATTTGGTTACCTTTGCCAAAAAGATTGCAAATTCCATGTAAGTAGAGACTGTCTTATTTGTCTTTGGATTTTCCAAGGTCTGTATTAAGGCTTGGAATTTAGTAGGAGTTCAACCTACCATGAGAAATACCCCAAAGAAACATGACATCTGGATTTCTAGTTTTTCTAGGGTAACGGATTCAGAAACGATCATTAAAACATGAGAGTTCGATGAATTAAGGATACTGAAATCTCTAGCTTACTTTAAAAATTAAATATTTTCAAAATATATTTTTCTCTACCACTATTGAACTTATGATTCAATAGATTGAAAATGTATATTATTTTCCCCTGTCTCCAATAGGTATTGCTAATCTTCATTTTTTTCCTACAATATGAAACTTCTTCCACTTAATTTCGGGTGTTTGATAGAAGTGAAAGCTGCCACGACAAAGATTAGGTATGGAGGCTCACTTCTGCTGAGCTGTTAGTTCCTGCCCTTAAAATAGGCAGAGGACACAAAGGTCAAGCACTGTAACCTCATTCCTTGTGACAGGTCAAATAATATCTATAAAGTTGAAATGGAGTTCAGGAATAAAAAAATTTTTGCAATTGCTGTAGAACAATTTGGGTGCTGCTTTATCTTGATTTAGGTAGCAGACTATTAGAGATGTCTCTGGATTCAAAGAATGTGCACAAGAAGGGGGCAAAGTGCCCAGCCTTAGAGGACCCCTTGTGAAATGAAAAAATACAAACCCACATGTTTGATCTCAGAGCCAGTGTTCTTTGCCATTGAGCCTAAGGAGAAAACTTAAGTTGTAATACTCATCTTAGCACCAAGCCTTCTTATAACCTGTAACTATATTTTTTAATGTCTTTCCCATTTCTCCGTTTCCTTCCTTCCACCATGCACTATGTGTTTTGTCTGTGTACATGCAAAACTATGGTCGTATAAGTGCAAACATACCTCTGTTTACCTCATCATAAATCCTGACATCTTAGTATTTAAGCACACCAAAGAATTCATGAAATAACCACTGTTAAAACAAGATATCTCCCTATGTGTAAATCTAACAAACTTGAGCCCTTCAATAATTGTCTAAACCCACCACATCCAACCAGCTAAAACAAGAAACTGATCACTTCCCCATCCTAATCCAGAGTTCATTAATACAGCAGCCAAAATAGCAGGTTTCTCTAAGAAATTTTCATTTAAAATATATAGCTTTGTAAATAACACTTAATAAAATGTTTAGGCTTGGAAATAAGTGATTCAATTCATTTATTCATTCAAAATACATTTTGGAACATGCACTGAATACCAGGTTATGTGGTGGACATTATGGGGAACTGGAAAAGCTAAATCAGTAATAAATTGTTACCAAGGAGCTTCCCCTCCAGTAGGCGAGATTATGAACGTCAGTGGAAGTGATGATAAAGTGTTCTAGGAAGGCAGATAGGTGTGAGCATTGCACACTGGGGGAATCAGAAATGCCTTCGTCTGGAACACAGCTTTTGTCTGGATGCTTAAAAATCATTATAGATGAGGGAGAAAAACACGAGATTTAGAAGAAAAAGCATCAGACAAGGCAAGGGAGTAAGCAAAGCAAGGCACAGAGAATTAATTCCCTCTGCACGGACCACTGCGAGGACTAACCCTGGCAAAGTAGGTTTGAGCCAAATCATGTTGTACCTTGAACGCCAAACAAAGAGCTTTATTTACTTTAATCTACATTCCATGGGGCAACCCCTGAAGTAAGGATTCAGAGTTTGGCTTTAGTTCAGTTATTTGGATAAAAGAAGAGACATTTCTTCCTCTGAGAGGAGAGAAAGGAAAAGAAAACAGACAAAATATAGAGAAATTTAGAGGTAGAAAAGAAGCAAGTCAAGAAAACCGCCTCAATTTTTACAGTAAAATAAAATATTCATTGCAGAGAGCAAGTAGACGCAGATGAGGTTGGGAACCTATGCAGAAAAAGTGAAAAGAGAAACGCTGATTATAAAGACCTTTGCATTTATTAGAAAAATGTTAGAATAAGAGGGAAGGTTTAAAAAAAAAAAAAAAAAGCTTGTTGGAAACGTAGCTAGGAGGTAGATGAGAACCAGGCTGTGACAGGCCACTGGACAAGTGCTAAGGACTCTGAACCTCATTCAGCCAGCCGTGGGAGTACAGCAGAACATGATCGAATGTGCATCTCAGAAAGACAATCCTAATAGCAGCCTTGAGGATCCACCGGAGAGGGGACAAACCGGAGACAACAAACCACTCCGTAGGCTAATGCAATAAACTAGGTGAGAGATGAGGCTATGCAATTAATTGTGTTAATAAACCAAAGCATAATCAATTCAGAATATGGAGAAGGGTAGACCCAGCCCAAGGCGTGAAAGTGTACATTGTAAAACATTTCAATGAAACTATATAACTTGAAAAGGTATTTCATATTATAAAAGCAATGCAAGTTGGAAAATTAGAAAATACTTGAACCCATTTACTCAAAGTAGGTTAAAAAAAATGAATTTCAGGGTAAAGTGATCATGATCTCATCCCTTTAAGTCATTTTAATAGCTATGTAAATAGAAAATTATTAATTAAATAACGTACGAAGAAAGCCTAGAAAATTTTGGTATTTTCTAAACACTGGGAATTTTGGGCCAGTTTTTCTCCCCATAGCTCTGCAGTGCACAAAGATATGCAGACCACCATCACCTCAGGAGTCCCTTGTTGAGGGCTGTCCAAGTTTCTAAAAAAAAATTAGCTATTCCACAAATTCATAAATCTCTTAGTATAAACTCTCATCCGAGGATTGAAATATTAAGCTAAAAGAAGTGGGAGCTGATCATTCCTCCAGGGAAAAGCTGATACTTTTGATTTTAATACTATAAATTTAAAGGAAACACAAACCCATTGAAGAAGTCTTTTTAAGGATACAGAGTATAAATGGAAATTCTGTAGCATATGGGTCAGTCAGGTATTTAAAGGTCAGAGCAACGCTGCCCAGTAGCATCTTTTGCAATAAATGAAAATGTTCTGTTTGGATTACCAATACAGTAGCCATTTGCCATAGGTAGTTACTGAGTCCTTGAAATGTGACCAGTGTGACTAAGAAACTGAATTTTGAATTTTATTTAATTTTTATTTAAATTTAAAGAACTACTTTTGGCCAGTGGGTCCTGTGTGGAGGGCTCAGAACTAGACCAGAGTATGGACACACACTTGGAAACCCAATCCCAACAATTCGATAATAGCAGAAAATTCTATTAACACGCCTCCAAAGGAAGCAAAGTAGGTCCTCCGTCAGTAACTTGTCTATGGAAATCAGGGCCCCTCTTATTTGTGTAACTACTGTTATTCTTTCATGACAATCAGCTAATCAAACCATGATGGTTCCCATTTCAAACTTAAGTCAGCAGCGAACATCAGACATCCTTGTTAGCGTAAGCCAATGCTTTCCATTTTCTACTTACTAGGCACCAAAACTGTCCATAGAACACAAAGTATAAGCACAAGGTTCAATAAAGCCTGGCAGGCTTTTAATAAGACACATGGGAACATACTAATCCAGATATCTGTAGGCAGATACTTCATAAAAGGTTAATCAAAGTGCTGGGCAATGTGGGAACATCTGTACCAGGCTCAGCACTATTTTTTTTTTTAAAGAGAACTCAACATCTGCAGTCGGCCAGGATCACTCCTTGGGGAAAACCCTGAGCCTTAAAACAGAAAGATTTGCAACTGCATCAACTGTTGTTATGTTAACATGGCTTCTCTTCAGCAATTACTTCTAAATCACACTGACACCTGGGGGGGAAAAAAAGGAAAACACCTCGACATTCTTATATTGAATGTTCTTCTTTGTAAAAATAATAAATAACTTCAGTGAGCATAACCTATTAAATACTAAAGATACATTATCACTGTTAAAAATCTAAAAAAGGAAAAAATTTGAGATATTATCATCAACTTAATAAGGTCTAAATGGAAGTATTTTCATTCTATTATATGTATCCTGTTTAAAAGGTACAAAATACCTGGCTGTGGCCATCTGCTGAGACAGCTGGAGAGTAAAACCTGCCCATTGATCATCCTCTTGTGATTGTTACCACAACCCTAGTTTTAACCACAGACTAGTTATTTTTTTAAATTGATTATAAAAATCCAATTGTTTTGTTTCTTGCTAGGACTCCTTTAAAATAACTTTCATTTTATTCATACTACTGACAAAGGGAGTTCTAAATTACAGAGGATTAACAGCAATGCTCTTAAGAACCAGGTACGGCTTCTATCACATGCCTTCATTCTATGTGGTATTTATATAAATGCACACTCCTCATTCAGAAAAAAAGCCCTTTTTCATTACCAACATTCACATTTTTACAACCTAAAACATACAGTACGTATTTAAAGAATCTGAAGAGTAAAGTAACCCTTCCAGTCACAGAATGAAACAACCTCATTTAGGCTATTTTATATAAGAATCTAAGCTTACAGTTGCAGTATTCTTCCACAAACTCGAATATGAATACTATTTCCACCAATTTTTTCACCCATCTATATTCTTCTATTGAGGTTAACTCTACTGGGACAAGAAAATGGTTTTTTTTTTTCTTTTAACTTAAGGTATTTCTTGTGAACTAAGAAATAACAGTGTAGTAACTTTCGCCACCTTGAATTATTACTTTATACCATAAATTAGGAATATAAATGCACAGACGTATTGCCTGAACTATCAACAGAAGGGGCTCAAGATACATAGGAACTGTTCTGAAACTAACCTAAGTGCTGTATTAGTAACAAATAATTATCACAATATCAGTTCCCTAAACAACCATTCACGTTAGAACAATGTAAGTGTATAAGTAATTCCCTGTATAGAATTCTCACTCTATAGAATCTTGCCTACAGAGAAGCAGGACAAAATGCCAAAACAGCATTACCAAATCCATCTAAGTTTGAAACCCCAAGAAAGGTAATGTCATTCCTCTAGCATTACTCGTCCTTAAGCCACAACAGGTCTTCTGTCTTGAACAATAATTTAAATATACTGCCCCACCATGGAACCTCAAGAGTCCTGAAAATGCCAAGAAAAGTGTATGGACAAGCAATATCCTCTATCGCCATCTTTCCTCAACCTGGGGAATTTCTAGTGGAGATGACGTGGGCATCATTTTCCTGTGAACACCTTACATCTCGGCTTCCCCCTTTCTGCATCACAGA
Organism: Balaenoptera musculus; assembly: GCF_009873245.2. Lineage (NCBI taxonomy): Eukaryota > Metazoa > Chordata > Mammalia > Artiodactyla > Balaenopteridae > Balaenoptera > Balaenoptera musculus. The sequence continues at coordinate 65,815,392 of NC_045802.1, read as the reverse complement.
GACAGTGGTTTCTGGACCACTTCCAGTTTATTTATCAATACTCTCCAGCGGTGATACCAAAATTAACCCTTAACTACTTAAGAGCCGGTTGTGACATAAATATCTGAGAATCATGTCCCCGTAATATTGTGAAAGGAAAAACATTTAATATTTATTGAATATTACATGAATGACAGAATAGTGACCCTGGATAAATACCTCTATATAAGCAAACGTGAGTGGGGAGTATATATGTGTATGTGTGTATTAGTGGCTGATTTGAGCTTATATGCCTTGTAAGTATATATGTATCTGTGCACACATATGGAAAGTTCTTATAAGAGTCATCTAGTGGTCAGTTCACCTGAGATCACTATATGAAAATATGATGCTCTCTCTCTCTCTCTCTACCTGAAGGAGTCCCTGGAAAGGTAAATTGGATATAACCAACTGCTAAGTGCTGAAATCTATAATGACCCTTGCTCTGAGCTTCAAAAATAAGGCATAAAATTATAGACAAGCTCTAAAGCACCAGTACTGAAGAAGACGATAAGTAGCCCTGACCTTTAGAAACTGTTATTAGAGTTGCTATTTTTTTCTGAAAACGTACCAAATAATTGTTAGATAAAATCCCCCAAATATAGTGAATGGTTAAGCTCCTAATTGAACTTAATTGTTTTATAATTTTACAAGTTGATCTTGCTCCATTTCAAGGCACTATTGTTTCATAAAATACCTGCATTACCTTTTATTAATCATATAAATCTTGACTGGAGGGAACGGTTTCATACCACCTTAACAGCTCTACATTCTCCCAGTTTTAGAGAGAAACTGCAGGATTCGTTATTACTGAAGGTCATCACCCATTAGTTGTAAAATAAATCTGTGGCTTGGAAATCAGGACATGATAATACAGCATATAAAAGCAGCAATCCGCATTTAGGATAAATTACTTTGTCTAAGAAACATTTTAAGTAATTTAGAATTTTCATTTTAAAATTTGGAATCATTTGAAATGGAACAAAACAGAAAACTTGTTTTTCTATTATAGCTAATAATTATGAAGAATATTAAAGTTATTCTAATAATCTTGCTATTTATTCACCAAGATGAATTCTGCATTAGAATGAATTCACCTTGGGGACAGAGATTTTCTCTTTCTTCTTCCCCAGTGCCTATATGGTACCTGGCACAGTGGCAAGCTAAGTAAATATTTGCCACTCTATTGACAATTAGCTGAAGTACTGTATATATAGTTTCGTACCTTTAACATAAATTTAACTGAAATTATGAATTTGAAATACATCCATTTCTTTCTATAGATTAAAAAATGTCCTGAATAATGAAAAGTGGTTTGGCTTTAATAAAGCATTTTTAATTTAAATGGGCTTTTTAAATAACAAACATATGAACAGACATAGCACCCCCTCCCAAAATCCAAGATGAATCATCCTATTGTTTGGACGAGGATGAAAATTAAAATTACTTTACCAAAACTTAGTTTGCTAAAATAAAATAACCAGGCTACTACGGTCTTTTAGAATGGTCCTAAACGGACTTGCGTAGAACACCATTCTCAAATAAGTTAAGTGTTATATAATAAAAGTGTACCATGATATGGGAATTATAACATATTTTAAAAGCCCTCTTAGATATTTCAATCTCAGAAGTAAAGGTTTTCTAAACATGCATAATCATAGAAAAAAATTTTTTTGCAGCACAGCTCTTAGCTTCTTGCAATACAGCTTTCCACGCAACACCAGTTTGACAAGTGAGACAAAGGGTATGTACTCAGTATTCCACCATAGGAACTAGAATGCGTTTTTTGCAAAAAAAGAAAAAAAATCATTAGCATCTTTCCTGGATACTGAATCAGATCATTATTTTATATGGGTTTCATGTGAATGGAATCCTGCCTAGATGAGCTTTCCAAAATCAATCACGTTTTTGTTTTGGTTTTGCTAGCAGCACTTATCTTTTTAAGTCATTAACACAAAGCTCCATCAAAGCACAAAACGGTATTTCAGTAACTCTTCATATCATCAGATCAAGAAAGTTTTTTCTCTTTGGAGAATATAATTTTTTAAATAAATACATTTATCTTATTTGCTTGTCAGGACCATCAATATTTTTATTAAAAACAAAAGTTTATTATCAAACTAAATCCCAATCAGACACTTTATCTTCCCAACAAGATTTTCCCCACCTTCCCCCAACACATAGATTTTCCTTGTTGCCTAGTACATATCTAAGAAGATAATAGGTCCTATCATGTCGCAAAACGTGGGCCACACCAGGGATGCTGAGAATTCAGGGGTGCCTCTTCACACCACCACCAATCCTTGCCACCATAACTTTGTCAGACTTCTTCGATTATTATTATGATTATTGTTTACATGCCATATACATTGGAAGTAACTTCTCAAGCTATGGTCTGTCTATTGCCTTGTAGCATCTGCAATACTCAAATTGTTCATCTTTATGTAGCCAAAAGCTCTTTAGTAGCTTCTAGATATCTTGTCTCGGTTAGAAAGGTCTTCACAACCTGTATGTTACTATATGAGCTATTAATTTTCTTCTAGAATTTTATTTTTAAACTTAAGGCTTTTACTCAGCTGAAATTAACTTATATATGTATGAAGAAGTGATAGCCATTTATTGTGATTTCCAGTTGTGTGAGCACAATTTATTAAATAAACCATTCTTTTCATAGTTAAATAAAATGTCAGCTTTATCCCATATTAAATTTCCCCATCCATTCCCACCCCATATTGTTCTTATTAAGGTTGTTTTTTAGTATGTTTTGGTATCTGATAAGAAAAACAGCTCTGCATTATTCTTTTTCATATTCTAATTTTTCTCACATATTCATTTTTCCTAACCTTGAATTTTAAAATTAAATTCCAAAAATAGCTTGAGATTTTAAGGGAAATTGCATCAAATTTATATATTATGATTAGGATATTAGTCCTTCTATTTATTTATGTCTTGCTTTCTATCCTTCAATAGTGCTTTGTAATTTCATTTGTACGAATTATGTGATTTTCTTGTTAAAAATTATACTTAAGGGCTTCCCTGGTGGCGCAGTGGTTGAGAATCTGCCTGCCAATGCAGGGCACACGGGTTCGAGCCCTGGTCTGGGAAGATCCCACATGCCTCGGAGCAACTAGGCCCGTGAGCCACAACTACTGAGCCTGTGCGTCTGGAGCCTGTGCTCCGCAACAAGAGAGGCCGCGATAGTGAGAGGCCCGCGCACCGCGATGAAGAGTGGCCCCCGCTCGCCGCAACTAGAGAAAGCCCTCACACAGAAACGAAGACCCAACACAGCCAAAAATAAAAATAAATTTAAAAAATTTAAAAAAATAAAAAATAAAAAAATAAAACATCAATGTTACTTTAAGTTTGATGTTAGGTATTATTCCATTTTGAAATTTTCACTAAATTACTTTTCACACATAGCTCGATATTAAGTAATGGCATATGGAGCTGTATGTGGATAATGCTCTTAAATGATCTTAAAATATCTCTAAAGAGATAATGCTCCTTAAGGATCTTAAAATAGCCAAATATTCAAATATTTCAAAGTACTATATAAAAATTTCCTGTATATTTTTATGCTTGAAACTACTTAAAATGAAGTAACTCAGATTTACTTCCTAGATATTAAACATTTGGAAGTATACCTTAATAAAAAAGATTCATTTAGATTTTTAATTAGGAATTGGACAGGGACTTGTAGGATGTTATATAGACGCTCATCTGATTTACTTTTCTGAGAAACATCGGGGATTAGGGAACATGACCACTGGAGTCAATTTCCACTACATTGTACCTTGGCAACAAAGATCTCTGTGTTCTGAGGTCCTCCAGAGAAGAGGCTTGGCCCTGGGGAGCTGCCAGAGGGGCTGGGGAATTTGATTTCTCTCCCAGATCTCTGTCCCCGCTTTGCACAGTTCAGCCTGGCACTTCCACATACATCCCACATGCACACACGCACGCACACACACGCACACACATGCATGCACATGCACGCACACGCACATACCCCATCTCTCTTCAGGCAGAGTTAAGGGCAGGTGCTTGTACCATCCTGAAATCAGAAGCATTAAGTGAAAGTTTACATACCTAGTATTAAAACTCCCCGTCTTCCCCTCCACTCAGCTCCTATGGTAATGGAACCAAATATACAAGCATATCTTCCACTAAGAGAGTGAAGGGACCTTTTCTGGGAAGTGTGAACTGTTCCACAGAAAAGACTTATGGCTACTAAGCTAAATGTTTGGAATTAACATTTACTTGGCTATAATCAATGTTAACTCTTTAGGGTATATCCTACTGGATAACTTTGCTGTTATTTATATATCGTTATGCCTATACATCTAGATATTCTACTAGCTATAGTAGATAGTCTATAGCTATTTGGGAATCAGCTTTTTTACTCATAAATTGTGAACATTTTTACATGATACTGTATATTATTATATAATAGTATGTTAAATGGCTACAGCGACACACACTATCTCTCCCTACCCACACACACATCCAGAGCTTTCAACCATCTTAGGTACGCAGAGAAAGAGAGGGAGTAATTAAGGAAGGAAACAGAAAGACATTGTGTAAATGAGAGTGATTTAAGGGTTAAAGGATTAAGAGTTAAATAGTTAAAGGAGAAGAAGAGAAGCGGTTACAACAAAGGATAAGAAGGAAAGCACTAACTCGGAAAGCAGCTCACTCTGCTCTCGGAGGTCGGCACTTCGCAGACAATGCCAGGCTCAAGCCGTAGACGGCCAGCTTGGCCACTCCCTGGGAAGAATGAAGCCAACACCAAGGAAAATAGAACTGAGCTTCAGAGGGAGAGAGCTGATACCTTGATTAAACCCTGGATGGATCTATCCCTAAAGCTGGAGAACCATAAGAATTTACCAGTCATATGAGCATAGACATTGCCCTTTTGGCTTCTGATTTGAGATGGGTTTCTGTCACTTGCAATAAAAAGACACCTTGTCCTTTAATTAAATTTCAACTCTTATATCTCTAAACAAGCTACAAAGACCCTCAAAACCAGAACACACTTATCAAATTCATCATTATTTAGAATAATGGTAAATACTGTGTGAAGTAATTCATGACTTTTTCGTCAGAACACTAATTTCTCTCACCAAGGCAGACACCCATTAGAGCCAAAGAGCCCAATTCCCTATTCTCCACCACTTTATTAAGTAACATGAAATATGTGCCCATACTTGCCATTTCTCAAAGGCTCAATGGCTCTTCTGAAAGTGGAAGGTGATCGTAGTTTTACAGTCTAACCTTGTGAATTCAGAAGCAGAATAAATAGCGCTAAGTAACAAGAATCTTTTCATCTCTCTGAAAGTAAAATTACTGCTAAATAGTCTAAGAGGATCAGAAGTGGCAGCTGCTCCTTGAAATTTGCGCCCTGGGGACTACAACGATGATCAATCATCTGCCTATCAGCACCGTGGATCTTTCAGCTGAATCACATTGAAGAGGCGCTCAAAGTTGTGTCACATGGCTTTCTGTTCTTCCCTTCCAGGTTGATTGTGTTATACTATTAGGACCTCACCAAAGCCAAAGATTCATGAGGTGAGTGCATGACTAACAGGTAAAAACATACCTTCGGTCCTAAAGTCCTTATATATCAAGCCATACATAGCCAGCACACATTATGATTGCCTGAAAATCCCAGCTTTCAAAAAAATGATGACCAGTATTCTCCCGACAGGACCTGTGATAGAAAAGCATCCAAGCAAGCGACCACAGGGGGAAACCCGCTTTAACGTTACCCAAGTGGTTTTTAGACAAGGCCATTGCTCATCATTGCTCTTAGGTCAAAAGGAGCCAGCCCCATAATTCTTCTCACAATATCCATCTTTCCACTAAGGTTTGGGGGAAAATAAATGTAATGAAAGTGTACGTTTTCAAAAAGGTATGCCTAACCTTATTTAGAGTGAGGCGCCATCTATTAATTCGGAATATTCCGTGCCCTCTATAACTTTGTTGATCAAAGTGTGACACAAACCAGCAGCATGAACAAGACCTGGTAGCCTGTTAGAAATGCAGAGCCTCAGGTCCCTCTATGAATGTACTGAATCAGGACCCCGATGCTGACAGGTTCCCAAGGTGAGTTGTGTGCACGTCAAAAAGCCCTGCTCTATAAGGAGCAAATCATGGAGATTTCTTAGAAACATAATTTTGTTTAAGAAATAAGCAAACCATAGAAATTACATGCATCAATATCCATGTTGAGATTATAAAATAAATGAAACTAAATGGTATATTGTTTAGAGATTCAGACTTATGCGATAAAAATAAGTAAATTACAAAGCAATTTAGGACATTAGCTACCTCTGGAGGTAGAGGAGGTACAGAGGTAGAGTAGGAAAGGAGGACAAGATAAGACAAAACAGTGTCGTTCTAGTTCATAATTGAAAGGGTGGATTTACAGGTGTTTTTTTATTATTATGCTACATATATTTTGTATATTCAAATATTACATAATAAACACTTCCTAAAGTGAGAAAACATAACCTCAACTAGAATGAAAATCATGTTTTGCAGTCATAAAATAACAGCTTTTGCACAGGCCAGGTCTATGGAGAATTAAAAAGGACTTAGCAGCGTTGTAGGGCATTATGAAGCAAGAACAATGATTTAATCCAGGTGAGTAATAAAGAATGCTTATTACTGAAGAATGGAAAGGTAACAATGTAAACTGACAGATCAAACATTTGTTTGTATTCTTCTTAAATTAAAAAGAAAACACCCATCCTCCATCACTAACATCTCTCTGAAACATGAGAAGCAAATGGCGCGTCTGGAAGAGCAGATGCTTGGAGCACAGTGAGAAGGATATTCAAGAGGTGCTGAGCCAGGTTATCCATCAGGGGCTTTGGAACTAAGGACAGCTGTGGAGCAAATGGATTTTTCCAGCCAACAATGATGCCCTCAGGTAACGAGGCATGTGTTCCTTATTTGCGATTTTGCGTTAAACAATAACACATTTTAAAAATTCATGCTCCTAACAGCCCTTCATGCAAACCCTGAATTCTAACACTCTGCTTGCGAGGAAAGCAACCTGAGTAAGCAAACATGCAGCCTCAGGTTTTCATGATACACATCCTAACTTGCACATTGCTTCACAACACTTGCTTTCAGCTCTGGTGTCTCATGAGAAAGTGAATCTTCAAACCATGGATCCCAAGTTCCTCATAAAACCTTTACATGAGAATTTACATATTCTTTAACATCCAATAGAGTACCCTAATCCTGACAATGAGAGGTAGAGGAGAAACTAAATAGATACTGTACTCAAAAGATGTAGGTTTAATTCTTGGCAGCCCATTTCATGGGGAAGAACGACCTTGGGTGAGTTGGTTGACCCCACTAACCCTCATGTGTTCCTGATTGGTTAACTGAGTAAAGCAAGCTTTTTTTGAACATGTGGACTCCACATTCCTTAGACATAGATATATCTACTGAAACGTCTTCTCTGATCTTCATCTGCTTCACTATTTCTTGATCTCTTGGATATTGACCCTCACCTGTTGTTAGTTTTTGCTTCTGCCAAAGCACACACAGCTGGACTCCTTCTGGCTGTCTCACCTTGGCTGGACTTCTTGACCACTGACCTTCTTTCTCTCCGTGGGAGACTGACTCCAGAAGAGTGACCTCATCCTTCCACCCCTATTCAGATCTCCCATGACTAGGTAGAACTGGCTCCAGGTGAGGACTCATGGCATCCTTTATTCCCAGACTCATTTGTGCAGACTGAAGTAGACGCTAGGTGTGAAGGCATTTTGAAAAGTTTCGAATAGGTACTGAGAAGAATTAGGAGATTAAAATATAGCAAAGATTAACCTGTCCATAGCATTCATAAAATTTATTTAAATAAATGACTTTCCTAACTGTGACAGAATTTTAGAACTTCACATAAGTATTATCATGACCAGAGGCCCTAAGTCCAGCTATGTCACCAAGTGGAAGATTCTTATTGCAAATTTTCTAATTTTTTCCTGGAGCATTGATTAGATATAATATTAACTGTTGTGAGAACAACAGGCAGTTATGCAAAATACAATGACCAGGGGCTTCCCTGGTGGCGCAGTGGTTGAGAGTCTGCCTGCCAATGCAGGGGATGCGGGTTCAAGCCCTGGTCTGGGAAGATCCCACATGCCGCGGAGCAGCTGGGCCCGTGAGCCACAACTACTGAGCCTGCGCGTCTGGAGCCTGTGCTCCGCAACAAGAGAGGCCGCGACAGTGAGAGGCCCGCGGTGAAGAGTGGCCCCCGCTTGCCGCAACTAGAGAAAGCCCTCGCACAGAAACGAAGACCCAACACAGCAAAAAAATAAATAAATAAATAAATAAATTTATTAAAAAGAACTACTGCTAGTCAATAACTTCAGGAATTATTAAAAAAACCAAAATAAATACAATGACCAGAATTATCTGATGCTTCATAAGGGAAATCCAAAAGAACTCACAGGTCTAATTAACCTTGGAGAGAATCCAATATAACTCCTTTGTTTTCCATTTTGGAAATATACCTATGATTATATGCCAGAACCAGAAGTAGAATCTAGGTCTCAGTCTAAAAATAATTCCAGTAATTTTATGATGTCTGGCAAATACATCTGAATACAGGCAATTTAACCACTTCAGACTGGTGACACTGTGCTACTTTTAATGCCATCAGAACAAAACTTCCACAATGTCCCTCTGAATTCTGTTGTAGTGCTAGAGTGATATTACTACTGGTCTTTCTCCTCACAGTTCTCTAAATCACTCTTATTGCAATTTTACCTATTTATTTCTGTTAGTACTGAAAAAAGCATGCACCTTTGTTTTTATTCCTCACCGATGCAATACTCAGATTTATGAGAAATTGGCTGGTTTTATTCTCAGAGCTCAAGGTATTAACTACCCTTAAAGATATAAACTTCTGTTGCTACACTGGAATATGCTAAACAGAGCTGCCCTTGGGAGAAGCAGCACTATCAAAAATAAATATCTTCAAGAACACCAGTCCTTTCTTTGATCTGAATCTTACATTGAACCCACCATTTGTTTTATAAAGATCTGGTGTCTGAATACGTGTGTTTTGTCTCTCTGGAGTGTCAATCACATAGACCTCTTATTCTGTCTCAATATTAGCTGTTGTTTCAGAAAATGACTATTGTATTGAAGTACGACAGGATAAATTTTGCTTAGGACACAAAGCTTCTTTTAAGATAGACTATACTAGACCTATCCTCTAGATTATGCTCCAGCTAAAAATACATCCACCAGGTTTTGTGTCATGTGATACAAGACAGACAAAAACATAATTCATTTTATATTGATTACAAAATATATACTCTCCCACAGCTCTTTGATTGTTCAAACAATTTAGTAGAAATCTACTTTCTATTTCATTTGTTGTTGAATGGAACACATCCTGAATTTGTCATCTCTTCTTTCTCTGCTCTAAGTCCCTCACGTTGAAGGTAATCAATCAGTTGGTTTACAATATAATGCCTGATAAATTACAGCTGCACATCACTTCATGGATAGAAATAATAAACATAGAATGGAGAAATGGTAGATATTTTTTAAATGAACAGAAAATAAAGAACGTTTCACTGGCAATTTTTGGCAAATATAACATCAAAGACTAGAATATACAGCCAAGAAGAAGTGGTTCATTTCTTGAAGGAAAAATATTTCATCACAGCCATTAACCACCAGATAAGAGACATGTCAAAAAAGAAAATTTCAGTGACACATCACTTTTGCAGAACCATCCAAGAGCTAACACTGAGCACAAAACAAGCTTGTGTTGACAGACGAAAAGAACCTGCCAGTGTAAAATGCTGCCAAGCTATTGAGGACACCAAGGCAAAGAACTGACAAACCCAGAAGCTATGTCCTCATACATTTTAAGCCACAAGAGCAAAAATTCACGTTTTAGGGAGTTGTAATTCCCTGTCATTTTTAATACAATTTAACCATTTCCAAACTGTATTAGATCTCTTAGAAAAGTGAAATATGAATAACCTTAAAAAATTAAAATTAAAGTAGCACAAATATATGAATGAGGTGACACTGAGAAGAAACCCCTAAGCACCAAACAACTGCAGACACAATTGAGAATTTCCAGCCACTGCCAAATTATGCCCAACACAGAATGAAAGACACATACTGATTGAATGCCAATTACTACCTTTTTTTAAATTGGAGTATAGTTGATGTACAGTATTATGCCAGTTTCAGGTGTACAACCTAGTGATTCAACATTTAAATATATTACGAAATGATCCCCACAAGTCTAGTAACCATCTGGCAGCATACAAAGTTATTACAGTATTATTGACTATATTCCTTATGCTATATATTACATTCCTGTGATATTTCTTTTATAACTGGAAGTTTGTACCTCTTAATCCCATTCACCTATATCACCCATCCCTCCACCCCTCTGCCTTCTGGCAACTACCAGTTTGTTCTCTGGATCTGTGAGTCAGTTTCTGTTTTGTTTTGCTTGTTGAAGCACTATTTACAATAGCCAAGATATGGAAGTAACCTAAGTGTCCATCAATAGATGAGTGGATAAAGAAGATGTGGTATATATATATACAATGAACTATTACTCAGCCATAAAAAAGAATGAGTTATTGCCATTTGTGACAACATGGATGAATCTAGAAGGTATTATGCTAAGTGAAATAAGTCAGACAGAGAAAGACAAATGACTACCCTTTTATGTGACAGTCAAAAGACAAAAGGGAAGTTATGAGATAAAGAGGACAAGAAGGAAGAAAGGAGAATAAAGCAGGGAAGAAAATACACTGGCAGCTAACAGAAGCAGAATTCATTGGAAAGAACTGCCATACCTGGGGTCTAGACAAATCCTACTTGGTTTTAGTTCTCAATTTGGCAATTTACTTTCTGAAACAAACCTTTTCTGGCCCCTCTACATGAGATTAAGTTTTCCACATAACACTTTCAGGATGCTCTCATACAACCTGAAACTTACCCTTTGTATCACTTGTAATTTGTATAATTATTTGTTTAATGTTTATAATCTTCTACCCCTCAATTATAAGCTCCACAATGGTAGAGACCATACCTATCTCCAAATCCACAGTACCTAGCATATAGTATATATGTTCAATAAATATTAGAATAAATGAATTAAATATAATCATTAATGTAACTATTTGGAGAGGCAGCATAGCATAATAATTAAAAGCAAAAACTCTAGAGCCTGAGTGCCTGGATTTGAATTCTGTTTTTTTTTTTTTAAACAAGTTTTTTATTTTTTAAATATAAATTTATTTTATTTTTATTTATTTTTGGCTGCGTTGGGTCTTTGCTTTCTCTAGTTGCAGTGAGCGGGGGCTACTCTTCGTTGTGCAGGCTTCTCATTGCAGTGGCTTCTCTTGTTGCGGAGCACAGGCTCCAGGGGCGCGGGCTTCAGCAGTTGTGGCTCGCGGGCTCTAGAGCACAGGCTCAGCAGTTGCGGCGCACGGGCTTAGTTGCTCCGCGGCATGTGGGATCTTCCCGGACCAGGGCTCGAACCCGTGTGCCCTGCATTGGCAGGCGGATTCTTAACCACTGCACCACCAGGGAAGCCTCTTGAATTCTGTTTTTGTCATTCACTACCTATATGAACTTTGGAAAGTTTCTTAATCTACCTGTGACTTTGTTTCCTTAGTGCAAATGAGGTTAATAATGGTACTTTCCTTACAGGGTTATGAGAATTAAACACATCAATATTTGTAAAGTGATTAGAACGGTAAATAGCCATATTAATCACTAAATGAGTATTAGTTAAGTAATTATATTTGAATGTTAATAAGACATATTTGTTTGTAAACAATAAGAATTGAATTTTTAAATATGTTAACTGTAAACCCAAATTTGGTATTCCCAAGGACAATGGACTACTACTACTACCAACAACACATGTTCTACCCAATAGAATTGTAAAGAATAAAAGTAAAATTCCCCCAAGGAGATTTCAAATAACTTGTGAAAAATCACCTCAATGTGCCCAAACAATAATAAGTAATACCTAGAAAAAGCCATAAAAGTGGATGAGAGGGTGACTGTAGCAAAAATGGTAGAGACTTCCAAAAATTCTCTCTTCCATAAAAGTAATGAGGAAATTGGCAAAAAAATGTCAAAAATAACTTTCTCAGAACTCTGCAAATTACCCAAATGCTCAAAAGAACATGGAAAGCATTTCTTCAAGAACAGCTGAATATCAGTAATAACTTTGTGGCATTTTACTCGCCATCCCCTGCCCTCCATTTGTGACAACATGGATGAACTGCCATGTTGGAATTCCCCAACACGGGGAGGTCACATTTGGGTTGAAAATCAGCAGCCTGGCAGCCACCAGAGGAAAGCTGGAGCTCATTCAACACCACATTTCCAAAGAATTGTCCTTATGTGACCGGGGTGGTGCTTCCCTGCAAAACCCACTTGAAAATCTGTCTTCTGTATTTCATCTGACTCAAAGCTCACTCAGAGGAAAAAACTTCTCCCCCAAATTCTTTTCTTTTGAGGATGTTTTTCAGCAGCAGTTACAGAAAATTGTTCAACTTTGTGGCTGCCTGAAGTGGTGGACAGCAATTGGAGCAAATTATAGACTAACTAAAAAGCCTAAAAGGATAATCTGGGGAATAAGATGCCCATAGGGGATCTGAAAAGTTCCAACATATTCCTAGGAAACTAGAAGGCCATGTACATATGTAGAGCTGTGCATATGTCCAGGGCTGAATGTGTGCTCAGGAAACACACATGAAGCTCTCACTTCTGGCTGATCTGGAGGCTCTAAGCAAGCAGGAAGTGAAGACTAAGGCAGAGATATAAACTGCTACCTGAGTGGTGAAGGTTTACCCCAACATGCACACAGACCACCCAGGCAAAACCTGGGAGACTCATTGATTCCAGGGATTTAAGGAAATCTCTGACCAATCGTTTGCTGATGGCTAAGCTAACTAGGCAGAAACTCCAGAGAATGTACATCACAAAAAATACAGTTTACAGAATTCCTTCAGAAAAATCACTAAACAAACAACTACCGCAACAAACAATAACAACAACAATTCCTGGGGAAGGTGGAGGGAATCCAATTTCCTGATTTGCCATATTATATTATAATATATAAATTATTCAATTTTCAACAAAATGTGAAACATGCAAAGAAGTAAGAATGCATGGTGCATACACAGGAAAGAAGTCAATCAATAGAAGATGTCTCTGAGATAGGCCAGATGTTGGACTTACTACAAAGATTTTAAGTCAACTATTATAAATATGTTTAAAGAATCAAAGGAAACCATGTTTAAAAAATTTTTTTAAATATGAGAATGATGTCTCACCAGGTAGAGTGAGACCAAAATTATAAAAAGGACCACACAGGCATTCTGGAGGTTGAAAACTACAATAACTGAAATGAAAAATTCATTAGAGGAGCTCAACACTAGATTTCAGCAGAAAGAAGAACAAATCAGTGAACTTGAAGATAGGTCAATTGAAATTATCCAGTCTGAGTAACAGATAGAAAAATAATGAAGAAAAATGAACCAGAGCCTCAGAGACCTGTGGGACACCATCAAGCATACCAACATGTGCATATGGCATGACCCAAATGGAGAGGAAAGGGGGAAATAGGCAGAAAGAATATTTGAATAAATAATTGTTTAAAATTTCCCCAATTTAATAAAAAATGTTAATCTCCACATGCAAGAAACTCAACAAATTTCAAATAGGATAAATGCAAAAAGATTACACCTAGACACATCATAATCAAACATCTGAAAGACAAAGGCACAATCTTGATAGTACTGAGAGAAGTAATTCATCACATATTTACAAAGGAGCCTCAATAAGACTAACAGCTAATTCCTCATCAGAAACCATGAAGGCTAAAAACAGTGGGGTGACATATTCAGTCAGTGTGTAAAAGACAAAAAAAAAAACAAAACCCTATCAAACAAGAATTCTATGTCCAACAAAACTATCTTCAAAAATAAAGTTGAAATGAAGACATTTGCAGATAAACAAAAACTGGAAGGATTCATCACTAGATTTGCCTTCCTACACTAAACACTTCAGGCTGAAAGAGTAACTCACACCTACAAAACTAAACAAAGAATACTGGTAAAGGAAACTACATAAGTAAATATAAAAGCAGAAATGTATTTTTGTTGGCAACACATTTTTTCTTACCTGATTTAAAAGCCAAATACAAAAAGAAACGATTATAAACCTGTGTTAATGGGGACAAAATGTGTGTGTGTGTGTGTGTGTGTGTGTGTGTGCACATGCACACGTATGCATGTGTATATATATGGAGAACTGCAGAAAAAAGGGAGTGGGAAATGGAGCTATATAGGAATAATAGGAGTAAAGCTGTTTTACAATATTGAAATTAAGTTGGTATTAATCCAAATTAGATTGTTATAAATTATGATTTTATAAGTGTAATCCCCAGGCCAACCACTAAGAAAGTAATTCAAAAATATACAGTAAAAGAAATGACAAGGGAATTAAAATGGTACACTAGAAAAATACTTAACACAAAAGAAGACAGTAATGGAGGAATAGAGAAACAAAAACAACAAGGCATATAGAAAACTAAAAACTAGAAACAATCTTTGCCTTTATTTGGAGGATTCATTCCACTTACATTTAATGTAATTACTCATGTGGTAGGGTTTAAATCAAAAGAAAGCTGGAATGACTATACTAATATCAAATAAAATAGATTTAAAACAAAAACTGTTAGTAGAAACAATGCATGATATTTTATAATGGTAAAAGGGTCAATCCATCAAGAAAATATATGAAATTATAAGAAATTACAATATATAAATATATGAGAAATTATAAACATATATGAACTTAACAGAGATTCAAAACACATGAAGCAAAACCTGACAGAAGTGAAGGGAGAAATAGACAATTCAGCAATAACAGCTGGAGAACTCAATATCCCACTTTCAATAATGGATAGAACAACTAGACAAAAGATAAAGAAACAGAAAATTTTGAACAATACTGTAAACAAACTAGACCAAGCAGACTCTACAGAACACTCCAGAAAACAACAGCAGAATACACACTCTTCCCCAGTACAGAAGGATAGATCATATGTTAGAACATAAAGCAAGTCTCAATAAATTTTAAAGGATTCAAATTATACAACGTGTATTCTCTGACCACAATGAAGATAAATAAGTAATACCTATAACTTTCTTCACTCTTTAACATATGTAGAGACACTCTGAGGTAGAAAATAATCCCCATCCAGGGTCTCTGTTCCTGCTGTTTCCTTACATGAAATGTGCCCTCTATTGTTCTGATGATCTACATTCTATCCATCTATATTGGGATATAGGGTTGGCTACTCTAGTAGGGAGACCCACAATAATAATGGCTTAAACAAGATATTCATTTATTTCTCTTACATATAAAATTCCAAGCTTACTTGACAACTCTGTTTGATGAGGGTGACAGGGGCTCAGGCTCCATGTTGTTCTCTGCCATATTCACATGACTCTAATATGGCCCAAGATGGCTGCTCCAGCTCTAGCTATTTTATCTGTGTCCCTCCCAGTAAGATGGACAAAAAGCAGTAACAGGTGGACATACTTCTTGCCTTAATGACATGATCTAAAATTTCCATGCTGTTCTGCTTACAACTCACTGTACAGAACTTGGACCCATGGCCACACATATATGCAAGAAGCCTAAGTGTAGCCTTCCTGGCCAGCTAGGTTCTCTTCCTATCTAGGAGGGAAGAACAAATATTGGGGAAAACTAGCATTCTCAGCCACACTATCCCTCAAGTATCCACTCAAGTTCCATGTCCTCCAAGGAACTCAAAGATTACTCCAGCTTCCTTACTTTTCTGAAATTATTTTATCTACTATCAGTTAACATGACAGTTTGAAAGTCAGTTATTCTCTGATTATTTTGTAAATGTCCAGTCTGTCTGTTCCTCCATTTATATTGTGCGGTCTTTGAGAATAGCTTCCACACCCTATGATGTTTTTGACTCACTTCTCTGCCTCCATGGTATCTGGAAATACACTGGGTACTACTATTTTATTCCTTGGCGGTTAAAATAAACAGGTAAAATACCTGAAGAACACAAAATTACATTAACATTTCAATAAATATGTTCTGCAAAGGTATTGAAAATGTGATTGCTGAAACTCATCAGTAAATTGATAAGTTGTAGTTTCTCCAAAATACAGCTAAAATCATTTACAAGGCTTTGAATAAGGTTAGATAACCAATTACTTATATCATTGTAGCTATTTTTTTAAAAACTAAGGTTAAAATTACAGTTGATTCATTTTATTCACAGATGATTAATTATGAGTTGATCAAAATTAATGTCGATGTGAAACTTCAAAAGAAATTATTGATTCTTCTCATGAGCAACCATCAATTAAAACAGTAAGGTGTAAGACTGCTCTAGTTCTTAGTAGTCTAATTTTGGATTTTTTCTCTTCATATTTTTTAAACAAAGAACATTATATAAAGACTTCAAATCAGCTCTTGGCTTTTCCTATTCAATATCAACCACTTACCAAGTGCCAATCATTTCGCTGAACCTTCTTTAAAAAAGAATTTTGCTAGTGGCACCGCACATGAAAAGAGATGATGAGATAATCATAGCAAAATCTTACTCCAGTGTGTTGCCTTTTCTTCCCTGTTGAAAACCCCATAGGACATTGTTATGTGGGGAAAGAACATGATGATTCAAACACCAGAAACTGTTTCTTGTCACACAAACAAAATACAAGAGTCCTAAAAATATGGGGATCTTGAACAAAAGAAGTTGAAGTAATTAAGATTGTCATAGGTCTTGGATTTCAGATATCTTACTGGCAGTTCTACTTTTGGGGGGAAATTGAAATTGGAGTTATTATATAAATGGCAGGATTACAAAATGGATCTCCTAAGACATGGTAACCATGTCTTTAAAATATCTCCTATACTTAGTGTTCATTATTGGTTAAGATAAAAACTAAAGCACAAGGCTATCAGAATTAGCTCATGCATTGAAGGCTCTTGAAGTCTCTATATAACTCATTTTATTTTCCATTTTCAGAAACTGAGTATTTTTTCTCCATAGCTGTCCACAATCCAAACTGTCTATCACTGTATGTTTTTTAGTTATTATGAAAATAGCATCCCAGTATTAAAAGAAAGTAATTTACCCATTAATCTATCACCTAAATATAACTGTCTTCATATTTGCATTCTCTCCCAGCCTTTATTCACGTTTTTCCACAGCTGTAATTGTAGTATAAATATAATTTTATGTTCTACATTCTTCACTTAAAATTAAAATAGAATCTGTGAAATTTTCATGTTAATATATAATCATCATAGTTATAACTTTAATGAATGCATATATTCCATTTAATTAGTACAATATACTTAATCATCAGTCTTTTCCCAGGACACTTGGAAAATCTGTCACCTTCCTGAAGACTTGAGTTCTTTGAAAGATGGTGTTTGCTGAGCACCTAATATAGGCTCCACATTATAACAGAAGTGGTGAGAAGTACCCAAAAGGCTAACACATGATCCCTGATTGCAACCAATTTATAATATAGCAGACGAGATAAGCCAAAAGCAGAGGATAAAACACAACCAAGACTTCAGGGGGAAGCTAGTAAAGAAAGGCTTCACTGGGTAGGCGGAAGTTGTGTGGAGCCTGGAAATATGAAGAGAGTGTGTTTGGATGGGTAGAGAGATATAGGAAGGGCATTCCAGAAGGGGAAAAGGTTATTTGAATATGTCAAGACAGGGCCCTTGGCAAGAGTGGTGAAATCTGTCCCAGGCTGAAGCAGAATTGGACCTGTAAGTGGGCATTTCATCCTTTCCAGTTGTGAGGGTTAATGGGACTCAGGGACAGAAAACTGGGTTGGTGAGTAAACCCACTCTCTTGACAATGTTTGTCCAACAAGAATGGGCAGGGAAGTAAAGACTCATGAGCAATTCCTCCCTTACCAATTCCTCAGGTCTTTCCCTTCATTGTGTAGTTTCATTACAATCACTGTAATACATAGGCATAACTCACAATATAATTAGGGTACAACCACCTGATGGTCTATTTTTTAGGCATTAAAATATGAAGAATACCACAACATGGAAAATATTCATCATATATTGTTAAGTAGAACACAAAATATAAAATGGTGTATAAACTGCTACCACATAAAAGTAAAAATAGACATAAAAATCAAAATGATTATGTTTGGGTCTTGGGTTATGACCTAACCTAAGGAAGGGGGTGAAATAAGGAGAGAGCCCTTTCTCTTGGAGAGCTGCTCCCATCTAGTTTGATTTTTCCCCAGTTCTCCTGTCCTCTTCCCATTCTGTAGGACCTACATCTCTTCTGAGGCAGGAAAAACTTGGTTTTATATCATAACACATTTTTTCAAATCTATTGTTTCTTTCATATATTTACAGACACGTCTTTCTAATTATTATATCTTCCATGATTTTCCAGTGCCTATGTGTCATCTCTCCTCAACTGTAACAGCCCTCTTCTGAGGCACCCAGCTAGAAGGCTCTAGTTACCTGGCCTAGGTAGGGCCATAGGGTGTGAGGCTGTACATAAGGAGAAACACTTAGGGTATGTTTTAGGTTGAATTATGTCCCCTCAAAATTCATATAATGAAGTCCAAATTTCATATGTTGAAGTCTGCCAGTACTTCAGAAGGTGACATTATCTGGAAATAGAGTCTATGCAGATGAAGTTAAGAAAGGTCATTTCTAATTTTAAAAAAACAACTCTGGCATCTATGTGGCATACAGATTACCAGATAAAAAGAGTCATAGAGGGGGAACAATTTGAAGGTTAATAATATGGTCTAGAAGAGAGATATTGGTGGCCTAGACAAGTTGAGCTGATGAAGATCATGGTTGAAAGGAAAGATAGGGTTCATGGATCAGACCAAGGATTTCTGTTCTGAGCAGCTTGGTGAATAGTGGTGGCATTTTCTGCCACCACTCAATGTGGACATTGAAGAAAGCCTGTTTGAGTTTGGGGGCTGACAATGAAATATCATAACCATCCTGTTATGTGTCATGGTACTCCGTTTTATTTTTACACACAGAGGAAAGGTGGCACAGAGGTGTTATGAAGATTGACAAACAAATACCACATGATCTCATTTATGTGTGGAATCTAAAAAACAAAACAAATAAACAAAACAAAAGAAAAACAGACTCACAAATACAGAGAACAAATGGGTGGCTGCCAAAGGGAAGGGGAGTGGGGGTAGGCAAAATAGATATAGAGGATTAAGAGGTACAAACCTCCAGTTATATAATAGATAAGTCACAGGGATGTAATATACAGCATAAGGAATATGGTCAATGATACTGTAATAACTTTGTATGGGGACAGATGGTTACTAGACTTATTGTGGTGATCATTTCATAATGTATATAAATGTCAAGTTATTATGTAGTACACCTGAGACTAACATAATATTCTATGTCAAGTGTATTTCAAGAAAAAAAAGAAAGATCATTAGGAGGGGCCCTAATCCAATAGGACTGTGTCCTTATAAAAAGAGGAAATTTGGAGACACGTGCACATCAGGAGAATGCCACGTGAACAGGAAGACGGAGATTGGGGTGATACATCTGCAAGCCAAGGAACACCAAAGATTGCCAGCAGAGCACCAGAAGCCAGAGAAGAGGCCTGGAACAGATTCTCCCTCACAGCCCTGAGAAGGAATCAACCCTACCAACACCTTGGTCTGGGAACTTCTTGACTTCAGACTGTGAGACAATAAACTTCTGTTGTTCATACCACCCAGTTCATGCTACCTTGTTGTGGTAAACACAACAGGAAACAAATCTCCATGGTGCTTGCTAAAAATTCATGTTTCTGAGCCCCAAGGCAAACCTAAAACTAGAATCTCTGGGCATGGGACACTGGGATTTACCTCTATAAAGCACCCCAGATGATTCTGATGTGCATAAACGCATAAGAACCTTCTACATAACGTATGCCAAATGTTAAACTATAACACCAGCACACAATTTTCTAGGAGAAATTAGCTGATCAAGATTAGAGACATTATTTTTCAACAGAAATCTAGATGTATACCTCCGATGAAACGAAATAACTAACCTCTCTACAGCAACTTATACAAGGTATTTTCACATGGTTTACTGTTTGAGTCCTTACAACATTTGTTGTGAGGTAGATAAGGTGAATGTTTATATTAGTCCCATTTTCTAAATATGAAAACTAAGGTTTAATTTGCTGAGCATCACACAGCCAGTAAGGTGCTGAGCTAGAGCTCCTAGCCAGCTTTGGGTACATGCTCAATAAATGTTTGTTGGGTGTTGAAGGTCAAAGCTAGTCAGTGGGAAAAATCAGGTGATGGGATCAGAGAGTGGCATTATGGTTCCTGATAAGTGACTTCTTGGGAGTAAGGTACCAGTCAGGGTAGTGTTCTGGGTCCTGTCAGCAACTGAGGGCATCAAGGCATGATGGAAGCAGTGGGTTGATCCTATCAGAACCAGTCCAACTCGCTCCTACCCCACACCCACAAGGCTATATCTAGGCTGTGTTTAACAGGCATAAAGAGACTTTGCAGATCTAATTTTAGGTGTGTTTGGGAATTAATTCAGAACCACCACCACCAAAAAAAAAAAAAAGAAGAAGAAGAAGAAGAAGAAGAAAAATGTTACTGACATTTAGGTTATTTAACTTCACAGCTACTGACATTTCAGAAAAGCCATGATTGTCACCTTGAGCCTCACATAAAAGCTAGGGAAAACAAAGGAACATGACTTCAGTAAACAAAGATTTCAAAGACGAATACTTTTAACCAAAATGATACCTTCTGGATGTGTGTTTCAGTGCTTTTACATATTGAATTTTTACTCTAGATACATAATCCATTCTTATCATGTAGATAACTAGAGAAAGTATGATGTAATACTTTTACTTGAGAAACATTATTCTATTGATTAGAAGTTTTAATGGAAATGGAGAGAAATGAATACACAAAACACTCTGAAAATTAGAATGAAAATGCACTGCCTCTTGCTGTATGGCTCAAATTCCCCAAATAATTATTGGTAGGGTCCATTGCCATCTAGTTGTATAAACATAAATGAGCCCAAGGTAACACCCAAAGCTCAAAGAGTAATGACAAAGGTGGAAGAGATAGTCTAGTCAGGCATGAAATTGATTTTATAATAACAAATATCTGTTGCCTTCCATGTGCTTAAGTAAATAATTCTGAAGCAGGGGGTTAAGATAATAAAAACAAAATCATTAACTGCTTCCACTAAATCAAACACAGAAAAAAACCCATTGTCATGTTGACCCCGGAGCCTGTTTAATGGCTAATTAAAGCAATTATTTTCATCACAACACAGACCTTAATCATAGGTACCTTCAGAGCCGTTAGGAGACTTTGGCTGGTAACTTTGTTGGCAGTAGGCTTTCTACTGTACGCCTCAAATTTACATTGAAAATACGAATGTCACTGCTCAGATGAGGCAGAAGAGGAGGACAGTAGGTCATGAACCCAGTGTTGGAGCTTTCAACTGAATCATAAACCCCGTAATCTAACCTGTGAAGGCAGACTTAAGATGATGTAATCTAACTCTTTAGTTTTTTTTCCTTTTTTTTTTTTAAGGACTAAGTTAACTAATTGTAGATAATAGAAGTTTATGATCAGTGACCACCTAGAGGGGTGGGATAGGGAGGGTGGGAGAGAGGGAGACGCAGGAGGGAAGAGGTATGGGGACATATGTATATGTATAACTGATTCACTTTGTTATACAGCAGAAACTAACACACCACTGTAAAGCAATTATACTCCAATAAAGATGTTTTTAAAAAAAATAAAGGTGATCTCAAAAGTTTAGAGAAAAAGAAAAGTCACTTTGAATGTCACTATGTCATTTATGTTCCCACAGCTCAGCTTGGTTGATTAGAATATAATTCTACGAAGAGCAGAACTTCTGGTTCAGTGCCCAGGTGGGTCAGTTAGCTTGACTCAGTCCCTTGGCCCTACAACTCACCATTTTTCCACCCAGCTATTTTCAAATGTGAGGCTTTTATCTAAAAGGAATCACAAAAGAGAGTAGGGGAGTAGGGGAAGAATGTCAAAATTTTTTTACAAGTTTCAGCAATAACCCTAGGGAAGCTCTAAGCATGTGCCTTACTAATGGTGTCTACCCACATCCATGAGTACAATGAAGTAAACATCTAGTGTGTTTTGTCTTCCTAGCACCCCGTTCTTCTTCTCAAAGCTGTTCCTCTCCTTATCCCAATGTAGTTCTCAGGGATACTGCCCTGGTCCTACATGACTCAACTTCCTGGTCTCAGCTGATTGGTTAAAAGGCTGACACCTTTCCAAATCTGAGCCGAACAGAAATCCTTGCTTGGGATTTTTGAAACTGGCTTCAGGGAACATTTGTAAGTCTTTCCCTCTTGATGATGGAAGCAGTCAGATTTAGAATTTAGCAGCCGCTGGTGGCCATGGTTTGCCCTGCAACGGAAGAAATTTGGCTTTAGTGAAAAGCAGGTAGGCTCCACACACAGAGAAGTAGAAACAGAAGGTGGAGGTGAAGGGCCTGACAGCATCCCATCCCATCCCCCACTCGGGTTGTGGCTAAAGCTCAGCTCCATTTGTACCCTAGTATTGTTTTATTTTTTAGTCTTTCTCCGATTTCGAGTGCTACAAAATTCCTTTGCTTTGCCTCAGTGAGTTTCAGTTTCTGTCACTTGCAATCCAAATAACACACATATACTCATTCAAAGGCAACAAATCAAAAATGAGATTGTCATTTTCAGTTCTGGCATTGACTCCATGTATCATTATGCTGCAGTAACAAACAACCCCAACCTCAGGAGCTTAAGATAATAGAGAATTAGTTCTAAGTGATTATGTGTCTCTGTTTGCTTAGGACAGTTCTAGTTTATGTGTCTTGTCTCAGCCAAATTATTAACAGAGCCTCCTCTAAGTCTTGAAAGTGATCTGGTTTGAATGAAAAATTCTGTGGTCACATTATTTATTTCTCATTTATTTTTACTTATCCCTCACGTAAGAACCCAGGCTGACAGAATGGTCACTATCTGGAACATTGTCAGTCAACATAGTAGAAGGAAAAGAAATTTCTAGTATCTTAAACCAGACTAGAAGCATCAACTAGAAATGTCATGTCTCCTAACAACTCATTGGCCAGAGCTAGGCACAGCCCCACCTCATGGCCTGGGGCCAAGAATTCAACTCTTGTGGTGAAGAGCATTAATTACACCCAAACTCTAACTCTGTCCTTACTGTAAATCAGTTTTCCTATTTGTAAATCTACAATTCTTACTCATTTTTTCTGATGGTCTATTATATGGGTCCTGAGATTAGATTAGATTATTTTAATTTACGCTTCCTTTTCTAAATTTATCTCTCTGACAACCTGCACTATTTCATTTGACAATCATTGTATGCCTGTTTGTTAAACATAGTGCTAACTCTTGAAGGATAACACAGTGATTAAGACATGATCCCTGCTGCCAGAAACTTAAAGCACTTTTTTGTATTTTTTAGAGTATATTTTAGTTCATCATACTAGTAATTTACTAAGTGATTTCTTTAAGAACTGCCAGAGTTAATAACCCCAAGGTATGGTTCACTCACCTGTTAAGACCTAGTATAGAAAATCTCTATGCAAATTTCATATAGCTTATTCTTCCAATTTAATTTTAATATAGCTTATATTCTTTTGCAATGAAAACTCTGATTTTAATTAAATAAGCATAATACAGAAAATCCTAATATAAAGCACTTGCTTTGCTCTATGTAATATCATAGTTCTACATAAAGTCCCTTACATAGAATTTACTTTTCCATTATAGCCACTAGAACTCTCCTCCACACAGAATTTCTGTCTCCTATGACTAGGAAACTCAGAACTTAACTTTCCTTGTCATGACTAAAGCTGAATCTACATCAAGATCTTCCTATTCCTGTTGCTTAAAGTCTAAAAAGGAATTGGAGACGAGTAATTCCTATACTTGTTGCCAGAAATGCAAAAGCAGAAAATGTGGGTCTGGGCACCATAACTGGAACTTGAAGTACATTTTCTCACAGAATATTCTATAAGGTGGTGAGCTACTATATTATTAGTGTTATATTTCAGCAACATTATGAGTGAAATGGGCTTTTATGGACCAGTCTAGAGACCTCAGCACCATTTATAGGCAGAAATATGCTTTAAATTTCAAGCAACTAAGTTATACTTTAACTTTCAGAATACTATTTCATAAGTTGGTTTACAGGTACTAGGGGAGTATAATTGAATGAGATGGCCAAATCCTCTGCTTTGAAGTCAAGTACTTTTTTTTTTTTATTGAAGTATAATTGCTTTACAATGTTCTGTTAGTTTTTGCTGTACAATGAAGTGAATTAGCTATATGTATACATATATCCCCTCCCTCTTGGACCTCCCTCTCACCTGCCCCCATCCCACCCATCTAGGTCATCACAGAGCACAGAGCTGAGCTTCCGGTACTTTATAGCAGGTTCCCACTAGCTATCTATTTTACACATGGTAGTGTATATATGTCAATCCTAATCTCCCAATTTGCCCCACCATCCACTTCTCCCACTGTGTCCACATGTCCGTTCTCTACGTCTGCATCTCTATTCCTGCCATGGAAATAGGTTCATCTGTACCATTTTTCTGTATTCCACATATATGCATTAATATACAATGTCTGTTTTTCTCTTTCTGACTTACTTCACTCTGTATGACAGACTCTAGGTCCATCCACATCTCTACAAATGACCCAATCTCATTCCTTTTTATGGCTGAGTAATATTCCATTGTATATATGTACCACATCTTCTTTATTCATTCATCTGTCATTGGACATTTGGGTTGTTTCCATGTCCTGGCTATTGTAAATAGTGCTGCAATGAACATTGTGGTACATGACTCTTCTTGAATTATGGTTTTCTCAGGGTATATGCCCATCAGTGGGATTGCTGGGTCATACTGTAGTTCTATTTTTAGTTTTTTAAGGAACCTCCATACTGTTCTCCATAGTGGCTGTATCAATTTACATTCCCACCAACAGTGCAAGAGGGTTCCCTTTTCTCCACACCCTCTCCAGCATTTATTGTTTGAAGATTTTGTGATGATGGCCACTCTGACAGGTGTGAGGTGATACCCCATTGTAGTTCTGATTTGCATTTCTCTAATAATTAGTGATGTTGAGCATCATTTCATTTGTCTCTTGGCCATCTGTATGTCTTCTTTGGAGAGATGTCTGTTTAGGTCTTCTGCCCATTTTTGGATTGGGTTGTTTGTTTTTTTTCATATTGAGCTACATGAGCTGTTTGCATACTTTGGAGATTAATCATTTGTCCATTGCTTCATTTGCAAATATTTTCTCCCATTCTGAGGGTTGTCTTTTCATCTTATTTATGGTTTCCTTTGCTGTGCAAAAGCTTTTAAGTTTAATTAGGTCCCATTTGTTTACTTTTGTTTTTATTCTCATTACTGTAGGAGGTGGGTCAAAAAAGATCTTGCATTGACTTATGTCAAAGAGTGTTTTTCCTATGTTGTCCTCCAAGAGTTTTATAGTGTCCAGTCTTACATTTAGGTCTTTAATCCATTTTGAGTTTATTTTTGTGTGTGGTGTTAGGGAGTATTCTAATTTCATTCTTTTACATGTAGCTGTCCAGTTTTCCCAGCACCACTTATTGAAGAGGCTGTCTTTTCTCCACTATATATGCTTGCCTCCTTTGTCATAGACTAGGTGACCATAGGTGTGTAGGTTTATCTCTGGGCTTTCTATCCTGTTCCATTGATCTATATTTCTGTTTTTGTGCCAGTACCATATTGTCTTGATTACTGTAGCTTTGTAGTATAGTCTGAAGTCAGGGAGCGTGACTCCTCCAGCTCTGTTTTTCTTTCTCAAGATCGCTTTGGCTATTCAGGGTCTTTTGTGTTTCCATACAAATTGTAAAATTTTTTGTTCTAATTATGTGAAGAATGGCATTGGTAATTTGATAGGGATTACACTGAATCTGTAGATTGCTTTGGGTAGTATAGTCATGTATCATGGTTGTGTTATATACTTTCAACACCTGGGAGTCAATCATTTAACCAACACATACTGATTACCTCCTAGGCATAAGAGAATATTCTACATGCTGGTGATATGCAGTGAGCAAGAGAAAAAGAGCAACTTGGTGTCCTCTCTGCTCCCTTCTGCAGATTCTCTGCATTGCAGAGGAGAACCCTAAGGCCAGATTCTTCAGCCCTTCCCAGCAAGGAACCAGGTTAGAGTCATCCAATGAGAGGAGCCCATGTGGGATTTGGTCACCTCTGCTGGAAGCTGCAGGAAGACTCATGGGCAAAAGCCTAATTCTTGAGAATCCCTAGGATCAGCAGTAGCAGTTGCCATTGAGACTGGGAGAAGTTGAGACAGCTTCTGTGTCGGTTCCTGAAAGTCAACTACACCCAACCATCTGCTTCCATGACCTTCCAAAGTGGTGTAAGCCTCTAGTTCCTTGCATAAAGCCCTTCCTATTTGGATTCCTAGGTGGCTTTTGTTGTCCCTTCCCCGAATTATTGATAGAGCAAGGCAAACACAGTCCCTGCCTTTACATGCTTACATTCTCATGGAGAAGACAGACATTTAAGCAACCGATTACACACATAACTATGTAATGGTCAGTGTGTGCAGGAGCCAGCTTCTGCCGGTGGTCAGAGCTGTTTGCTAAATTTTTAGAATTGTGCAAGCCAGTCATTAAACACAGTCAATATTAAAAATTAAACTACATAAACTTTCAATTAATTATATGAAAAACAAAACTAATAAATACTTTAAGCTCACCATTTTCTAACTTACTGTTTTCTACACTCTTGAAATTACTTAAATATATATTTGCACCTTTCTCGTGGAAATTCTACATCACGGTTTGCTACTGCACATCTTCTCAACTCTACTTTCAATGACGTCGCAGTGGTAGCTTGATATCGCTGAACTGAGAGTATTTACATCACTGAAATCAGCAAACACTACAAATCAAAGCATCCCCTATCCCACAGAGCTGGTTGTTAAACATTTACCAAAACACCACTAGTAACTGTGATAAGTATCAGAAATATAAGTACATATTAGCACACAACTGGAAGACTCCACCATAACCAGGGGTTTCAAGGAAACTTCCGCAAGGAAGTGATACCTGAGTTGAGCTCTACCAGTCGGTTAGGTGAAGGAGAGGGGAAGAGCACTGCAGGGAAAGGAAAAGCATGCCTGAACTCTGTGAGGAGGGAAAGATCTTGGTCCTGGCAAACGGCTGAAAAGCTGATGGAGAGAGAATGCAAAGAGAGAGGGTCTGTCATTTAGCTCCATTCTGTCCAGACTTCCTTCCTTGCCAGTCACCATGGTCTGCCATATGCTGCTGTTACTTGTGCATTTCTTTTCCCTGTCACCCAGCAGACAATTTTGTTGAAGACAGAGACCATGTCTTCTTCATTTTCCCAATGCCAGGTGCCTACCTCAGCTTCTTACATCCCCTGAGCATATTCCTAAGTGAGTGACTGGATGAATCCTCGTAACACTAAATTCAGTAAGCATGAATAAATTCCCAGAAATGAAGACAAAATTCATAATTCAACTTTTTAAATTAAACAAAAAGAATAGGTTTTAAGTGAAAAGAGACAATCAAATATATATAAGCACCAATTATTTATAAGTTAGAAAAATAAAAACTGAACTAATAACTTAAACATATTAAATGTTAAAGGACGATATGTACTTTAGTCTGCTTGGGCTGCCATAACAAAATAGCATAGACCAGAGGGGCTTAAACAACAGAAATCTACTTCTCACAATTCTGGAGGCTGGGAAGTCCAAGATCAAGGTGCTGAAAGGTAGGTTTCATTTTGAGGCCTCTTCTCTTGGCTTGTACAGCCATCTTCTCACCCTGTGCTCACAAGACCTCTTCTTAGTGTTTGTGCACAAGTGGAGAGAGAGAGGGATCTCTGGTATCTCATCCTCTTTTATAAAGACACCAGCCCTGTCCATTGGATCACGGCTTCACCCTCATGATCTCATTTAATCTTAATCACCTTCTTAAAGGCCCTATTTCCAATACAGTCACATGGAGGGTTAGGACTTCAACATGTGGATACTGGCGGGTGGGGGGGTACATAATATAAGAACATACATCAGATTTTTGGTTCAACAATAGAAAGAGATTGCTTCTAAAATTACATCAATAATTATGATAGCTATTACTGGATATAGATATAAGACATTCTTTATTACACAAAACTGAAATATGCCAGCTTGAAATGTTATAATTTAGTTTTTATATTATATATACTACGTCTTTTATATTATATATAACATGAAAAATTTGAAGTAATACAACCCTACACACACACACACAAACACACACACACACACATACACACACACACTTTAAAAACATCACTGAATCACGTCCCTTCAAAGCTGGCAGTAGGTTGACCACAAACAACATCTCTTTCATTTCCACACGGCAGCAGCACTTTGGCTGGTAAGCAGAAATATCAGAAATAAAAGTACCCATGTACAACACTGGGATTTATAGCCTGGGGACATTCCTGGATTTATTTTGTGACTATTGTACTATTCTTTTAATGTTCAGTGCTATTATAATTTATAATTGTTTTTATATCCCATAACAGCATCCCGGAATGCATTGAATGGTGATGCTGTTAAATGCACCCCTCAAATCAAAAGCCATGGAGTGGGGACTTCCCTGGTGGCGCAGTGGTTAAGAATCTGCCTGCCAGTGCAGAGGACACAGGTTCAATCCCTGGTCCGGGAAGATCCCACATGTCACAGAGCAACTAAGCCCATGCACCACAACTACTGAGTCTGCGCTCTAGAGACCGTGCACCACAACTACTGAAGCGCGCGTGCCAAACTACTGAAGCCCGTGTGCCTAGAGCCCGTGCACTGCAACGAAGAGCAGCCCTTGCTTGACACAACCAGAGAAAGCCCGCACGCAGCAACGAAGACCCAACACAGCCATAAATAAATAAATAAATAAATAAATAAATAAATAAATAAATAAATAAATAAATAAAATTAAAAAACAAAAGCTATGGAGTAAAATTAGATGTGATAAAAAGCTATGAAAAGAGTCAAGGTTTTATAGTTTTCTTTATTCATGTGTTTTTATGTTATTTGATATACATAAAAAGTATATTTAAAAGTAAAATTACACTAGAAATGTCATTGATTTATGAAGTCTGGGAACATATCCCCCCACGTTACACATTTATTACAATAGGAAAATTAGCATTGAATTACATGTGTTTTGAAAAACGCAAGGTCTTTATGAACCTATTCCTCACATAAGATATGACTGCCTCATGCATGCGTACAGCTGAGAAGCATGGACCTCTTGTTAACCCAGAGACAGGGCGGGGGGAGTCATTGTGCTTCTTTTCATGAAACATTTGTACCTGCCTGTTCAGAAGTGTACATCTCTGTGATTATTTAAATAATCTATAATAGAAAAATTGTGCCCATTTCCTTGAAGTAGCACCAGGATGGAATTGACAAAATGATATAGGAAATATAGACCCAAAGGAAAGTTGTCTTTAGCTCTAGCTGAGCTTTTGTTCTAAAGTCATTTGATATGTGAGACACACCTCCTTCCAGAATCATTAATGTGCAATTTTTTGCCAAGAAGCAAGAGGATAAGCGAGATGATCTGATGTCCTTTGCAGTCTGATAAATGAAGGTAATTCTTGGCAGTTCAACACATAGCTATGTTAGATTTTATCTTTTGTTGAGCCTACCCCCTCTGCTCTAATCAACTACCTCAGCCACTCAGAGAATCACTTGATAAGCCTTGTTGGTCTCTGGCTCCCTGTACACAATCCCCTCCTCCCAGCAAGATTTATCAAAATGCAGCCAAGGGCAACCAGACTGTGTTCTTAGGTCAATGGTGGGAACCCAGCTATACCTGGTTATCTGTCTTAAAGCCTGATTCTCTCTCTACTCTCACCCTGTCTCTTGATAAGCCCATTCCCTTTGACTCTTGGACCCAGAATCTGCTTCATCTCCATTCCTTCCTATCAGTAAGGTCCTCACATGATCTTTGCAAAAGTAACCAATCTCCTAGCAGGGACACACATACACACACACACACACACACACACACACACACACAATTCTTAATGTTTCAGCCTACACAATTTCTCACATTAACTTCCCTAACATCTTGCAAATGTTACAATATAGCACTCACAAAATCAGTCTCATACTCTAAATTTTACAAAACTGTTTATATTAGCATGAAGAAAATTAAAAGATGCAACCTAATAGTTGAGTTCATTATGGTACTTAAGCTAATCACATGGTATTACACAGTGCAGTGCCTTGACAAAGCCTGACAGATTTTTACTAACATAAAATATATTTATGTAGAGCAGATTTTCTCCTTTCCCGCTGAGAAAAAGCAGAAAGAAAAATACTCAAGTAGAAACCAGAGGAGTTTTAGTTAGATTTAAAGATTTAGAAACTGTTATATAGGATTAGATGAAGAAATTTAAAATATCCTGTTGATATATAAGAAGAGACATGCCTGTCTATCAGAAATGCTTAGGAAATATAACTCAGGACAGCCAGACTGACAATTCCTTTGAGGCAGGCACCATATTTACTTTGTTCACTTTTGATTTATCAGTAACTGGAATGTATGTGGCAGACAGACATTTACTGAACAGACATACAATAAACATCTGTTGAATGAATAAAGGCCTATTCAAAATCTAAAGTCAAATATGTTGGTTACAGTGTATCCATTTTAGCCAAGCCTCATAATTATTGAAAGTGAGAAAGATCTTAGAAATCTCAAGTGATGCGCCCATAGTCAAACAGGGAGATAGAGGCAGACTTGAAACTTGAGTCTCCCAGTCCTAAGTTCTGTAAATTAAACAACCATGGAGCTCTGTCCAAGGAAGAAGAATTAACAACTTATATTTTCTCTAGAATATCAGATGAATCAATATATGAGTGCCCTGAGTCCCAATAACTGGCAGTAGATTCAGACCAACCAAACTAAAACACTTTGTGTCCAGTATTAGCCAAGCATTACTGTGGTGTTCTTGCATACATGCTTATTATGTAACTATCTGGACTATTCTATGAGGTAGGGATTGTTATCTCCATTTTAGAGATAAAGAAAAAGCCACAGAGAATTTAAGCAAACTGCCTCATGTCCCTCAGTAGAGATTAGAAGCCAGATAGTTTGATTCTACTTCAGTTCTCCTTGTGAAACCATGGAGTTCATTGAACAATTAAATGGGATGACCATCTTTTGGGTTGGCCAAAAAGTTTGTTCGGATTTTTCTGTAACATCTTATGGAAAAACCCAAACGAACTTTTTAGCCAACCCAGTATTTCATCACCCAAATGAGGACACTTTTTGTGAATGAAAGAACTGTGCCAACAAGTTTAAGCTGGCTCTGTCCTGGGCAAAGCTGGAAGAAGATCACCCTGGTCCTGCCCCTGGATCCCTCCCTCCAATAGAGCATGTCTGCGAGTTCCCCATAATCCTAAATCACTCGATCATAAAGCTTTACTGCTTTTGGATCAGGCTATATGTCTGTAATTCTTAAGATTCCTAGGTACAAAATTTCACATTGCATACTATAAAAGTAGCTGGAGTGTTTCAAGGGATTCTAAGTGAATTAGAGTCAATAGTGTTGTGTATTAATTAAATTAGAATTGCTGAATGAAAGTCAATTTCTATTTAAAATTTCCAAGAAACAGTAAACCCTTTTTCTATTTAGGGTGGTATCAATAGTGCTCTGCAGGTGGACCAAGAGAGGGGTGGGAATAGGTTAGATGCTAAGACCCCGATTTCCTACCCGGCACCATAATGCCATTCTATATTTATATAGTGGCTTTAGGTTGGGAATTTGAAAAGAGGGGGTTATTAGCTGGGTAACTTCTCAGTGAATGGTAGAAAATGTCAATTCCCACTTATTATTGCTTAATTAGAACTTTTTAAAAGTTATTTTCAAATTTCAGCATTTTGAAATGTCAACTTGTAACACTTGCAAATAATTTCTTTGAAGCTGTGCAAACTTCAAAGCCTTATATCTTCACCTTTTAGAAATAACCCATGGTGACACTGGTTGGCTTTGGAGAACTGGAAAGCCTCTCATCTCCCCAGAGCTCACTTCCCTGTACTGTAAAATAAAGCTGAGAAAAGGGCTTGAACTGGAGTTCCATTGGTTTGAGCTTAGAGTTCATCAGTTTACTTTCTGTTTCCAGCCATCCATGAGGGTCAAGCTCTCCTTTACAGACAGGGTGTCTTTAAAGAGAGACCAGGTTGTTCATTATTTGGTGGGACCAGATATAGAAGTAATCTAATTGGCTGTGATCTATGTGTTTTGTGAATTGCCCCTCAGGTGTGGACAAGCCAGGACCAGTAGAAACACTTCCCTAGAAATCTGAGGGTTTTCTGTAGCTAGGGAGAAGCTGGCATTTTGATGTACAGCCTTAGGAGCACCTTTCAGTGAAAGTGAGTTTTAAAAAATGTCTGCACATGAACAGAAGGCACATTTCCTTCCATGATCTTTATTCTGGAGATCTCACCCATCTCCTCACCTCCACGCCTCTTCCAGTATTTGCACAGCCAGTTCATGGAGCGATAGTGATATTGGTATGAATGTGGAAGGTGGATTCTTAACATTCTTTCCTAGGAGAAACTGCATTATTTGATATTTTAAAAAATTATCATAGGCATGGGTTTGTGTTCCAGGTATGATGTCCACCCAACTACACCTCATCCAACCACCCAGATGAAGCCACTAACTCCCCAACATTCTCAAACAGCTAGAGGTGAGGAGGAGGATGGAGATGCATCTTCCACCCTGGCTGGCTCCTAGTCCCATGAGGTGGCCCACGAAGTGGTCTCATTCCACAGGACACCAGGCTCCATCCGGAGCCTGACATGTGGCCGTCACCACAGGGAATTCCCCAATCCTTCATCGACTAGGAGCTCTTGTCAAAGAATACATTCCCCTTGGGAACATATTAATCAAGGACACATTGTAAATCAGAATGAAGTATCCAGACCTGGACTGGGTCAGTGGCTGCTCTGTTCTGTCCAGATCTGTTGTTGTAAGCCAATAGTCTAACTCCATGTAATTAATGTCTGAATCTGGCTCCTGACATCTATAGCTATATCAAGTCTTTTGTGATTCATTAAATATTTAAGAACTATCCATCAAATGTAAGAAAAAAATCCTCATTTTCTGAAAGTTTGTTCACAGTTTTTTTAATAGCCCAAGCTATACTGATGGTCTTGTATCTTAATGAGAAAGTTAGGAATAGAGAGGTATACCTAACCACATCAACATTTTCTGTCAGGATCTAGTATTCTGATTATAATAAATAGTAACGGATTGGGCTTCCCTTGTGGCACAGTGGTTAAGAATCCGCCTGCCAATGCAAGGGAAGCAGGTTCAAGCCCTGGTCTGGGAAGATCCCACATGCTGTGGAGCAACAAAGCCCATGCACCACAACTACCAAGCCTGTGCTCCAGAGCCCACGAGCCACAACTACTGAAGCCCGCACACCACAACTACTGAAGCTCGCGCGCCTAGAGCCTATGCTCTGCAACAAGAGAAGCCACTGCAATGAGAACCCTCGCACCGCAACGAACAGTAACCCCCGCTTGCTACAACTAGAGAAAGCCCACACGCAGCAACGAAGACCCAATGCAGCCATAAATAAATAAATAAATCTATTTTAAAAAAATAGTCAAGGATTGATTTACTTTCCACTTATTTTATTAATATGGGCATTTATACCCACTTTCCCCTCTTCTGTGAAAGTTAAGTCAGCTGTAGAGTACAGACTGGGAAATCTTCTAGGCAAATGGTTCTTAACATGGGGTCCTTGAATTCTCAAGGGGTACAGGGATAGAAACCAGGAAATCCATTGATTTGGATAGGAAAAAAAAATTGCATCTTTATTTTCTCTACCTCCGGTGGAAATTTAACATTTCTTTCAATTGTGAATGTAGGCAACACATCATCACAGTGTTAGTCAATCCTTTAACTGTGTCACCAGTAGACTTCATGTATATTTTCATAACACATTAGGTTGTAACAGCTGTCTCACAATACCAATTATATTATCATTACTTCAAAATCATGGTACTTAAAAGACATCTACCCCATATCACATTTTTATTTTGTACAATATTTTTCATTTATAAATTTCTATTACTTTATAAAAATAATTTTTAAAATTTCCATTTTTATTAAGGTGTAATTAGCATATAACATTATATTAGTTTCCAGTATAAAACATGATTTGATACTTGTTTATATAGATAAATGATCACAATAAGTCTAGTTAACATCCATTACTACACCTAGTTACAAATTTTTTTCTTGTGATGAAACTTCTAAGATCTACTCTCTTAGCAATTTTCAAATATTCACTATAGTATTATTAAATTTAGTTGCTTGTTTTGTACATTTTGAAAACAATATTTTAATATATAATGATTTCTTTTGTTATCCTGTGTTTTTATTTTATGCCCTTGAAAACATTATTCTGAGACATCTATAGACCAACACAGAGATACAAGGTACAGAACAGGTTAAGAATACTGTTTAACACTCATATTTAATAACATAAATAAATGCAGGGAGATAATGCACAAAAAAACTTTCTTTACTCAAATGCTTAAATAAACAATATTTGATAATATCTTGGGATCCATTTTGAGTTAATTGCAGATTTCAATTCTCTTTAGTTCTAGTTCTTTTCAGAGGTATTCTCTCTTGAAAGTTGAAGAGAAAGGGACCTTCCCAGCTCTCTGGTGGATGCATGGTACAAGTTAGGTGGGTTGGATAAGGATAAATTTCTGCCGTGATAAACTCAGGATGGGTAAATGAATACATAACTGACCATCCTGCTCATAAAGACTACTTGCAGAGAATCTTCCTCTTGTATTCTTTGCTGCCTGATTTTTCATTTCATTAAAGCTGGTTGAGGACCAAACCACTTATTGTGTAAAGGAACAATTACAATCAAGGTTTGGTCGTAATTTCCTTGATTTTTCCCCAATGAAGCACCTGCTATCCTCAGACTCAGAAGTCACAGAGGGCAAAAATATGCACCTTGACTCCTCCTGGGTATCAGAATTACCCAGACACTTAAAAGCCTGTGTCTGATTGTTCAACCCAAAATTCCAGACTAGGACAAAAGGTCCCTCTGCCCTAAGAGTTAAAAAAAAAAAAGAAAGAAAAACAGAAAATGTTTGCCTTCTGTTAATCCTATTTTTCTATTTTTCACCTGCTAAAAATCTTTTTTTCTTCCTCACCTTCATTTCAGTAGAGCCAAATAGTTAAATGGCCCTAATGTCCTGGGAATGAAGGTACCTAGTTGTGATGTTGACATCTTACTTCTAAAACATGCCTGAATGACAGTTGTGCTTCACCATTCTGATGACCTCCATTCACCCCAAATAAACATATCAAGGGATAAATCTCCTCACTGTCATGGTAATGTACACTTACTTTCTAAGATGATTCTAGGACTTCCAGTAAAGCTTTATAAATGCAGTTGATCCTTCTCTCAGTTTCTTCTATGAGATATTTGGTTCAAGTGACCTCTGTACTTGGCTGTAAATTCCTAACACGTTTACCAGCCCTAGCTGAAGTGGATTAGTCTAGTACCATAAAATACCTCTTTTTTT
Organism: Balaenoptera musculus; assembly: GCF_009873245.2. Lineage (NCBI taxonomy): Eukaryota > Metazoa > Chordata > Mammalia > Artiodactyla > Balaenopteridae > Balaenoptera > Balaenoptera musculus. The sequence goes on along the minus strand of NC_045802.1, from coordinate 65,779,594 downwards.
TTCATATTTCAATGTCAAAAAAACCCACCAGGAAACATTTTCCATATAGATCCATAGCCTCTACATATTTCTATCTTCACACCACTTACCAAGCTTTGAAGAATAACATTTTTAAAGACCTTAAAGTTCAACTGTTTCATTCTCCTGAATTCATAGACAAGAAAGGTCGCCCTAAACAGCTTGAGTGACTCATGCAAACTCATTCAGCTGCCAGAGCTAAGGAAAACACACTTCTGTGCTTTTTCCACTTCACCATGCCATCTCCTCGCCCTCAACTTAGAACCACTGTGTTTTCTTATATTCGTGCACATTTAATACAGAAAGAAACTATTATCAAGGATATTTACTAACATTTTAAAAAACCACAGGATATAGCCAATTTTCCTTTCTCGTTCACAGGTTCTATCCCCTTTTTTCAAATGGTACTTTCCTCTATCTTATTTTAGCCCCAGTTTGAAGCCTACCATTACTTACAAATATATACCTAAAAAAGTACGACTTTAAAGTGTTTATATTAGCTGTTTATATTAGCTTTCCAACAACAGAGAATCAATTCCTGTTATATTTTATTAAAACATTCGCATTTACTAACAAATTTCTGTGAAACTGAATATAAAATTTCTATGATACAACTCAAAGACATTTTGAAAGTAATGGATCTGTTAAATCAAACAATCTTCAAGACATAATAATATGTCCGAATATATGAATTTCTGTTCTTACAATTAAATCCCATTTGGCTTTTACTGTAAAGCCCAGGAAGTAACCCACTGTAAATGGGATTAAAATAAGAGGCAAACAGACAAAAATCTAAGAGAACTCACTCAACGAAAAGAAAATATTTAAAAAGTCATTCAAGCTAAGATCCTAGCAAAGTGGCAACCAAGTGATTTAAGCAAGGACATTAAAGAATATTCAGATATAGTAGTATTAGTAAAAGATCTGTTCCGGTTTTGGTGGTAGTAACAAAAGATACAATGAATAAAAGGCTCAGATTCTTGACTCATTTTGTGTATGTAGAGAACTGAGATGGAAACAATATAGTTGTCACCCAAGTGAGGGCACCACCAACAGGACAATATTTTATGGAAAATATTGCTACATATCCAAATAATGGTTTAATATAGCCAACAGTAAATGTTATTGGAACTAATACACGAGAAACAAAATTTATCTTTCCTCTTTGTCTATGACTACTCTCTGACAGAGATGTTAATCACTGATTATTATTCCCGATCAAACAACTACAGGTAGAAAAAGGAAAAGTAAGATGGATAGGAAAATCCAAAATTAAATGATCAAAGCTAAATGCCTATAAAGACATGAGCTAGAAAGAACCAAAGAAAAATTAAAAGGAAAGGTAGCACAAAACAGCTTGAGTGACTCATGCAAAATCATTCAGCTCCCAGAGCTAAGGAAAACACATTTCTGTGCTTTTTCCACTTCACCATGCCATCTCCTCGCCCTCAACTTAGAACCACTGTGTTTTCTTGTGTTCGTGCACATTTAATACAGAAATGATAAGAGTGGTGGCTTCCAGACGTTAAAACACTATCTTGATAGTTAAATTAGAAAGTCTTAGATATAAAATATTTTCCATGGCTCTTAAAGTATAGAAGGATCTCTACTTGGCACAATTCAAACCACAACTGGACTTCTCTAGATGTTACACGCAATCAGTCCCCAAATCCTATCATTCTCGCACCCTAAGATATTTTGACTCCTCCCCAGTGCTCCTCCCAGAGCCACTGCAGCTCCCATATCCTACTCCGTCTCACGTGGAAAACCACAATCGTCACCTAGCTGACCCTCCGTGTGGCAGCCAGAGGGCCCTTTCTGAATCTGGTCCTGTCCGTCCTGGCTTGAAATCCTCTGAAGGCTCTCTCCATCACCTTTAGGATAAGGTGTTCAGGTGCCTGAACATGTCTTACAAGAGCTGTCATGACTTGCCCCCCTGCCTAGCTTTCACCCCAGATTCCACCACGTTCCCACCTTCCCCAGCCCCCAAACACACACACACTCTCTCTCGCCTTTCCAGATAAGTGAAAACACCTGCAGTTCACAGAACGCAGCATGCTCTTTCCTCCCCCTGAGTTCTTGCACGTGCAGTTCCCTCTGTGTAGAGTGCCCTCTACAGAGAGTGGACTTAGGTCAAATATCTCATCTTCTGTGAAACTTTCCCAGACTCCCCGTGTTAGAGTGGGGTGCTTCCTCATTCGTACACCCATAGCACCTTATACAAACTCTGCAACGCACTGACGACAATGTATATTCTCTCTTTCCAGCCTATAAGCCCCTGTGGGGAGGGGACCACACCATGTCCATCTCTGCTTCCCAAGTCCTTAGCATAGTCACTAACATAGAATGGTTACTCAATTAATGGTTGATAAATTAATGGATTTACTTAGACCATTATTCATTCAGTACTGAATACATATACGTTTAAGATCTACTATATGCAGACATTGTGTGGATGTTGGAGATTACTAATAAAAAGGCATGATCTCTATGATAAAGAAATAGTCTAGTGAATGGTAGGGAAAAGGAAAATGCCTATACCAAGTGCCACTAAGAACAGCTGCTTTGACATATATGATCTCATTTAATCCTTACTCTGACTATATGAGGAAGTGTCAATCCCATTTCAGAGATAGACTCTAAAAGCTTAACAAGTTATTTAGGCCCACACAATCGATCCCAAAGCCAGAATCTGAATACAATTCTACCTCATGCCAAAGCTCACAGCCCTTTCTTCTGTGTCTTTGTATCTTTCTAACGTTTAAACTTCTTGGGTTCTTTGCTGTTGATTTTTTTTAATCTGACATGAGAACTGGGAGCTTGATAATAAGATGACCTTGTTCAGCTCACTCTGAAGCAATGATTCTCGGATCATTCTATCCAGGATTTAGAAGCAGTCCATTGCCAGATTTTGTGCTGTGCTGTCAAATCTATGAATGTTTCCATTTTCTTGTTTCATTCAGAGAACTCAACAATAGGCATACTAAATCCACTATGGTCTCATCCAGACTTCAATAAAGAACTATCATTTCAAAACCTCTGAGTCCTGAGGCTGGACCACTGTATTTAAATGATATAGTGGATTGCCAGAATCAAATAAAGTTTAATATTTTATAACTGATTAAAATATTGATGATGACAATATTAACAATAACAAAAATGATTTCAGTGGCATCCCCGCAAAACTCAGTCTCACCCAAAGAATAAAGCAAAGGAAAAATTACATTTGATTCTCAGGTTCATTATGCCCAATAATATACTGGATCTTATAAGAGAGAGATTTCCAACTTTAAATCTCCTGAGGAATGTATTTCCTACTGTTCTTCTCTCAATTACCCCAGTGCTACCTCCAGCCCTCACTTTCCTTTGTTCTTTCCTTTACTCCTATATTTATGCCTGTGAGCATCTCAAGCTTAGTATCACCAGCACTGGATTACATGTAGAAGTTTTACTTATATTTTTTGCTTACAAACATTTATATAGTTCTTGCTCGGTATCACACTGTTATAAGCATTTTACAAGTATTAATTCATTTAATCCCTGCAACGTTGCTATGAGGTAAGTACTATTATTATCCCCATATTATTAATGAAGAAATTGAAGGGGAGAAATTAAGTCACTTGCCAAGGGTCACAAAATTGATGTGGGCAGAGCAAGGGTTCAAACCCAGGCCATCTGGCAACTAGAGTCTTGGCTCTAACCACCAGGCTAGTCTATCACTCGCATAAATATGCTAATCCATATAGCAATCCTGGAAAGGAATATTAATATGGATCATTGGAAAACTGCAAATAATATCCGAATAATCTTTGGCTTTGAATCATAGAGCTTTATATTCCAGGTGCTACTGTAAGACTAATAAACACCTCTAGTGGGTACACAGGAGGTAGATGAGGAAGACTCTTCAGGGACCAGGGGTATTAGGATTAGGAGAGGGGAATTCTCTGATCTCCTGATAAACCCATTAATCTCAAGGTCCTGGTACCATTGCTCAATTAAGAACAGTCAAGCAGTGCTAAACATCTGCCTCCAGAAAGATCACAAACACTTCTGAGAAACAACATCCTCAGGAAGATGTCCACTCATGCTTAGAATGTAGTTATGACATTAATTCAACGGAAGCAGGAGGTGCTTTGGAGAACTGCTGCACCTTAAATTAAACAAGATTCCAAATGAAGAAGATCAGCCACGAATAGCGCGACCATCTATCTATCTCTGTTTGCCTGGGACAATTCCTGATTTCAACAGCAGTCCAGGAGTAAATATCTATAGCACACTCTTTCACTCTGCAAAGCATACTGGTGTGGATGATAAAACACATTGCAGCCCTCACCAAGAATAACCAAGGGTTGGTTGTAACTCAACACATCCACACAAAAATTATCTCTGCAGATGAAGATGTACAGCATACTTAAAAATCCCTAAACTTACCATATCTGTTTCACAACTCTTCATCTAAAATTCAATTCAACTGCTAAGTCACCTTACATATCCTGACCAGGGAAAATAATAATAAAAAATACTTCTTAACTATGTAACAACCTGTACAAAGCCCCAAAAAGAGATGAAAGATGTGGCACCTGCTCTACAGGTGTGCAACATCCTCTGGCTGAGAAGAGGCTGAAGTCCCACTGCTGCTCGCCCCACACAGCCGGTACTGTCTAAACCCTGTAGGCACACTACTCAGTCCTCACAGCAACTCTGAGAGATAGCAATCAGTACTCTCTTTTTAGAAAAAGAGAAAAACTGAGGTTCAGAGGTCACTGCTGAACTGATAAAGTAAGTTAATAATGTGGACACAGTTGAAATAACATGGAATTTTTAGCTCCCATCCCTACCGCACTTTTGAGATGATAGAATACTTTAATATACACGTGACAAGAGTCTTCAAGATTCATATCAACCTTTACTTTCATTTATTATACAATGAAATTCCATTCCCTCTCTAGTACCAATTCCATTATAGATCACCTGATGAAACACCAGGCAAAGATATGGCCTGACGGCACCACCACTGTCTGTACAGGAGCGTTCGTGTATTTGAATATTTAGTTGCTTTCTTCTTTTCTGTTTTTATCCAGTAGACTGGAAGACAGAAAAATGAAAATTCTGATCCTGGTACTAATACAATTTATAAAACCTGTGTTATCATTAAGCAAGCCAAAAGCAAGACATCAAAAGCTCACAAGACATGAACTGGTCAATTATGAGTTTATTTGTGAAGGAAACAGCAGTTATTCAATGACATACATAAAACGATGGAAGTTAGGTCAAACACTGTGTCTACAATTTGAGGTGCGGGGGTAAAGAAAATGGAGATATTTGTAAATTTGTGGATTACAAATCAATATCAGGAAAGCATTTAAGCGATTCAGAAATTGCTAGAGCTGTTGATATGGATAAAGTTTTCTACAGATTTCCTATCAAGGGAAGAAAATGGCTAGTTTTAACCTTTCTTTGAGCAACTTTTGTACAAAGTTGGTAAATCCTCAGTAAAGGCAGTATCATAATTGCCTGCTGAATCCCCCGACAAATTACAACCAAAAAGCCTGCCCCACTGTTAAAATACATTTCCTCTATCTTCTAAAGCCATGCTAAGTAAGTTGAAAGACCCAAAGCCTTAGGTAGAAAATTATTTTTTAAATACATTCACATACATGTGCTCAACATTAATACAATTTTTAGTATATTTGACAAACACATATACATTGTAAAATTTAAAAATTTTTTAATTAAATTAAAAAGAAAAACATATACCATACTTGATGCCATAGTTAGGGATTTTATAACATTTTCACTTCTATGGGACTGTTCTCCACAACTTACTCTTAACCTGCCACTCTGTGTTACTCAGCTTTTTTACATGATTTCCATCCATGTTTCAGAAGACATTCTGTAATAAAATAGGATAAAATGAAAACTGTTTGCTTTCACAGCAATACTGTGGTAGGGGAGGTCCCATTGCCCTAGTTTTGACCGTAACTCCCTGTGGGTGGAGATTCGCTTATCTCTCAGCCTTCAGCATCTTGCCTGTTCCAGCTAGGTGGCAGATATTAATTGCTTCTTGAATAAATTTTAAAAATAGTCTAAAAAGTTAAGAATCTTTACAAAAGTAAGAAAAATAAAACGTCTTTTCTAACCTAACTTTCACCATTTAATTTGACTCACTTCCCGCAACTGGTTTTTAAACAGCTGAAATCCACTTATAATTCTCGCTGAAAGTTGGCTTTCTATTCACTCTATAGAGAAAGCTACAAGGTCAGGAATCAATGTAGTCAGCTTTTTTCTTTAGGTCTTCAGAACATACAACCTTCGCTTTTCTAGAACAACTTGAAGTTCCTTCTTCTAAAGCAATTTTTCTTTTCCTTTGAGGCAAAAAAGGCTCCTTTCTTTGGTTCCTCTGAGCTAGACAGTTTCTGAGCTTCTCTCTGGAGTCTGTCCATCCCTTTGAGCTTTTCCACATCTTTATACCCTAGAGGCCCAAAATGACATCACCTTCTTAGGCAGATCCCAGCTGAGCTCTTCCGGCAGGAACTGTGAAGATTAACTACAAATTGTAAAGGGCCAGGATTTTTGGAAATCATAAGGTAGACCGTAGGACTAATCAGGAGGGCTGTCCATGGTGTATTTAAAAGGAAAAAGTATATTGCAGAGTAATGTGCCCTTTTGTGGAAAAAATATGTTTATAATAATCCATATACATCCAAAAAATGGAAGGATATATTCCAAATGACGGAATTAAGGGCAATACTTGCCCTTTTCACTTTCTATACTTATACAATGTTTGAAATTTTAATAATAAACACAATTTTTGTAATTAAAACAAAAAAGAAGAATGGTTAGGTTTTTCCAGTATGCGATGTCTTCTTTACGAAGGCCCTGCCCTAGAGATCAGAGATACAGGGATAAATTAAATGTGGGCTCATTTAATTAATTTGCTTGAGCCCCAGGAAGAGGTCAAGATCTCAAGGAAAGAGACACATACACAATTAGCAACACAATCATCATTTTGGTCTGGAACCCAAAGAGTAAATAAATATTAGCTATTTAAGACCTAGAAAGAAAATAATTCATTCACTGGTGCCACTGAACCCTATAAAGGAATTTAGAGAGAAAAGAAAGATGAAAAGTCAGCTGGTTTCTGGTGCAAAGCATATGTTTTCTAGACAAGTTTTCAAATCCTCGCTGTATCTCTTACCCACCATTAGACATCAACCAAATCACCTAATCACTTACAGCAGTGGTTCTCAAAATCTAATATATGAGTATTATTTAAAAATTCAGCTTCCTGGAGAATATCCCCGGAGTTTCTGATTCATCAGGTTTTGGACCTAATGAATCAACAAACAAACACCACAGGTGATTCTGGTGCAGATGGTCCACGGGTCACACTCTGACAGACATCAACAGGTAGCCTCACCAGTTTCCCCATCTGAAAACACACATGTTGATGTCTACCTTCTCTGGGTTTTGGTGACACATGAATCAGACCTAATAAAAGGGGTTCTTTCCTCTTTTTTTCTTTAACCTAGAAGTCAGTAAAGATGCCTTCAAGATGCTCATGGTTTCAGCTGGAAGCCAGCCCTCTCTGCCATGGGAGCTCTTGCAACTGCCCAATGACTAGTCAGATCTTCCACAGCACGGAAGGGCTGGAGGGTATTAGTTTCCTAGAGCTGCCATAACAAATTACTATAAACTTGGTGGCTTAAAACAATAGAAATCTATTCTCTCGCAGTTCTGGAGGCTGGAAGTTCGAAATCAAGGTGTCGGCAGGGCCACGCTCCTCTGAAGGCTCTACAGGAGAATTCTTACCTCTTCCAGCTTCTGGTGGGTCCAGGCGTTGCTTGGCATCACTCCAATGTCAGCCTACATCTTTACTTGGTCTTCTCCTCCGGTTCTTCTCTTCTGTCTCTTAAAAGGACACTTGTCACTGGATTTAGGGCCCAATCAGGTAATCTGGTGATCTCATCTCGAGATCCTTAATTTAACTGTATCTGCAGGACTTCCCTGGTGGCGCAGTGGTTAAAAATCCGCCTGCCAATCAGGGGACACAGGTTCGAGCCCTGGTCCGGGAAGATCCCACATGCCGCTGAGCAACTAAGCCCGTGCACCACAACTACTGAGCCTGTGCTCTAGAGCTCACGAGCCACAACTACTGAGCCCACCTGCCACAACTACTGAAACCCACACGCCTAGAGCCCGTGCTCCGTAACAAGAGAAACCACCGCAATGAGAAGCCCGTGCACCGCAAGGAAGAGTAGCCCCCACTCACCACAACTAGAGAAAATCCGCACGCAGCAACAAAGACCCAACGCAGCCATAAATTAATTAATTAATTAACAATTTAAAAAATAAATAAATAAAAATAAAAATAATTGTATCTGCAAGGACTCTTTATCCAAATATGATCACATCCATAGGTTCCAGAGGTCAGGCCATGGACATATCTTTTGGGGGCATCATTCAACCCACTACAGGGGTTTTGGGGTTTTTTCTCTCTCTCTAGTTCTGTAACCTGACGTCTGCTGAGGTCATTTAGCTTCTAGATCATCTTTCATGCTGCACAAACTGTAGGGCCCCAGACATAGCATAGAGCCTCTATCTCCACATTAAAAAAAAAAAAGTTTTTCCTGTAAAAACATATTTTACAGTAAAATATTCATAACATAAAATTCACCATATTAGCCACTTTTAAGTGTACAGCTCAGTGGCATTAAGTGCATTCACACTGTTGTGCAAACATCACCACCATCCCTCTCCAGAATTTTTCCATCATCCCAAACGTAACTCCTTAAACATCTGTACTTCTTAAACATTAACCCCACACTTCACCCTCCTCCCACCTCCTGGTAACCTATAATCTATTTTCTGTCTCCATGAATTTGACTACTTGAGGTACCTCATATAAATGCAATCATACAATATTTGTCCTTTTCTGTCTGGCCTCTTTCACTCAGCATAATGTCTTCAAGAGTCATCATGTATAAGAATTGTATAAGAATGTATAAGAATTGCATTGTTGTAATATGGATCAGAATTTCATTCCTTTATAAGCTGAATAATATTCCACTGTATGGCTAGACCACACTTTGTTTATCCATTCATCTGCTGATGGACAGTTTGGGTGGTTTCCCCCTTTTGGCTGTTGTGAATAATGCTGCTCTAATTTGTCTCTAGATTTTGACATGGAAAAATTCGCCCATAGAAGGCTGTTCTGTGTGTAGCAGATTGTACTGGAGAGATGAAGACATTTATACTGCAAAGAATATAAATAAACTAAATTTGACTATCAAACCAACCTGTTCTTTCAAAGTCCTTTTCTACTTCTCCATAAGTTTTCCAGCCTTTCCCTCTCTTTACTCTCTCCTCCTACTCCTTTTCTCTCCTTCCCTTCTAACCTCAAATTCCTGTTCATTATGCATTCAGGGTGATTCAGCTACCTTTTCTCACCTTGTCATCTACCAACCTTTTCTCTCAGAGTCTCAATTTGCGGCATCAATTGGCTTACAGGGCATTTTTCTAGACAAAGTCCATTGCCTCCCAAATGGAATTTCTGGGGCCCACTGTTAGGTTCATATATTTCCTTCCTGCTATGTTATATTTGAAATGGCATTGGGACACAACTGTAGAAAAGCCACTAGTTGAAAATGGGAGACAGGAGGATGAGAAAGAGAACAGGGTTCAAGATGAGAGTTCAGCAGAGGAATGAGATCAAAAGTTGTCTTCAGGGGAGAGAGGAAAGAGAAGACCCAAGGGCACTGACCCTTTAGAACACAGGTGGAGGGAACACAGCCAGAAATCAAGAAAATTTTCAAGAAATACACAAAAGGTTATAAATGTATTGTTTGATAGAATCGGAAGCCACATGAATTAAACTAGATGACAAATGTGAGGATTTGTCATGCAAAAGGTTTCAAGATATAGAAAGTATATGCGTGTCTGCTTGGAACAGAAATACAGGCATCCCTCATCTGAATCAATTCTTTTCTGAAAACATGTTACATAGCACTTTTCAGGTGGTGCAAGCCTATCACTCTATTATTTTAATCGGGAAAATTAATATGTTCCCAACCCACCCAAACACCCATCCAGTTTCCCCAAATATCAATAAAACACTTGTAAACATCTATATAGCAATCCAAATCCACCCAGGATTTTTGAATGATATAAATTAGATCATTTGAAACACCAATTACCCAATTCTTTAACACATAATGGAGTGTTTGGAGGGTATGTTTGTATGCAGTACATAAGGAATCCCTTCTTACAATATCAAATAGGAATTATATTTTCCTTTTACATGTGCAAAGATATATACCGTAATGTAAGTAGACAATGACATAACATGTGAGAGATACTAAAGATCCTATCTAAATTAGACCCTGGTTAGAAGTGCTCCCAGATCCTGGCAGAAAGGAACTGAGACTCAGGAAGGGGCTAATACTCAGGCAAAAGGATGAGGAAGATGGTTAGAGACAATGCAAACACTTTTAAACAACCTGAGCAAAGGACTTAAGACAGTAGCCCACTCACTCTCCATCCTCCTGCCCCATCTCAACAACAACAAATGGTTTTTTATTATACACACAGGCATATTGATTGTGGTGAGATGTTGATTTTGATGGTAAGTTTAGGGTAAAAGTGTCTACAAAGCCTCACGGCAAATATTTGAATAATGAGAGTTTACATACACTTGTATACTTTAAAAGGAAAACAAGACTCTAGGGAATGAGGTGATATTCGTAACTATTCTCATCTTATATCAATTCTGAATTAAATCCAAATTTTAGTTTCTGTCTCTAAGGATTAATGTTACAGAGTTGACAGAGTGAGAACGCAGCTGAAGTTATATTAGAAACACAACTAACCCTATTATTATAACCTAAGAGATTACATAAAATTAAAAAAAAAAAATTAAAAGTTCCCTCAAATTAGCTAAATATACTGAAATATGAAGTTGTAGTATGCAGTATGTACTTTAGATCCCCAAATTCAATAAAATTATGTACTGTAGATTCCCAGATTCAATCATATTAAAAATAATCTCTGTTACAAATGAATGGATAAAGAAAATTTGATACACACACACACACACACACACACAGAAAACTGGAATATTATTCAACCACAAAAAAGAAGGAAATCTTGGCATTTGCAACAACATGAATGGACCGTGAGGGCATTATGCTAAGCGAAATAAGTTAGACAGAGAAAGGCAAATACTGTATGATCTCACCTCTTATATGTAAAATCTATTAAGCTGAACTCATAGAAACAGAGAGTAGAATGGTGGCTGCCAAGGGCTAGGGGGGTGGGGGAAAGGGGGGAGATGTTGATGAAAGGGTACAGACTTCCAAGCATATGTTGAATAAGTTCTGGGATGTAATATACAGCATGGTAACTATAGTTAGCAATACTGTATTGTATACGTGAAAGTTGCTAAGAGAGCAGATCTTAAACGTTCTCACTACAAAAAAAAAAAGGTAATTATATGAGTTGATGTGCGATGTATATGTTAACTAACCTTATTGGCAATAATCATTTTGCAGTATATATGTGCATCAAATCATCACACTGTACACCTTAAACTTATACAATGTTATATGTCATTTATATCTCAACAAAGCTGGGGAGGGGAACAGGCTGTATTATGATATCATGTTATTTGATGTTGGCAGTTCAAAGTCATTCACTTCAAAATAGGAAGGAAAGGATGGAGAGAGGGAGGGATGGAGGGAAGGAGGAAGAGAGGGAGGGAGGAAGGGGTTGGCTGCATTCAAACAGGTGCTTCCTCTACCAAAAAAAAAATCCTGTTAAATAGACATACTGCCACCAAAAGGAAAGGAGCCAAGAAGTAGGGAGGTGTCCTGGGGTGCGGAATGACAAAGAAAAGTTCTTATGGAAGATTTTTCTTGAAAGCTAAGATTTTAAATATTACCACAGGAAAAAGGAAGTATCTGATTGGCTTTCCAAAATGTATCTCTCTCCACCAGGGAGTAATGAAAGACAAAATAATCTCTCTAAAATCTGTCTAAATCTCTACACATCCTCACAAAAATGTGAATACTTTGCTCTAGATTTTTCTTTTTTATGCAACTCAGTCCTCCAGGTTTGTTTTTAGCAGACACTAAGCAAAATCAATTACCATTGCCAAGAAATAGTCCAACTGAAAAATTATTTTTGAAGCCTGTCACATCTTTTACACTACTTGGCCCATAAAGTTATAAATCCTCTCCCAAAGCAGCCCAATCTTCTCCAGGGATCTGAAGACAATTTCACTCTTCTGTTTTTAAACATCTTGAAAAATCCTTACATTTGCTTGAAAAGGCAGATTGATGTTCCCTACACACACACACACACACACACACACACACACACACACAGAGGAAATAAACACAGTGAGTTTGGAGAAACTGCAGGGGCAGCTTCTGTGGTAAATATTTCAATCAAGTCTATATTTGTAAACCTTTTCTGAAGTATCTGCCTTAAAGTCATGTAATCTAAAAACCAGGGTAAAGAAATTGACATCAGTAAGCCACATCATCTCTGATTCCACAGGACTGTCCCCAGGCCAGAGCAAAAATGTAGCTGCCTAACGATTTTTTAAAATAACCACTGCAAATGTCCTTGATAATGTATTTCTGTGCTTCAACCTATTAGTATCAAAAAGTTCATCCTGATAGCTAACCCAATTTTCTTCAATTGCAAAGTAATATCATTCTCAGGCAAGGAGGAAAGAAATGAGCAAAGATTCTGAGTCAGAGGAAATGGCTTCACATCCTATATTTGCTGTGTGGCTTCATGCTAGTTGTGGGTCTCTGTTTCCTAACTGTGAAAAGAAATTACTGCACTAGATCATATTTACACATATGGTGCTGCTCTAAGAGACAGTAACTAACGGGTTAGCACAAGCCAAACAAAACAGTCATTCATATATGTATTATGACATATATAATTCATATTTTAGATAGCTTTCTTCTACTCAGATTGACTAATCCTAATCTTTTTTTTTTAACATTTCCTGAACTCTATTCATTGTGTTTGTTCTTGTAGACAACAACATTTTTGACATATTAACTGATGCAGCTTTTCCCTGTATACAGTTGATCCTTCAACAACAGGGGTTTGAACTGTATGGGTCCACTTATATGCAGACTTTTTTTCAGTAGGAAATACTACAGTACTACACAATCCCCTGTTGGTTGAATCCAAGGATGCAGAATCCAAGGAACACACAGGAACCACGGATAAGGAGACTGACTAAAAGTCATACGTGGATTTTCAACTGCACAGAGGGCCAGCGCCTCTATACTCTCCCCACCCCGCTGTTTTCAAGGTTCAGCTGTATTTCCTATTAGCCCAGGACACTCCCCCACTCCCATGTTATTGCAATCTAGGAGACAGGTAGGCATTTGGGAGTTTCTACTTCAGAGGAGAGCCAAAGAGGCAAATTCTTGACTTTTGCATATAAAATGCCAAGGACCTAGCATGGACAAGAGACTTACTTGAAAAAAAAATATGCTGTTTTCCAAGCCAACCAGGAGACTCCTACAGTTTGCACGGGGTGTTTAGGAACCCTAGATAAGCCCAGGGAGCACTGGACGGGTGAGGAAATGGGAGACCTAGACCCTGTATTCCTTACAATCAAAACAAAGAAGGTTTGCAGCAAACTCTAGGGACCAACACGTAACGGTCCACAAAGAGGACCAGAATGGATCCTCCTGTCTTGGCATCTGTAAGGTTGCCAGAAATTAGCTGGAACATGTGAGAAAGCAGAAACCATAGACTGACTGGGGAGACTCTGAATTGACAGCTATTACCCTGAATTGTCAAAAGACTTGAAATGGAAAAAAATTAAGTTACATCTATTGGAGACCCTAAGGTTAGGGTCTTAATGCCATACCGCTTACACTCTTCTCTGATAGATTGAATTCTCTGAATCTTGCGTAAGTAGTAAGGTGCAAACTAGACATGATGACCAAGGGGCTGGCTCTAAGACGAGTCCAAGAATCACTTCATTGTTTGCAATGTTAGGTGTTGATTCCAAATCAGCACTGAAAGCCTGATTTCAATCATCTGAGATGATTCAGCAATAGCACACAAAATTAGCGCCACAGTAGCTGATCTCATTCATCAAAGTGGCTTATGAAGTAAAATTTTACTGCTGCTGGAAGAGATTACAATTAATGCTCAGTACATGTGGTGACTTCCTAGCATAGACAAGTGAATAACATTTAAAGTTAATAAGTATTAGCAGCAACAACAATTTTATTTTCAAACACAGTTATACCTACCTTAGAGAGAAAATGCAATATATCCAGATTTCCCTCGAGGGAAACCGACAACAGTTCATTATCCATGTATGGAATATATCAGATATGGCAGACTTCTGTTATGGGCCACTCACAGACTTCAATCCCTAGCAGAATGCACCTCAATAATGAGCGCCAGAGGCTTCAAATTTCAATTCAATTTCTTCTGGTAAAAGTTTAAAACTAGCTTGTATAATCCTCTTCCCATCTGTCAATTTCCTAGAACTAGATGAAGAACACGGTTGGTTTTTTTCCCCTTTGATTAATACCACTATAGATGGAATGCATAACAACTCAATTTGCTTTGTATTGTGATAGGATTAAGCATTTCTGATCAATCACAACGACATCTCCTATTGCGCCCACCCTCACCCCCCCGTAAAACTTTTAGGAAATCAACTGCATCAGTTAGAAGTAAATCAGCACACCTTCTTGATTGCTTTAACACAGTGGTCATAATTACAAAAAAAAAAATCCTTTTTCATGCAGAAGATCTACACTCTGCAATTGCTACAAGGATTTCTATTACAAAACTGATTTTGAGATCATAAGTTTATTTTAGCATAAAGTTATTGGAACAAAGTGATCACTCTTGTCAACCCTCCTCCCTACGCAGTACCCCTCAAAGGTTTTCTAATGTCATAGAGCTGCAGTTCAAAAATTTGCAAGATTGAATTCATATCGCTGCAATCACAATGGTGGAGGCTGAAAAAAAAATTCCTGCCACTCGGAATAATTACTGTTTTTTCACTGACCCTGCATGTAAGGGTGATGTAATTTCCCCAAAGGAATAGTTAAAGTACTGTGCTAAAGCTCAGACTAGCTTTTTAAAACAGCTTTTTTATCTCCCTACATTCATTTTAGTTTGAACAAATTAAGGTTCTCAAGGGGCCCTTTTTCACTTTGTTTATCCTGAAGGCCATAGCTCTCAATATAAAAGGCTTATCGGAAGGAGATAATGACATTTCCAGAATCTAGGCAAACCCCTCTACTCCACCTCCCCTAAGAAAAATGAAAACTTTCTAAGGGGCTAGTTGGTACAGCTAAGCCAATTTATTTTTAACCTAGGTTCTCAGAGAAGTCAAATATAAGCATGATAATATTAACCAACTTGACAAGTACCCCCGGGAAAATTTACACTCATAATTTTTTTAAAGAGCATCTAATACCTTCCAAAGAACTATTAATTTGCATGTAAAGGTGTTCGTACTTAAAATAAAAGCTGTTGTGACTGGATGTAGCTGAAAAGACACCACAGTCCTGCCACCAGGATGCTCACAAATTTAAATGATTATCTAATTACACAAGCAACATCTATTAGCAGCCTTGTCAATTATTTAAAACTCTGACAGCTTTGCTGTTCCAAAAAGAGCTATCCTATTCCCAAAGGGCCAGTCAACAGACTGGTATCGTCAAAGTGGTTTAACAAAAACTTTCATTAGTCAAATAATTCCAACAACGTGGTAGATGGAGACATCGTACTATGGCTGAGCTTAAACAGCTTTGAGCACCTTAAGGCTATCAAAGAAATGTGAAATACGATCTCCGCCCTTAAGGATCTTACAGTCTGCTAAGGAAACCAAAAAATTCCAAGAAACAATCAGCAAAGAAAAATGGAATTTTTAGCACTAATATTTGTCATATAGATTTTCACTATCCAATACAGTAGCCACTAGCTACATATGGCTATTAGCACTTGAAATGTGCCTAATTCAAATTGAGATGTGCTGTAAATGTAAGATACACACTGGATTTTGAAGACAGTACCCAAAAAAACCCAGGATATAAAATATCTCTTTAATAATTTTTGTATTGATCACATGTTAAAATGACAATATCTTAGATATAATGGGTTAAATAAAGCATATTAAGATTAATTCCAACTGTTATTTTTTCTACTTTTGTAAATGTGGCTACTAGAAAAATAAAAATTATATAAGTGACTTGCATTTGTCATTTGTATTCTTTTTCTCCTGGGCAGGGCTACTATAGGGGATAAGCGGCATACTTGCACTTGTTCGAAAAATTCACAGAGGGGCTGGCCTTTAAAGGATCCAGAGGACTTTGAAGGTGGAGTTAGGAGGGAGACATGTGCCAGGCGGAAGCTGGAATATTAAATTCTAGGGGTAGAAGAGAGATTGTCCTGGAAGTGCATTTGGGGGGTTTAGACATCTGGGTTGAGATCGAGTTCTGAAGTCAGACAGGGACACACATACACTTTTCCTAACTTCTCATCTCACTTCTGCTGTGCTTTATAAGCAAACTCGGTGTAAGAGATACCACAGGGAAGTTCAAGGTAAGTTTATAAAATCTTCAGTGGGAAAGCAAGAAGCTGAGATTCCATTTGCCATTCCCGAAGGTAACCTTGGGTAAACGATTTATCGTCTCTGCCTCGGATTATCCTTATTGTCTCTTATTACGTAATTTCTAGTTTTTTTTTAATGTCTGTGTTATCTATTGACTTTAAGAATTGCTTACCGATAAGTGCTTGAAGAATATCACATACCAAAGAGACTGATATTACTCTAGGATCGTGATCCGCCAACCGCCAGACTAACTTCTCAACCACTGATTGAAGCTCCCATTCTCCACAACAGCTAATTCAAACAATAAACTCTTTGGACGTCTTCCCGCACCCAGCCTGTGCTCTCATAGATGGCTTAATCCCAATCCTATAGAGACAACCTACAAATTTACACTTAGCAAGCCTTTTCTTGCTTCCTTTCCTTGTTACACTGGTGAAGGTAGAAGGATCTCTGAATAATGATGCTTCTGGGACCTAATCTCCTTTCTCTTTTCACCCTAAACCAAGTGGTCCTCCAAACTTTATTCTCAGATACCCGCTAAAATGATTTTGAAAAGCCTCTCTCATATTTTTAAGTTGACATCCAAAAGTTACCATCTAATTTGGTATAGGATATCACTGGCAAAGGATATAACTGCCTCTATTTTGTAAATTTTGTAACAACGTTTAAAAATATAACTGTTACTTCATTCTTTAAATATGTCCAACATTTAAAACGTGTGAAATCACTACTGATTTTATTCCCACCTTCATCCAGTTAAAAAATACATGAATAAGCTCTTCCTTAACATCAGAAAATGTTATATCATTCCTTCTACTCTTGGAACTCATTATTCTGTTCTATTCCTCCAACAAAATTTCAGCCCAATGTAATATATTTTATGCTTGAAAGTCTTTTATTGTACGCCTTATCATACCTCTCTGCAAAAAAATACGTCAGTAAATTTAATTTTTTTAATCTCCTGGGTCCATAAGTTTCTAAGTGATAACATTTTTCTTCTGGATTGAGTTCTCATTAAATTACCATTACATTCAATTGATAAACACAATGTAACATATTTTATATTTTGACAGATATTTATTAATTATAACAAACAGTATTTAGATGGAACTATTAATAATTTAAAATGAGGTTTTTTAATTATTCCATGGGTCCATGGATAATATAACTTATTGCCAAAATTAGACAATGTTCTGCATCAAGTTTATTTCTGTATTTCATTTTTATGTAAGTACCTAGAACATTCTTTACATAAATAGGTAGATAGAAATGGAAGGATTTATTATAGCAATGTCACTCAATTCTTTAAACTTCTGAGTTACATGCCAAAAGTCCAAATAGTTATCTAGCATCCAAAATTATTTTATGATCTATCAGCTGACAGATTCTATTAGGCATTTCTTTCATTTCATGAAAGCAAAAAAAAAAAAAATTACTTGAGTTGCAAAAGGATTTATAACCTTTATTACCCATTTGGGTCGTCACTTTCTCCATATAAATGCTACTGCTTTTGTGTGGGGCTCACGGAGGCACCATGGCGAGTAAGAATAAATTGCAGGTCTGCCCTTCTTTTGTCAATGGGAGAAGAACTCTGTGAAAGGAGGTGGATGGAAGAAGAATCTACTTGACCACAGAAGGATTCTCAGGAATATTGATTTTAGGAAGACAACATATGGAACTTGAGGACCTAACAACTGGATTCCCTTAAAATTACATTATTTGTGTGCCCACAGAAACCTTGGAGTCTTTATGTACCTACACAAGTACAGGTACCTTGGCTTGAAGACCACAGTTGTAGGCCTTTCATTGATTCCCATGACTTCAACTACAATGTGTCTAAATGCTGATAACTGTCAAACATACTCAGTTTGACTCAGTGGGTCAGCCCACTCTCCTGAGATTCAGAACCACCTACCTACCAACCTACTTGCCATTCTAACTCACCAGCATTTCCTGAATCTATCCACTTGTCTTTATCTCCTCCCTGCCCTTGCCCAAGAGAGACAACCGTGCTTTCTTACTGGATGCCACATTTACATCCTCCCTCACTCATCTCCCTGCATCCGGTCTTACTTCCTTCCCACCCATTCTCCACACTACAGCTAGAATAGTTTAAAGGATAAAAATAAAAGTGGATCACATTCTGACCCTCCTTAAAATCTTTAGCGGCCTCCCAGCATTTAGATTAAAGTAAGAACTCCTTTATTATGACTCATAGGGCAATCCAAGTCCATTCTCAAGCCATCTCCTGGCATATCTCTGCCACTTTTCCTCACACTCTAAGCTCCAGCCAGTCTGGACTTCTTTCCATTTTTCAAAGGCTCCAGGACCTAAACCTACATACATGTTCTTTCCTCTGTGCCCTTTGCCTAACTCCTACTTAAATGAAAGGGCTTAGTTTAACTGTTACTTCCTCCAGGAAGCCTTTCCTGTCTCTGTGAGGCTGGACCCTCACAGACGAATGCTCCCCCGGTACTCCTAATTCCTCTAAACAGCATATATCACATGTCGCTGGGAGGAACTTGCTTTATCCTTTGTTTCACCTTGAGATTATCAACTTTATACTGCAAGGACCATATCTATCTTATGTACCTAGTACTGACCCTGAAATATTTTCTATATCTAGTACTGAGCCTGAAATATTGTAAGTGCTACATAACTGGTTGGTGAATAAAAATGTCTACTTATTAATTCATAACCATAATTTTATTTTAGGTATAGTCACCATTCCCTGACCCAAAATTTGTTTGAAATATGTCATTCTCCATTATCACTTGAAGGCAAGTTCATAGTTCCTTTCTGATGACTCATAAAAGCATAAAATATTCCAAAGTGACTAAATATAGAGATCTAAGTACCAAGAGTTTGTCTATTGTGTTAAAGATGCTGTTAAGGAAAAAGTCAGCTTTCTTGAGAGGACCCTGATTGTAGCTTTCATCACTATTCCATTGAGATAGAATCATGTCAGCCATCGACATGGACCCAGGTAGGAATTTCATTAATTTAAAGGTTTTCCTTCCCTGAATGCTCTAAAGAGACTTAAAATAGAAATTATTAATTTCTGACAAATTTCCATATGCTATATTCATGTCTGCCTTGCCTCTTATATATAAACTCTTTGTGTGATAACATTCATTATTTTTATCTGCATGCTCACAGTTAATTGACTATTAAGTATTTCAAATTTCTTTTGTACAGTAAAAATGAGCAAAAACTAATATATAACTGGCCTTAATAAAACAAATGAGTGCATTGAAAGAAGTATTGTATTTGCTAAGAATACAGTTATTGTATTCTTTAGCAGTGTTTGCCTTATTAAACCACCCATTACAATTGCCTTTATGGATAGCATCTCTCGTATAAAGTAGTGCAATATGATAAGCCAACTGCTGCTGAATGATCGATTTCATTTATGTAGCCAGATTAAGGGATGTCTTTCATACCAACACTCTTTAAGGCAGAAGACAATCACCAAGGGAATTCTCTGATAATCAATAAGCATCAGTCATGAAAATAACCTTCCTCTTAACCACTTCCTTAGTGTGCTTTCACGTACTCACTGGTATGTATGTGGATACCGAGGACCTAATATCCACACGACCTTTCTCAAGTTTAATGTCTTCGTGGTTTCTGTTCTGTATTCTATCCTGGATAGTTTTGTGAAATCTATTTTTGAGTCAGGTTGCCTGAAGAGATTTTTTAAGTATAAGATCTCCCACAAAAGGTAGAGAATACCAAGCTCCCAGCGTTTTTTCCTCAGACCTTTCCACTGCCCTATTTCCTCATCCCCAAAAAGATATCATCATTTTGTCATTTTTCAAGTTCTAAACCTTGCTGTTATATTTTTCATTTCCCCATATTTGCTGTCAATCCTTACCACTTATCCTGTGTCACCTAGGCATCACAGTAATCATCTTACAATCTGGATCACTTTCATCCTTTCTTTTCACATCAGCACCAACTAGAATCAACACTTGGCAAACATTCCATCTATTAATTCTGTTCACAAATACCTATTGAAAGCACACTATCTACTATGCACAAGCACTGTGCCAGGTTCTGGGGTAAAACAGGGACCAGAGGAGACTTCAGTTTTGACCTCAGGGGGCTTCCAGCCTAGCAGACGAGACACACAACAAACATGTAAATATACATAATTAGAGATCATTAAGTGTTATTAAGAAAACTGAAATAGTTCTGTGCTAGAGAATAATAATGGAAACAAGATCTACTTTTATCAGGAGGTGGAGGAAAGCCTCTTGGAATTAACTACATTTAATCTGAGGTCTCAGTAGCAAAGGGGATAGAGGCACAAAATGAGGTAGGAATGATAGACCAAAGAGCCTTATCGCCCACAGTAAGGAGCGCACAGTTCATCCAAGAGGCAAAATCAGATTTAACTTAAAAAAAAAGAGATGCATCAGTCAATAAAAGATGGAAATTTACTCAGCCATAAAAAGGAATGAAGTACTGATTTATGCTATAACATGGATGAACTATAAAAACATTATGCTAAGTGAATGAAGCCAGTCACAAAAGACTGTATGATTCCAACTATATGAAATGTCCAGAATAGGGAAATGCACATAAACAGAGAGTAGATTAGTGCTTGCCAGGGACTGAGAGGATGTGGGATGCAGAGTGCCTGCTAATGGGGATGGGGTTTCTTTTCAGGGTGATAAAAATGTTATGATATTAGGTAATGGTGATGATGCACAACTTCGTGAATATACTAAAAACCACTGAATTATATGCTTTAAAAGGTGGATTTTATGGTATATGAATTATATATTAATAAAGCTATTACTAAAAAAAAAAAAATCACTTAAAAAAGAAAGCACTTTCAGCTGAAGAATGAGTAAAAGGTGCTAATACCGGAGAGTATTAGCGGGGAGAGTTAGGGGACTGTGGCAGTGGTCCAAGTCAGGGACTGTGTGATGTGGCTTAGGAAATGGACAATAGAAATGGACAGTAGTAGACGGTTTTGAGATACATAGAAGGTGAAAGCTATAGATTTTGGTGATAAATTGGATGTGAAAGTGAAAGGGACAAATTAAGGATGACTCTCAGTGTTTATCTCAAACAATTGGGTAGATGGTGGTAGTCCTTATGGAGATAAGAAATACTGAAAGAGGGACAGATTTGGAGGAGGATGAAATCCAGGATTCCATTTCAGACATGATAAGCTTGACAAGCCTGTAAGACAATCAACTAGAGACTTCAAAACGGCAGTTGGAGACAATATCAAACTCATGGGTAGAGACTGAGATCTGTAAAAGAGAGAAAGCAGAGAGAGAAAGGAGGGGAGAGAGGCCCATGTTTAGTTGAGAGGAACATCAAAAGTTTGTAGCAGAGGAGTGAAAAAACATCAAGGGGGATAAGAATAAACCAGAAAAAAGTCCAAGGTTAGAGAAATCAAAATGAGATCGTATTTCAAAAAAGGAAGTGGTCAATGGAATCCAGTGCTGAGTGAAGCCTAAGATCAAAAAGAGCAAAGCTGTGGCCACTGAATTAGGCCAAGTGAAGGTCATTCGTGACCCTGACAAGAGCAGTTTCAGCTGAGTGTTGGGTTAAAAAACAAGAGTGGAGGTAAAGCGTTAGAGATAGTAGGTGTAGACAATTTTTTAAAGAGGGTGATTACCAAGAAAACAGGAATGGAGCAAATGATCAAGAGAAATTTGCGGCCAAGATTTCCGGTTTGATTTCATACACTGATTGGGGACTGAGGAAAAGATCAATGAGGCACAGTGAAGGAATAAGTTAGAGAAGAAAGTCCTGCAGAAGGCAGAAAATTAGGAGTAGGATCCAGTGGAAAGGAAAAGAACTGGAGTTGATAGGAGAAGGAGGGTATTTCCTCTATCATACTAAGAGGGATATATGCATGTGTGTTTATATATTTGGTAATGAAGACAAATAAGTGTCTTCCTGATGGCTTCTATCTTTTCAATGATGTAAGAAGCAAGGTCACCAACTACAAGAGATGCAGGAAGTGTTCTGAGAGATTCGAGGAGGGCAGGTAATAGGAAATAGCCATTTCAGGAAGTGGGAAACTGAGTCTGCTAGAGAAATACAGTAGGATAGCAGCTGAGCACTGACTGGCTATTTGAGACTTGTGATCGAGCGTTTAAAATTAAACCAGGCTGGGACTTCCCTGGTGGTGCAGTGGTTAGGAATCTGCCTGCCAACGCAGGGGACACAGGTTCGAGCCCTGGTCCGGGAAGATCCCACATGCCGCGGAGCAACTAAGCCCGTGCTCCACAACTGCTGAGCCTGCGCTCTAGAGCCCGTGAGCCACAACTACTGAGCCCGCGAGCCACCACTACTGAGCCCGTGTGCTGCAACTACTGAAGCCCATGCACCTAGAGTCCATGCTCCGCAACAAGAGAATCCACCACAATAAGAAGCCCGCGCACCGCAATGAAGACCCAACACAGCCATAAATAAATAAATAAATAAATAAATAAATTTATTAAAAAAAATTAAACCAGGCTGCCCTCCTGTGTGCTTTTTAATCTAGGAGTATTCAGCTGCTTGGGCACTGGCAAGGAGAGAGTGAATGGCATATTCATAGCGTCAGAGTTTTTCTAGAGATACATAACAGAGGGAGAAAGGTGAAAGAAGTTGAGGGATTTTTTCCAGAGAGTTATTCAGGTACACAACCATGGAGTCTAAGCTGAGTGAGGAGGAAAATGAAGAGAGTGTGGTGGAGGTGATGAGTGGGTAGTGAGAATGTATTCAAACAAGAGATGACTGCTTGAGAAGGTAGACGAACCAAGCTGGATGAGAGGATGGGTGTTCCAGTCACTAAGGAGAAAATAATGACAGGGTTCAGGGAGGGGAATAAGGCTATGAATTAGGAGCTGAAACCTTCAGTGAATGGAGAAGGGTGACCAGGGGATCGATAGATGACAGCATGGGCTTGGGGTGAAGGCGCTATATCTATTTTGTGTAACACAAAGGATCAGGGGTTTTGACGTAGGGAAAGGGAAGGATCAGTCTAAAAACAGTAAGACAGAACAAGGAAAAAAAACAACGCATGCCTCCCCATACTTTTTTTTTTTTTTACATTTTATTTAAAAATATTTTTTGGTCTTTGGATAGAAACAGGAATTTATTTGCCACAAAGGATGATCTCACCATACCTCTGCTGGAAGCAGGACATGGACCTCCTCTTCCCTGATTCTGTGTTTAGCCCCAAAGCTGCCTGTCCTGCATTCGAGGTACTTGGCCTATGAGTGAAAAAGCAGTTTCTGCTTGATGGGGCTGTAGCCCACCTTCAAACATCAACTGAATGTCTACCCTACAAAGGATGAATGCTTGTTATCTTACAGCTCAACCATAGGACTTCTTAAAAGCCAGATTTCCAGACAGTCCTCTAATATACATTTTTCTATTGGCAACCATAATGACAAAATATTCAGTATCCATCCATACATTCAAATATATATTTTTTTGCCATATTGTACAAACAGTATGAGTTTGGGAAACTACTTCTTTTCCACTTGATAGCCTATCATAAAGATTTTCTAACAACATTAAATATTTTTCTACAACATGATATTAATAAATGCATTGCATTACATTGGATAAATCAGCTGAGATTTATTTAAGCAACATGCTATTCTTATATGTCTAGGTTGCTTCCAAAATTTGGGATACTATAAATAATGCTGCAATGAACATCCATAGGCATAAATCTTTGAAGACATCTCTATCATTGCCTATAATCAATCCCCTGAAGTAGTATTATTCGGTCATAGAAAATGGATGTTTTTAGGGTTTTTGAGACATATCATTCAATCATCTTCAAAGAAAGTTTGTATTACAAGCAGCATCTAAGACTTCCCTTGTACCTTGTCAAGCCTGTCTATATTCTTTGTTTCCTTTCTTTCTTTTTTATTTTTTATTTTTTACTGTAATATGTATTTTTAATTTTAATGAAATATAGCTGATTTACAATGTTGTGTTAGTTTCAGGTGTAGAGTAAAGTGATTCAGTTATACATATATATGTATATACTTGTTTTTTTACATACTCGTCCACTGTAGGTTATAACAAGATACTGAGTATAGTTCCCTGTGCTATACAGTAGGTCCTTATTGGTTATCTATTTTATACATAGTAGTATGTATAGTTTAATCCCAAACTCTTAATTTATCCCTCTCCCTCCCTCCCCCCTTTGGTAACCATAAGTTTGTTTTCTATGTCCGTGAGTCTAATTCTGTTTTGTAAAAAAGTTCATTTGTATCCTTTTTTTAGATTCCACATATAAGCGATATCATAAGTTTTTGCACAGCAAAGGAAACCATAAACAAAACAAAAAGACAACCTACAGAATAGGAAAAAATTTTTGCAAACGATGTGACTGACAAAGGATTAATCTCCAAAATATACAAACAGCTCATGTAGCTCAATATCTAGAAAACAAAAAACCCAATCCAAAAATGGGCAGAAGATATAAAGACATTTCTCCAAAGAAGACACACAGATGGCCAAAAGGCACACGAAAAGATGTTCAACATCACAAATTATTAGAGAAATGCAAATCAAAACTACAATGAGGTATCACCTCACACCAGTCAGAACGGCCATTATCAAAAAGTCTACAAATAATAAATTCTAGAGAGGGTCTAGAGAAAAAAGGAACCCTCCTACACGGTTGGTGGGAATGTAAATTGGTATAGCCACTATGGAGAACAGTATGGAGGACCTTTAAAAACTAAAAATAGAGTTACCATATGATCCAGCAATCCCATTCCTGGGCATATATCCAGAGAAAAACATAATTCAAAAAGATACATGCACCCCAATGTTCACAGCAGCACAATTCACAATAGCCAAGACATGGAAGCAACCTAAATGTCCATCAGCAGAGGAATGAATAAAGAAGAAGTGGTACATATATACAATGGAATATTACTCAGCCATAAAAAAATGAAATAACGCCATTTGCAGCAACATGGATGGACCTAGAAATTATCATACTAAGTGAAGTAAGCCAGACAGAGAAGGACAAATATCATATGATATCTTTCTTTCTTTTTAATACATGAATAAATAAGGACCCAAAAGGAAGGGTCTTGTTCATGAGTCAGAACCTGGAGTGCTGACGTGCCAAGGCCTTTCAGTTCCAACATGCAGTAGGTAACATCTGTACTCACCTCCCCTAAGATGCCTTTCTTTAGCCTCTTCCTGCTCCTGTACCCTGAATGCTAATTATCTTCCCTGCTGTTATTTTGACCAGACCAGTCCTTTGCACAAAATCCCCCAAAAGTTCCCTGGATTAAATTTAAATTTCTTCCCAATTTTTATTTTCTATTTACAGACTTGCTTAGACCTCATCCCTAACCTCCTAGATCCAAGTCATTATTAGCTTGTCCCAGCCTCTCCAAATCCCCCACTCCTATCAAATTTAATTTCTGGATGAAAGCTTCCAGGTAAACACAAATTGCTATCATTTCATCTTTTTCTATTGTGTTTCATTATCTCTTTTATTATTTTCCCAATTTCCTTCTGTGCTTTCCCTCTTCCTCATAACTGGTTTTATTTTGATTTGTTAGGTAGGTTTTCCAGACCTCATCACTGAATCTCTTTCTATTTCAGATTTATTGTGCTGGAGTTCTTCAAGCTATAGCTTCTTTCTTAGGTGTTTCAAACGCTGGATAATAAAATGAATGTTCTATATTTGTCAAGTTCAAAATTACATTTCTCACTGGCTATTGCTTTCAATAGGACAATAATAGTTACTACACAAAACTAAAGGAATAAAAAGAACAGAGAACCAATATTGCAAATTGCAATATTCTACCCATTCTGTAGACATGGCAAGCCTTTTGCATGTGGTATGTTTTATAGTTTCAAAAGAAAAGGGTCTTTTTCTGGATGGAAATTCGACTCTTGGTAGCCTGACAGTGGTCCCACTTAGGGCAGGAAGTTAGAACTTCATTCTATTGTAATTTTTTCTTTTCCAGTTTGTAGGAAAAAGAAATATTTCCACACCACAAATCAAGGAGAACACATTATCTAAAAACAAGACAAAACAAAAAAACAAAAACAAAAATGCTTTAATAAGGGAAAACAGATGTATCAATCAAGCAATAGATTGTTTTGCATTATCATTCAAAAAATGCATAATATGCTTGTCAAAATTATGGAATTTATCCTTTACAGTTTTCTTGCTTGTTATGCATAAAATAAACAGACCTCTTCTTTATCCAACCAAGATCTCACACAGTATGGAGATACTGGACCTACACACCCCAAAACATCTGCCTTGGGATCAGGTTTGCAGATGCCCTTCCAAACAACTTTTTTTACCCCAAGTCTCAGTCAGAACCCCAAGACCAGTCAACAGCATCTCTGTCCCTTTTCCTTGTTGTCACCTTTCAGCACTGCCCCCAGGTAACTGTCTTTAGGTACCAATCATTTCTCCCCTTCTCATCTTCTTAAGGCTCCTTCCTTCCTTCTAATTCCTGCTGATTCTTCCCACAGCCAATGCCCCTACAATCTTCTTCTCTGGGCTCTCTGGAAACACCCCACTCCCTCCTACACACTCCCATTCCTGTATTCTCAAGCTCATGTCAGAATGCTCAGATTCTTCCTTACCCTAAATAGATCCCGGTTTCTGAGGATTTGTTTTCCCTTTTTAGCCCTCTCTAGGGGAGCCTGCTCATTTTCTCACACCCATCCACAGGCATCCTTGAGTAGCTTTTTCTCTGCCATTTCTAAACCATGACTCCTCCACCCTTGTACCACACTTCTCCTCTTCAGAGGCTCGTGGCGTCTGCCTATCCCATCCCCAGCCCCTTTACCTCCTTACTGTGATCCTGTGATCGCTCTCACAACCGATGAGGGGGTTGGCAACTGTCTTTCTCTGGTCCTCAGTTCTGCCATCCCTCTGAACGATTCTTTAACAACCACTCTGAGAGCCACTCTTGGATGCTGTCATCTTTCAGGCTACCCCACCTCTGTCACCCCACACTGCGAATTCATACAGAACACAATCCCCTGACATTTCATCTTCTCACTCTTACACCTTTACCTCCGTCCCCAGGCTCTGCGCTCTATCTTTTTCCAAATCAAGAATACATCAACGTGGCACATTTCTTCAAATGTCCTACCTCGCCTGCCCCCTTGGGTCCAACTATCTATATTCACCCTACTTACACCCAAGAAGACAAACTGCTGGATACAGCAGGCATTCCCATGGGTGCCATCAATGTTTTAATTTCCAGCTTTAGGGAGAAAAACAGCTTTTATGTGCCCTTTATGACCGGGTCAAGGTTGGTTTTAGAGGGCCTTAATCCTCCTATATTCTCTAACATCATTCCTCATCAAAGCCCATAAACACATGTTCTAAGTAAAAACAAGTGCAGCTTCTAGAAAATGCCCAACTTTCCTTCTCCTCAAAGTTTGGTGTGTGGACACGTTGCATCAGCACCCTACGGGACTTGGTAGCTTGAGAGAAATTCCTTGTCTTCCATGTACTCCTCTGCTTATCCCTGGATACCGACCTTCACCAAGGTTTTATCCTTGGACCTCATCTTCTCACATGACTCACCCTCCCTGCATAGTTTCTTCAGCTCTAAATGCTTCATCTATAATTTCATGCTCCCCAAATCTACATCTCCAGACCCATATTTCACCCAGGTGTCTGGATACTCGGAACCTCGAATTCAACATCTCCAAAAACTGAATTTACCGTTTTCCCACCAAATCAATCCACTGATCCCCATCTGGTTGATAAGCACATCATCTACACCGTTGCCCAAACCAGTACTTCGAGAGCTTTCTAAGAATCCTCAGTCCCCTCCTGCTACCCTCTTCCTTCTTATTCTCCCTGCCTATTTAACTTCGCATCACTTTTCACATGGATCAAAACAACGGATTCTTAACTTGTTTCCCTTACCCACAGGATAAAGTTCAAACTCCTCACTATGACAGGAAAGACCTTTCAGAATCCTAAGCTCAGATACCTTCTCAGACTCTTTTCCTGCCAATCCAACACGTCCTTCCCATGCTCTAGCCACATTGAGTTTCTTGCATTTCCTGAATGTGAACATACCATATGCTTTCCCAACTCGGCCCCTGATGCTGAGAATATTCTCTCCCACCTGGGTAACTTGTACTCATCATTTGAGACACGTTCCAAATGTTGTCTCTTCTATGAATTGTTTCCTTGTCCTAGCCTCCCAAGCACTTTTCCCTATGTGCTTCCCTTGCAAATTATATGTCCCTTTATTTTAGCCCTTATCACTCTGTGGTACTAAGAGCCTAAATGGGGTCTCCCCTTGAGACAGGAGCTAAAATTATGTTATATTCTACTCTTTATGTTCCTAGTAGCCAGTTATTATGGACTGAATTGTACCCCTTAAAATTAAAATTCATGTTAAAGCCCTGTCTCCTTCCCAATATGATGGTATTTGGAGATGAGGCCTTTGGGGGTAATTAGACTTAGATGAGGTCACAAGGGTGGTGCCCTCGTGATGGGATTAGTAACATTACAAAAAGAGGTATCAGCCCACGCACGCAAGCGCTCTCTCTCTCTCTCTCTCTCTCTCTCTCTCCCTCTCTCTCTCTACCCCCTCCACCCCCCCTCCCCCTCCCTCGCCCTCTCTCTCTCTCTCCCTCTCTCTCTCTCTCCCTCTCTCTCTCTCTCTCTCTCCCCCCCCCCCTCCCCCTCCCCTCCCCTCTCCCTCTCCCTCTCTCCTCTCCCTCTCCCTCTCTCTCTCTCCCTCTCTCTCTCTCTCCCTCTCCCTCTCTCTCTCTCCCCCCCTCCACCTCCCCTCCCCTCCCCTCTCCCTCTCCCTCTCTCTCTCTGCCATGTGAGAACAGGGCACTCACCAGGAGCCAATCACCTTGATCCTGGACTTCCCAGCCTCCAGAACCATGAGAAATAAATGTGTGCTGCTCAATCCACTCAGGCTATGAGCCGCTGTGGGATTCTGTTGCAGCAGCCTGAGCTGACTAGCACACCAACAGCTCTTAGCTCACAGAAGGTGGTGTAATGAGTGATTACTGAATGGCCAAATTACACACAGGACTGGAAAACAGCATGTGCTGCCCAACAAAAAAAACGAAAAGCCTTACAAAATCAGAGGGGAAATCAGGATCTCTCCTGGATTTTACAGCATAGATCACAGCACACAAAGTGAACTTATAATTAATCTTGCCTTTTGGTATATTTGCTGCTATAGAAAGGAGCAAAACTAAACTTTGAAGTAGCTTAAATTCTGGTTCTCTCACTATAACCTCCTGAAACTCTTCCTAAATTCAAAAAGCATCTTCTACCAGTTCTTGTCTGAGCTGCATGTGTCTTAGGACCTCTGCCTTCTCAAGGTTCCCTCTCCACCCACACTGCTCCCCTCACACCCACTGCCATACTCCCCTGTGACAACGGTTTCTCCTTAACTCATCCTTTCCCTTCCCTGGTCCCTCTTCCTCCTTCCTGGGCTGGCTAGAGAACCACTATGGTTTGGAGTTCAGCCTTTAATTACTTTCTGTTTTATAATATTGATATGTTTCTAAGCAGTTGACGTTTTCTCCATCTGAAGGAAAAGTTCCTTGAAGGCAAGGACAACACAGTATTTTCTGTGTGACCGCTCCAGCACTAAACACGGCACTGGTTACGTGGCACAGAGTTTCACGAAATGCATTAGAACAGGGTTGACAAGCGGGCCCATGGGCCAAAACTGGCCCACTGCCTATTTTCATAGGACCCACAAGCTAAGAATATTTTTTACATTTCTAATTGGTTGCAAAAAAGAAAAAGAAAAGAAAAGAAGAAGAATACTCATGGTCTGTGAAAAGTATATGAAGTTCAAACGTCAGCATTTATAAATAAAGTCGTACTGGAACACAGCCATGCTTATTCGTGTATGTATTGCCTATGGCTGCTCTCATGTCACAACAGCAGTTAAGTATGTAGCTGACACAGGGACCACATGGCCCACAAAGCCTGATAGATTTACTATTTGATCCTTTTTTTTTTTTTTTTTAAGATTTATTTATTGATTGATTGATTGATTGCTATGTTGGGTCCTCGTTTCTGTGCGAGGGCTTTCTCTAGTTGTGGCAAGCGGGGGCCACTCTTCATCGCGGTGCGCGGGCCTCTCACTTTCGCGGCCTCTCTTGTTGCGGAGCACAGACTCCAGACGCACAGGCTCAGTAATTGTGGCTCACGGGCCTAGTCGCTCCGCGGCATGTGGGATCTTCCCAGACCAGGGCGCGAACACGTGTCCCCTGCATTAGCAGGCAGATTCTCAACCACTGCGCCACCAGGGAAGCCCCACTATTTGATCCTTTATGGAAAAAGTTTGCTGATCTCTGCATTAGAAAGTTGAAGCAATTGAATTAAGTTCACTGGATTATTGAAATATTCCCCCAAAATACCTCCCCATCAAAAAAAAACAAACCCAAAATGAATATGTAAGAAAAAAATAAAATCACAAGTCTTCTCTTGGAGTCCCCAATTGCAAAACTGTCCATGGCATAACCTGATATTGTGAGATCACAAAGCAACATGAATTCAGGAGATAAGGCCATGTCCCTGTATCACTTTGCACCAAAAGTCCTTCTAAATGGGAAGCAGTGAGCAGTGAGGGCGTCCTGCACATTCTTTACCTGGACAATCTATACCGAAATTAACGTAAGAAGACATAAAAGAGCTTTGTTTCCAGCTTTTCAAACTCATGTTGTGCACAAGGAATATGAATCATGGATTGGAAACAATGAGGCTTCTTGTCTAATTAATCATGTTTATGCACCTGTCTCTCACTGCACGATAGGGATCAGGAAAAAAATGACCTGAAAGAGTGGAAACTTCCATAGCTGCCTTTTTCTCGCACAATACTGCAAATAAATGAAAGTTAAAGCCAGGGGTGTCGCAGCACAGAGGTGCTTCGATCAAACGATGGGCAATGCAAAACTTGGAGGCCTGACTATGTTAATCAAGTGCCGCCTTTACCCTGTTGTAACATCTGTACTTGTCGGGTCATGGCCACATAGGTGCCAACGCATTAACTCAATCGGCTTCCCACCTGAAGTCTCAGCTTAATTAGGACCATTTATCAAAATGACACCTGTTTTAGAGGCCAGATCAAATTGATTACTGGTGTTCGGCTGGATCCCCACAAATGCTGTCAAGTACCTATTTTTAGAGCAAAGATGGGTAAATATTTATCCCAAAGACTGTAGTAAATACAGTATGTTGACAAGAAGAAATATATCTGATACGTGAAGAACAGCCACACTTAAAGAGTAAAACCATATTTTTACTCTTGCATGGAGCCTGCAAAATACGGGGTCCTGCAAAATCGATGTTTTAGGGCTTTTCTTTCAAAGAGATCGGCTAAAAACATTTCTGGTTTGTATCAAGGTAAAGGTAAATCCCAACAACCAGGGATTTAAGTAGACACAATGTTCAATATAATAAAAATATTTATGCAGAACACTAGCCACATAAAGTCACCATGGAGCACCAGGAAGCTACTGACCCTCTAAAGATTAATCAGTTAATGTGAATGACGTCACGATGAGTTGGCTCCTACAGTAATATCCATTGTTAAAAGGCTTTGCCTATGATGTACCTAGCAAAAATATCCTTTCATATCTTGGTTTAATATTTCATTTTACTTTATGTATGTGTCACTTTGGTGGGGGATAAATGTGCATTCACACCAAGATGTGCAACACAGATTAAGACCTCCAAGCCCATAACTGTGCCACTATATTTCTTTAAACAGAAAAATATTACAGTATATATGACAAATATTGAAACTATAAAATGTGTTGTTCCGTTTAAATAGTATGTGTTTAGAAGAGAGTTCACTTTTTGACAAAAATATAAATAACAACCAAACAAAAGATAATGTCTTAATTTCTTCATCTAAATTCTGAAACTGTTCAAGGCATCTCCCCTATGAAATAGATATAAGTCCAGTTGTTAATTGTTTTTAAATGCTCTAAATTCTTTGGGTTAGTCCATCAAATCCATTTTTAAGAGTGTCATTCCCTCTTCAAAACTAGTCATCCTCCAACAAAGTGACACTTCTGTCTTCACTTAAACCTCATTCCCAGTACCAATGAGGGGGCAACAGAAGCCCAGAGACTCAACAAAAAGCACTTACCGAGATCAGCCAGGTAGTGGCAAGACAATAAACCAAATTTTCTAAGACATTATCTCAGGATTTGCCACAATTAATGATTACATGCTTATTAGGTACTTTTCTACAAAGTCTCCTTGCTCTTTTAATTTTTTTCCCCAGCTGAAGTACATTTTCTCCTCTTTCTTAAATCTTAAGATACTTAATAATCATTTAATAAT
This sequence comes from Balaenoptera musculus, assembly GCF_009873245.2. Taxonomy (NCBI): domain Eukaryota; kingdom Metazoa; phylum Chordata; class Mammalia; order Artiodactyla; family Balaenopteridae; genus Balaenoptera; species Balaenoptera musculus. The sequence goes on along the minus strand of NC_045802.1, from coordinate 65,746,634 downwards.
AACAGTATTATAATAATATATAAGAAAAATATAAGTAAATACATAAGTAAAATAATTTAAAATGTAAAAACATAAGTAAAAATAACGTATAGGTAAAAATGACACAATAATAATTTTAGTTGTTCACAAAGACAAGATAGAGACATGAAAACCAAAACATCTGGGTAAATAGAATTGCCAGGCAAAGAGCTAAAATGAAAGAAAAGTACCAATCAATTCATAAACTGATCAGTTATTAAAACAGGGAAGTAAAGTTCTTCAAATGAAATGTTCTATCAGTGATATCCTGTTGCAAGTAGGGATGGATGTATAAGAACTTTAAGATATATTGGGACTTCCCTGGTGGCGCAGTGGTTAAGAGTACGCCTGCCAATGCAGGAGACATGGGTTCGAGCCCTGGTCTGGGAAGATCCCACATGCCGCAGAGCAACTAACCCGTGTGCCACAACTACTGAGCCTGTGCTCTAGAGCCTGCGAGCCACAACTACTGAAGCCCGCGTGCCACAACTGCTGAAGTCCACGCGCCTAGAGCCCATACTCCACAACAAGAGAAGCCACCTCAATGAGAAGCCCGCACAGCACAACGAAGAGTAGCCCCCGCTCAACGCAACTAGAGAAAGCCTGTGTGCAGCAGCGAAGACCCAATGCAGCCAAAAATTTTAAAGTAAATAAATAATTTTTTTTTTAAAGATATATTGCTTTGCCTTTTCCCAATATTGCTCCTTCTGTTAAAAAATTAAAGGCGGACACAACTAACATGATTACTTAAAATAATCCTATCTATGCAGTGAGGAAAATATTAAAAAGTACTGATGTTCATCTCCAGTAAAAATATTCCACTTGTGGAAGAAGAATGTTGAAGTCATCTGTTTCTTAATTTGTGAACTCTGGAAATTATTTGATAACTCATGAAGAGGTTTCCAAGTCCCAGAATAACTCATTGTTTGCACCTCCTAGTATAAATAATTTTGTAATGACAGCATCAGTATTTCCACATATGTATGTCCCCTGGATAATTTAGTTAGGCCAAACTCGATTTGGTACACATTTACTTCTTAAATAGCCTTGTATATGGGTATATTTGTCAGGTACAAGCAATTAAATCTCCTGTCTACATAGGATGTCTGTGATCAAAATTCACATTTTAAGCTCCCAAAATACTTATGATGCTTGGAGGAAATGTTTTATTCTCAGTGACTCCCTCAACTGCCAACTTACAAGCTAATATATTGCTGTGCATAAACCATGCATTCAACTTGAGAATAATTCAGTTACCCTTTGGAAAAATTAAACTCACTTCCAGTAATAAGGCAAACATGCTCCACTTAAACAAACATAAAAGTCTGCCCAAATTATTTAAGAATAGCCTAAAAGAAATCTAAGTAATGGATGACGGAGAAGATATTCATCTTTAAAGAGTGTAAGATTCTGACCAGAAGAACCCTGTAGGAAGATCACCAGTCTAGGAAATCAGGAAACAATTACCTGGTCCTGCAATCTTGGGTCAAGCTAAACCTATCTGGCTATCTCTAACCCTATATTCTTTTATCCTAAAACGAAGATGATTTATATTCTCCTAGAACATAAGACTGTGAACATATATAAAAAGACAAGGTTGTTTTCTTAATTTCTAATAAATGCCAAACAGCCAATCTCAAGTTTTTCATGTTAAAATTTGGTGCAAGCTTCAAAGTTTTACTCTTCCTTGTCCAAACCAGCAGTGCTCACATTGATGGGGCTCTGGAGTCTCATTTGCAATCATTAGCCTTAAGAACCGCAGGATAACTGAAAGCACCACAGAAGCTAATATCCTGACATAGAAATTAGAACATCTTGAAAACCCACAGGTAAAATGTAAAAGGAGTTATGTGTGTGTCACTAGGATACACAGCTTGCTGCTACTGGGCTAAGTCATGCTCTTACACATTCAGTTAATTTATATTCTGCCAAAAAGGAGAACAGGAAAGGAGAAGAGAGGAGAAGAAAGGGGAGGAGAAAGAAGAATGAAAGTGATTGGAATATTCTGCTTGAGATTATATAGGAAACTAGCTTCCAACTGAAAAAAACTGCCATGGCTTAGAGAGAGTGGAGACCTGGACCAGTTATCCAAGGATAGCTTATTTTTAGTATTTTAAGGAACCTCCATACTGTTCTCTATAGTGGCTGTATCAATTTACATTTCCACCAACAGTGTAGGAGGGTTCCCTTTTCTCCACACCCTCTCCAGCATTTATTGTTTGTAGGTATTTTGATGTTGGCCATTCTGACTGGTGTGAGGTGATACCTCATTGTAGTTTTGATTTGCATTTCTCTAATGATTAGTGATGTTGAGTATCCTTTCATGTGTTTGTTGGCAATCTGTATATCTTCTTCGGAGAAATGTCTGTTTAGGTCTTCTGCCCATTTTTGGATTGGGTTGCTTTTTTTTTGTTATTGAGCTGCATAAGCTACTTGTAAATTTTGGAGATTAATCCTTTGTCAGTTGCTTCATTTGCAAATATTTTCTCCCATTTTGAGGGTTGTCTTTTCGTTTTATTTATGGTTTCCTTTGCTGTGCAAAAGCTTTTAAGTTTCATTAGGTCCCATTTGTTTATTTTTGTTTTTATTTCCATTTCTCTAGGAGGTGGGTCAAACGGATCCTGCTGTGATTTATGTCAGAGTGTTCTGCCTATGTTTTCCTCTAAGAGTTTGATAGTGTCTGGCCTTACATTTAGGTCTTTAATCCATTTTGAGTTTATTTTTGTGCATGGTGTCAAGGAGTGTTCTAATTTCATTCTTTTACATGTAGCTGTCCAGTTTTCCCATCACCACTTATTGAAGAGGCTGTCTTTTCTCCATTGTGAATTATTGCCTCCTTTATCAAACATAAGGTGACCATATGTGCGTGGGTGTATCCCTGGGCTTTCTATCCTGTTCCATTTATCTATATTTCTGTTTTTGTGCCAGTACCATACTGTCTTGATTACTGTAGCTTTGTAGTATAGTCTGAAGTCAGGGAGCCTGATTCCTCCAGCTCCATTTTTCGTTCTCAAGATTGCTTTGGCTATTCGGGGTCTTTTGTGTTTCCATACAAATTGTGCAATTTTTTGTTCTAGTTCTGTGAAAAATGCCATTGGTAGTTTGATAGGGATTGCACTGAATCTGTAGATTGCTTTGGGTAGTATAGTCATTTTCACAGTGTTGATTCTTCCAATCCAAGAACATGGTATATCTCTCCATCTGTTTGTATCATCTTTAATTTCTTTCATCAGTGTCTTACAGTTTTCTGAGTACAGGTTTTTGTCTCCTTAGGTAGGCTTATTCCTAGGTATTTTATTCTTTTTGTTGCAATGGTAAATGAGAGTGTTTCCTTAATTTCTCTTTCAGACTTTTCATCATTAGGGTACAAGAATGCAAGAGATTTCTGTGCATTAATTTTGTATCCTGCTACTTTACCAAATTCATTGATTAGCTCTAGCAGCATCTTTAGGATTCCCTATGTATAGTATCATGTCATCTGCAAACAGTGACAGTTTTACATCTTCTTTTCCAATTTGGATTATTTTTATTTCTTTTTCTTCTCTGATTGCTGTGGCTAAAACTTCCAAAACTGTGTTGAATAATACTGGTGAGAGTGGGCAACCTTATCTTGTTCCTGATCTAAGTGGAAATGGTTTCACTTTTTCATCATTGAGAACAATGTTGGCTGTGAGTTTGTCATATATGGCCTTTATTATGTTGAGGTAAGTTCCCTCTATGCCTACTTTCTGGAGGGTTTTTATTATACATGGGTGTTGAATTTTGTCAAAAGCTTTTTCTACATCTATTGAGATGATCATATGGTTTTTCTCCTTCAATTTGTTAATATGGTGTATCACATTGATTTGCATATATTGAAAAATCCTTGCATTCCTGGGATAAACCCCACTTGATCATGATGTATGATCCTTTTAATGTGCTGTTGGATTCTGTTTGCTAATATTTTGTTGAGGATTTTTGCATCTATGTTATTCAGTGATATTGGCCTGTAGTTTTCTTTCTTTATGACTTCTTTGTCTGGTTTTGGTATCAGGGTGGTGGTGGCCTTGTAAAATGAGTTTGGGAGTGTTCCTCCCTCTGCTATATTTTAGAAGAGTTTGAGAAGGATGGGTGTTAGCTCTTCTCTAAATGTTTGATAGAATTCGCCTGTGAAGCCATCTGGTCCTAGTCTTTTGTTTGTTGGAAGATTTTTAATCACAGTTTCAATTTCAGTGCTTGTGATTGGTCAATTTATATTTTCTATTTCTTCCTGGTTCGGTCTCAGAAGGTTGTGCTTTTCTAAGAATTTGTCCATTTGTTCCAGGTTGTCCATTTTATTGGCATAGAGTTGCTTGTAGTAATTTCTCATGATCCTTTGTATTTCTGCAGTGTCAGTTGTTACTTCTCCTTTTTCATTTCTAATTCTGTTGATTTGAGTCTTCTCCCTTTTTTACTTGATGAGTCTGGCTAAAGGTTTATCAATTTTGTTTATCTTCTCAAAGAACCAGCTTTTAGTTTTATTGATCTTTGCTATCGTTTCCTTCATTTCTTTTTCATTTATTTCTGACCTGATCTTTATGATTTCTTTCCTTCTGCTAACTTTGGGGCTTTTTTTGTTCTTCTTTCTCTAATTGCTTTAGGTTTAAGTTTAGGTTGTTTAGTTGAGATTTTTCTTGTTTCTTGCAGTAGGATTGTATTGCTATAAACTTCCTTCTTAGAACTGCTTTTGCTGCATCCCATAGGTTTTGGGTTGTCGTGTTTGCATTGTCATTTGTTTCTAGGTATATTTTGATTTCCTCACTGATTTCTGCAGTAATCTCTTGGTTATTAAGTAGTGTACTGTTTAGCCTCCATGTGTTTGTATTTTTTACAGATTCTTTCCTGTAATTGATATCTAGTCTCATAGCATTGTGGTCAGAAAAGATACTTGATACGATTTCAATTTTCTTAAATTTACCAAGGCTTGATTTGTGACCCAAGATGGGATCTATCCTGGAGAATGTTCCATGAGCACTTGAGAAGAAAGTGTATTCTGTTGTTTTTGGATGGAATGTCCTATAAATATCAATTAAATCCATCTTGTTTAATGTATCATTTAAAGCTTGTGTTTCCTTATTTATTTTCTGTTTGGATGACCTGTCTATTGGTGAAAGTGGGGTGTTAAGGTCCCCTGCTACGACTATGTTACTGTTGATTTCCCCTTTTATGGCTGTTAGTATTTGCCTTATGTATTGAGGTGCTCCTATATTGGGTGCATAAATATTTACAGTTGTTAGATCTTCTTCTTGGATTGATCCCTTGATCATTATGTAGTGTCCTTCTTTGTTTCTTGTAATAGTCTTTATTTTAACGTCTATTTTGTCTGATATGAGAATTGCTACTCCAGCTTTCTTTTGATTTCCGTTTGCATGGAATATCTTTTTTCAGCCCCTCACTTTCAGTCTGTATGTGTTCCTAGGTCTGAAGTGGGTGTCTTGTAGACAGCATACGTACGGGTCTTGTTCTTGTATCCATTCAGCCAGTCTATGTCTTTTGGTTGGAGCATTTAATCCATTTACATTTAAGGTAATTATCGATATGTATGTTCTTATTACCATTTTCTTAATTGTTTGGGGTTTGTTTTTGTAGGTCTTTTCCTTCTCTTGTGTTTGCTGCCTAGAGAAGTTCCTTCAGCATTTCTTGTAAAGCTGGTTTGGTAGTGCTGAATTCTCTTAGCTTTTGCTTGTCTGTAAAGGTTTTAATTTCTCTGTCAATACTGAATGAGATCCTTGCTGGGTAGAGTAATCTTGGTTGTAGGTTTTTCCCTTTCATCACTTTAAGTATGTCCTGCCACTTCCTTCTGGCTTGCAGAGTTTCTGCTCAAAGATCACCTGTTAACCTTATGGGGATTCCCTTGTATGTTATTTGTTGCTTTTCCCTTGCTGCTTTCAATGTTTTTTCTTTATATTTAATATTTGATAGTTTGATTAATATGTGTCTTGGCATGTTTCTCCTTGGATTTATCCTGCATGGGACTCTCTGTGCTTCCTGGACTTGATTGACTATTTCCTCTCAGATATTAGGGAAGTTTTCAACTATAATCTCTTCAAATATTTTCTCAGTCCATTTCTTTTTCTCTTCTTCTTCTGGGACCCCTATAACTCGAATGTTGATGTGGTTAATGTTGTCCCAGAGATCTCTGAGACTGCCCTCAATACTTTTCATTCTTTTTTCTTTATTCTGCTCTGCGGTAGTTATTTCCACTATTTTATCTTCCAGGTCACTTATCCGTTCTTCTGCCTCAGTTATTCTGCTATTGATTCCTTTTAGAGAATTTTTAATTTCATTTATTTTGTTGTTCACCATTGTTTGTTTGCTCTTTCGTTCGTCTAGGTTCTTGTTAAACGTTTCTTGTAGTTTCTCCATTCTATTTCCAAGATTTTGGATCATCTTTACTATCATTACTCTGAATTCTTTTTCTGGTAGACTGCCTATTTCCTCTTCATTTGTTTGGCCTGGTGGGTTTTTACCTTGCTCCTTCATCTGCTGCGTATTTCTCTGTCTTCTCATTTCACTTAACTTACTGTGTTTGGGGTCTCCTTTTCACAGGCTGCAGATTCGTAGTTCCCGTTATTTTTGGTGTCTGCCCCAAGTGGCTAAGGTTGGTTCAGTGGGTTGTGTAGGCTTCCTGGTGGAGGGGACTGGTGCCTGTGTTCTGGTGGATGAGGCTGGATCTTGTCTGTCTGGTGGGCAGGACCGCGTCTGGTAGTGTGTTTTGGGGTGTCTGTGGCCTTATTATGATTTTAGGCAGCCTCTCTGCTAATGGGTGGGGTTGTGTTCCTCTCTTGCTAGTTGTTTGGCATGGGTGTCCAGCACTGGAGCTTGCTGGTCTTTTGAGTGGAGCTGGGTCTTAGCGTTGAGACAGGGATCTCTGGGAAAGCTCTCGTCAACTGATATTACGTGGAACCGGGAGGTCTCTGATGGTCCAATGTCCTGAACTTGGCTCTCCCACCTCAGAGGCTCAGGCCTGACAGCTGGCCGGAGCACTAAGATCCTGTCAGCAACATGGCCAGATACGTGGGGAGTTTCTTGCCTTTTGGGATGTCTGACGTCTTCTGCCAGCATTCAGTAGGTGTTCTGTAGGAGTTTTTCCACATGTAGATGTATTTTTTATGTATTTGTGGGGAGGCAGGTGATCACGTCTTACTCCTCTGCCATCTTGAAGCTCCCACCATCACATTTCTGATGGCAAAAGAAGGGTGATTCACCATCCTCTTCATCTCTACTTCCCTCTTCCAACTTCACTCATGATTTACCCCATTCTTGTCCTGATTGGATTTCACACCTAACATACTAACACTAAACATTCCACCAGGAAAACAATCTTTTTTCTTTGATGAAATAAAATATTTCAAAACAAGTCTGGCTTACAACAATAAGTGGCTATTTAACACACAAAATCATCCTACAGATCATAAACAAATAAAGGGCATATTACATGGTTATACTCCATTTCTACATCAAAACACCGCATACCTTCAATTTTGCCTTTTCAAGACATAACAGTGTCACAGAAGTTCCTGGTCTGACACCTTTTACCAAGCTCATATCCATAAACCCACTGAAATAGATACACAGGAAGAACTAAAGGAAGAGATGTCCCCTCCACAAAAGAGTCCTATCATTAAACTCTGTGAGCTAAAGCATGCTTTCAGATAAATGAGAAATTTCTGAAAAGAAGGGATGGAAATCCAAGAAATTCATGACATGGAGGTCCCAAGTTTTAAGCTGCCTAATTATTCATCTAAAATTCACTAACACAGGGACTTCCCTGGTGGCACAGTGGTTAAAAATCCGCCTGCCAATGCAGGGGACATGGGTTCGAGCCCTGGTGCAGGAAGATCCCCCATGTCGCAGAGCAACTAAGCCTGTGCGCCACATCTACTGAGCCTGTGGTCTAGAGCCCACGAGCCACAGCTACTGAGTCCGTGTGCTGCAACTACTGAAGCCCGTGCTCCTAGAGCCCATGATCTGCAACAAGAGAAGCCACTGCAGTGAGAAGCCCATGCACCGCAACAAAGAGTAGCCCCCACTCGCCACAGCTAGAGAAAGCCCATGTGCAGCAACGAACCCCAATGCAACCAATAAATAAATAAATATATAAATAAATTTTTAAAAATAAAATAAAATTCACTCACACACACAGCAATTCTCTGTAAATACATTCATTTTGATTATTCCATTACTGATTCAGCCATTGGCACAATTACTAATTGTTAGGCCTGAATAACATACTCCTGTTTAAATGTTAGTGCTCTAAAAGTGAACTCCTCCAAGAATCAGGTAAAAACTACCAAGCCCGTTTACCTGGTAGGAGTTCAGTAGGCGATTTTCATTAATAATACCTAGGCACTGGTGTTAGCTATCACTGATCTTGTTAACTCCTTGCTTAAATATTAACCTTGCTTCAGCTATTTTGCCTCTGGTTTTCTCTGAGCTTTATTATACTCTTTAATTTCCTGTGTTATTAATCTTCAGCCCAGGGAAAATGAAGCTGATGTACCACAAGAAATGTTGCTCATCACCTTTCCATGCAGACATCTGCACCATCTTCTAAGGCCTGGAATTTATTAAAGTCCATTTCAAGGCCGTTACTCCTCTGTCTTATGTGATTTGTGCCTTCTTAGAAAGGAAATCAATTTATTCCCTGTTACATCATAAAGTGCTAAGAGGAAAATCATATTTACTTCAGCATCTCCAGATTGTCTTAGGAAGTTCTAAATAATTGAGATGGGTGTTTTACGGTTGCCCATAGAAAAATAACCTTGATTTTATCCCATCATACTGTCAATTTCACCATCTGCATTTCAGAATTTGAGCAATTTTAAAGTCGATGTGCTGCAGTTTATAGTGCAACCATCTAGAATCAATTATAAAATTAAGGATAACAGTTTATTATCCTAAAAGGAAATTTAATATTATAACTAAAGTTGATTTTTTTTTCCATTTTGAGGGACAGATACAGGTTTGAACTGCACAGGTACACTTAGATGTGAATTTTTTCAATAATAAATACTACAGTACTGCACAATCCATGGCTGGTTGAATCCTTGGATGAGGAACTACAGATACGGAGGAATCACAGATAAGAAGACACAACTATCAGTTTTGCTCAGAATTTCGATTGGGTGGAGAGTCAACATCCCTAACCCCCTCTTGTTCAAGGATCAACTGTAATAATTTTTTTCGGTCATCCATGCTAAAGAGACAAATAACCGAATATAAGGGGCTATGCCATATCACCTTTATATCGCACCACGCCAGTACCCGTAACCTGCCAGGTTGCTTACATCTTACAACCTGCTGATAGACGTTCCAGCTGTCTAGAGTTCCAGGCGGGCAAATGTCTACGGCCTCTTTCCCTCTGGCCCATGAGATTTTCGGAACCATCTCTTACTTTGCTAGACTCTGAGCCACAGTTTACCCAGGCCGCTCCTTGCTATCTGCACCATATCTCCCCTCTACTGTTTGTTGCCTGTTGGATGAACTTTATTTAGTGCGTTCACCTGAGTCCATTCTCCCATATCCTGACTCCCACTATAATACTGCAGTTCAACAGAAGGTGGATAACAAATTCACTTGACAAATTGAATTTATTGGAAGCTATCATAAGCATTATTCTCTGTGTCTGGAACACTATACTATTTAAGACCATCACAATCCCTAGCTTGAACTCTACAGATGGGAATAAACCACAAGCAATGAAACTAATAAATAAGTGACAATTTCAGCAAGTAGTGATCACCTAGCAATGTTCTGGGATTGGTACTGCTTTGCCCTGACCAGTGATTTGAGTAAGAGTCATATCTGCCTTGCACAGAGAGATGGTAATTTAATTATTATTTGCCCAAAAGACTTCCGCTGACCCTAACTGCTTTCCAATCAATCAAAAGGGAAGAGTGTCACAAACTGGTTTCCCACCCACAAAGCGGCACCTATTTTCCCGCATTAAAAAAAAAAAGTTTTTGTTTTTATTTTTTTGTTTTTTTTATGGTGGTGGGGGGAGGGCAGGAGGAGAATTTGAGATACAGGGAAGGTAAGTTTTCTTATTAGCTATTTCTGTCTGTTCATGTCAATCTAATATATAATAATATTTAAAATGTTCAAATGTTAAAAGATCTTAAATTAAGTGTATTGCTCAGGATTGTAGCAGGTAATACAAGAAATAATGTGAGGGAAGTTGAGTAAAGGGATTTCTTTCAAAGATGAATCAAGGCGTGGGGCAAACAGGGAAAGCACAGGGATTGCAGTATCCTGAGACCAGTAACTGCAGGACTGTCACCACCACTAAGGGAAGGAGATGCAGTGGTTACAACAACTGGAGTGAAAGGAAGCGTGGAGAGGGCTGACTGACAGGCAATGTGACCTTGGGTCAAGGGGCACAGCAAGCCCATGACAACCGTTGACTTCATTTCTCTCCCTCTCTCTATCTCCTCCTGATGCTCCCCATTGGCCAAACTCAACAGTAAGCCAGAGGCAAGGAACACCTTGATGTGGGCTGTACAGCTTCCCACCCCAATTCATACGTGAAGCCCTAACTCCCAATGTGATGGTAGTTGGAGACGGGGTCTTGGGGAGGTAATTAGGGTCGCATGAGGTTATGCGGGCAGTGTCCTCACTATGGGATTAGTGCCCTTATGAGAGGACACACTAGAGAGTTTGGTCTCTCTCTCCATACACACGCACCAAGAAAAGGCCATGTGAACATACATTGAGAAGGCTGCCATCTGCAATCCAGGAAAAGAGCTCTCACCATACACCAAACCCTGCTGGACCCTGATCTTGGACTTTCCAGACTCCAGAACTGTGAGAAAATAAATCTCTGTTGTTTACACCACTCAGTCTACTTTATTTTGTTATGCAGCCCAAGATGACTAATACACCAGGAGATAAAGCAGCTGGAGGAGGGGAGAAAGGAGACCTCGAGAGGCACACAGACAATACTCAGCATGCTCAGATAGGTTTTATAAATTAAAAGTTATCAATAGCATTTCTCAAAGAATGGGCTGGTTGATACTTAAATTATTAATTCAGTCAGATAACATCTTATTGCTAATATGTTCTGTACTGAGTTTCTTTTAGCCACCTAAAAATTGAAGGCCTCAAAATTTTTTGGCCAGCTTTCAAACACCAGTAATGGTCAAGTAAAAATTTTTAGAGGCGTTGACAAAACAAATGTTCATTTGTGCTCTAGAATTATTCTGGTTTTAAGAATATTTTTTGATGTTTAATTTCTTAATGAAATTAGTGTCTTGTAGTGCACTGTCATGGTTTCAGTAACAATACATTTACCCTGAACAGAAGGCTTCAACCCTGAGGCATGAAAAATAGGAAAATCATGACATTGTCAGACCACATTAATAGCAACAATTACAGAATTAAATTCATGAAGCCAGTGGAACAGCCTTAAATTTTTACATCATATGGCTTAGTTATCTAATACATGAATTTATAGAATCCTTGGGCCAGATGAATGTCACAGATTTATTAGGGGATATAAAATTATGAGAAGGGAAAGAAGTTAAAATAGAGTTTCATTAAAGTTTGGTTTCTTTTTTAAGATAAAGTGTCTGCATAGAGCAGATCATCACGAACAACCTAGCTAGCCTGAATAAGCCGATGGTTGAGAGGAAGGAAAAATCACCACCATTTCTAATTAAAGCTCTTTAAGTGGCAGAAAAAAAAGAAAGGTGACTTTAGATGTCTGTGAGATAACTCCTCTACCTTACACTCTTAAAAAAATGCGTCTTACTTTACAACTTAAAAGCTAAGAAAACAAATCAGAAAATTTAAAGCTTTAGTGATGCTTTAAAATCTTCTATTTTAAAAAGTCTTTCAAAAATATTTTCCCTCCAGATGATCTTTTGCAACAATCTTAAAACTGTATCTAATATCATGTTTATTATCTGCAAGGAAAGGATCACAAATGAGATTTATGAAGCAACTACTGTGTGCGAACTTCCATGCTGGTTCCTTTACATATATCATCTCATCCTACCAACCACCCTCTAAGATAGACATTATTTTCATTATCTCATAAAGGCATCTGCGGTCTGCTTTGTCTATCTCCAATTTGCCAAAGCCTAAAAAAAGTGCATGGCACTTAAGAGGCATTCAATAAATGTTGTTGGAATGAATGAATAAATGAATGAATGAATGGTGCTACTATGCTAATATGAGCTCAGGTCTATCTACCTCCACTATCCATGCTTTTATTAACAGGCTATGTTGAAAGAATAGCGTCCAAAATACAGTTACAGGAAATAATCACCACAAAGTAGTATTCTCGGGAAATGCAACCTCTATCACACACAGCAATTCGTTCATGTTATTTCGATGATGTTCCACCTTTAAAATATGGTCACAAGGATGATAAAACTATATTGGAAGTTAAAATGGACAAGAGAGAAGGAAAGAAAAATGCCAAGAATCTAACAGGGTGATTATCCAAGGTGGGAACGTTAAGCGAAGGTAAAAGAGAATAAGACCACCTATGAGCCAGGTAAGCCATCCAAGATATGAACACATATACTTGTATGTAAGGGTCTTAATTTAGGTAGACTATTCAAGGGGAAGATGTGCAGGAACCTTCCAGAGGTCACAGCTGGTCCCCAGGGCACCTTCGTGTGAAAAGATACAGCCCTGTGAGGGGAAAGCTTAGGGAGCCATTGGTGCCTTTGTGGGAAAAAGAAAATGGCACACCAGACCCAACCATGAGCAACAGCTCTAATAAGCTCTTCACTAAAAATGTCTCCTGAGAAGTAGCGTGGGCTGGGGACTGGAGGGAAAAACAAAATTGGTGATGAAGACCACTCCTGCCAAGAGCAGCCAGAGCTGTGATGAGGAAGGAATGGTGCATATCCAGGTTTGGTTCAGCACCAGGAAAGCCCACCTGTCAAGTGATGGATAGCAGTAAATAATATCAGACGGCACAAGACAAAACTACTCAGAAGCTCTTGAATCCACAGCCCTTTCTTTAACAGGTGCCTTCCTAATGAAGTGGGACCATGCTGCATTTCTTCCTTGAAGTCTCCATCACTGGCCAGTTCCTGACTTATGCTTTTAAACAGATCCCAAATGCCTGTCTTCTCACCACAAGGCAACAAGTGGCTTGGGTATCTGATATTCAGTACCTGGCATGTTCCTGGAGGAAACACGAGGTCCTAGAAATAGCCAGATTAGCAGAGAGAAAGACACGGTACACAGCCATTCTCGGCCAGATCTCCTTCCTTGGCCCATCCAGGTCTTTCCCCGTTTCTCCACCTTGCTCTCTGTCCTGGAGGCTCACCTGTGCGGACTACAGCAAGGAGGCCCCCTCCCCTGGCTTCCACTTGGCCTTCGCAGGTGAGGAGCCCCGGCAAAACACTAGAGAAAAGGGAGCAGAGTGAGGCCTGGGGGTTTATCCTCCTGACTCCTTCCCTGCAGGGTCCCCTCTAGCTGCTGAGTTCCTCACCTGACAGTCACTGGTTCTCTCAAGTTGGCCTGCTCTGTGCAGCTCTCTCTCCTCTGTCTCAGTAAACCCTTTCCTCCCATCCCTCCACCCTCCCTACCTGGCTTCTTATCACAGTGGACACAGAAATGGTGAGAGCACGGCTGCTGCCAGTCATGAATCCCCAGATAATCCATGGCTCTTCTATCCTCTATCTTTATAATGAGTTATTTCTTTTTTCTTTTTTCTTTCTTTCTTTATTTACTTTTGGCTGTGTTGGGTCTTTGTTGCTGCACGCAAGCTTTCTCTAGTTGCAGCGAGCAGGGACTACTCTCTGCTGTGATGCCCGGGCTTCTCACTGCAGTGGCTTCTCTTGTTGCAGAGCACGGACTTTAGGCACGCGGGCTGCAGTAGTTGTGGCATGCGGGCTCAGTAGTTGTGGCTCACGGGCTCTAGAGTGCAGGCTCAGTAGTTGTGGCGCACGGGCTTAGTTGCTCCGCGGCATGTGGGATCTTCCTGGACCAGGGCTCAAAGCCGTGTCCCCTGCACTGGCAGGCGGATTCTTAACCACTGCGCCACCAGGGAAGTCCCAATAATGAGTCATTTCATAAATAAATTCACCTCCAATTATTTTAATTTGAGAGCACCATCCCCTTCATATCCTTCCTACTGAGACCTTGACTTACATAAATTTATTCATTCATTCAATAAATATTTATTAAATACCTACTGTGTGGCAGGCATTATTGTATGTGCTGTAAATTCAGCGGTACATAAAATGGGCAAAGAAATATATATATACACGTATATATTAATATATATTCATATATCCACGCATACACAAATATAGTCACACACACATGCATACATACTGCTTCTCTACAATATAACACAGTTATTAATTAACAGTACAGACTCTGAAGTTAAACTAACTGATTTCCAATTCCTGCCCTACTCTTGACCAACTGTAAGATTCTGTGAGAATTTGCTTAACCTCTCCAGGCCTCAGTTTATTCACATGTGTAATAAAAGATAGATAGATAGATAGACAGATAGATAGATAATAGGATCTACTTCCTTAGATTGCTGAGAGGATTAAGATAACACAAGTGATGTCCTTAGCAATAAGCGCCCAATAAGCTGGGAATAAACACAAACATTTTTTATTGTCTCCTGGAGCTTGCACTCTTTTTTTTTGGCCTCACATAGTTACAATTTTGTTGGTTCTTTTTTTTTTTTTTTTTTTTTGGTGAGAATGCTTAAGATCTGCTTTCCTAGCAAATCTCAATTATGCAATACACTATTATTAATTATATTAGTCATGCTGAACATTAGACCCTCATAATTTACTCATCTAATAACAAAATTTGTACCTGTTGACCGACATCTCTCCATTTTCCCCATCCCCTAGCCCCTGCATTCTATTCCACTATTTCACTAAACACTATTCCACTCTCAGTTTCTATGAGTTTCACCCTTTTGTTTATGTTTCTGTTTTTATTTTCTTTTAAATTTTTTTATTACAGAAAATTTCAAACATACACAGAAGTGGAATGAGTAGTGTAATAAATCCCCATGAACCTATCAATTAGTTTCAAGAATTATCAACACATGGCCAGTCTCATCTCATCTAGGGGACAAGAGAATGATATAGATGAGATGAGACTGGAGCTTTCATTCTGATGGAGAGGAATAGACAAATAAAATAGCCTTGGTTATACTATAAACAGGTAATGGTGACTCAGCACAGTACCTTAATTCTCTGAGAGTCAGTTTTCTCATCCATCAAATGAGGAAAATAAACCCCATCTTGCAGTTTGTGTAAGAATTAAATTAGACTGTATAAATAAAACAGCAAGTACAATATGTCCTCCTCTTCTATCTCTTTACTTCTTAATTCAGATCTCTTGCTTCTTAGACTAGATACAATGTTCAAAATCAGCTTCTCCTGAACTGACCCCTGAAAAATGCTGCCGTCAGGGTTGCTCCCTTACACCCCACAACTGCACCAGCTGAGTAGGGTTCCAGAAACACATCCTAGCATTGCAGGGGAGCCCAGAATTCGAGAGAGAACAGAGTGGAGACACAGGTGACTGTCGGCAGAGGGGACCAGGGGAGTCAGGGCTCAGGGGCAGGAGCGTGGAGGGCAGGGAAAGCAAGGAAGCACTGACAGAAAATCAGGCTTTGCTTCTTGTGTTTTCTTTTCCTTCCCCTTTTGTTTTCCCTTTATTTTTAGCAAAATTCCCTTTGAGAACTGTAACCCGTTTTAGTGTGCTAAGAAAAAACAGAAAATGGCAGACCTTCCATGCTCAGACCAGGATAATATACAGTGAGAGAGGGAGTGGGGAGGGAACTGGGATGGAGGCAAACCTGCAATCTTTCGAAGAGGAACTGTTGCCAAATTGTGTCCGCCCCCAGCCCCCCAGTTCTTTCTTCCTCTTCCACTCCATAACGACAGAGCATTCCCTAGCAAAGGAAAAATCTGAACTATAAATGGTAACCCATTAGCTTGTGTTAATGGCTGTTGAGTCATGGCTGTCTCATATTATTTTCTATACGTGTCTGTATATATTAAGTCTTGTAAAAACTAAGACAAAACGTCCTTGGAAAAGAATCAGAATTTTCAACAAATCGTAAGCACAATAATATGTCTCTAATTATTGTTTAACAGTGAGGGAAAAGAAAAGGAAAGAAATCTTAAGCGATCAACATTAAGGCTTAGTGAATCACGGTGCACCCATTCAGCGGAATGTTATACAGTCATTAAAAGAATCAAGTTCATAGTGTGGATTATATGGGGAAAGCAGAGCAAAACAATTTACATGCAATACAAACAAATAAAATATACTAAGATGTCAGTACTGATTGCCCAGAAACTGCACTGCACAATAATGATAACATTTACTTACTATGTATATAGTAGATTTTATTTCATGCTGTTTATGTATGTTAACTTATTTAATTCTCAAAACAACTCTATGATTAAATACTACTATTATTCCCATTTTATGGATGAGAAAATTGAGAAGTTAAAGAACTTGTCAAAGGTTATACAACTAGGCAAGCTGCAGAAATGGGATTTGAGCCCAGGCAGTTAGCTCTGGCAACATGCTCTTAACTACTCTGCTACACTACCTCCCATCAATAGGTTGATAAGAACAATAGCTATCAATTGTTAAAGGCAGCAATCATCTCAGCTAATCCTCACAACAACCCTGTGTGTAGATATTATTAACCTCTTTAAAAAGATGGAGAACTCAGCATGAGAGCAGGCTAAGTGATTC
Source organism: Balaenoptera musculus (assembly GCF_009873245.2). Taxonomy (NCBI): domain Eukaryota; kingdom Metazoa; phylum Chordata; class Mammalia; order Artiodactyla; family Balaenopteridae; genus Balaenoptera; species Balaenoptera musculus. The sequence goes on along the minus strand of NC_045802.1, from coordinate 65,729,885 downwards.
ACCTCAAAAACACAAGGCTACAAACTGAGAAATCAAATCTCACTCCATAGGTCATGTCCTAATCATGACACTATATGTTAATTCTCCTTTGCACTATTTGCTAAATCTTCTACAATAAGTATATATTACTTTGATAAAAAATAAAGGAACAAAATAAGTCCAAAAAGAAAGCTACTTTTAACAATGAAAACAATTTAAACTACAAAGTAATATAACATTTTAGATAAAAAACAAAATTTGAACTCCTATTTTACAACTTCCCTTTAAGTCTTTTTTAATATTCATTTCTCACATTACTGTAAAAGAGTATACACTATTTTATATCACCAAGAAATCATTCTGACTGGTAACACGTGAAAAAGGCAACATTTCTTTATATGATTAGTTGGATAAACCCACTGCCATCGGCAGTTCACATCTAGAATTCGATTTAATGGAATGACCAATGATTTTCTCTCCAAGCTATCCAAGTTGTGTCCCATTACCCATTAACAACCAAGAATTACTAATCACCAGGTGAGCTGAAAGCCATACATCGGCGCGTGACACGTCACAAAACAGAGCCCTGCTTCTTTGGAGAATATTGCTTGTATGTAGCATCACAAATTGGACAAAACAGGTCCATGATATTTAGAAGCTGCTGTTGTGATGCAGTCAGAAATGCAGGGTCTGAAGGGCAAACTGCCTTTACCCCCATCCTTACCCCGTCCTGAAACCGTGCTCCATCTCTGAGCACTCACTCCCACACACTCCAGTAAAATGGGTCTTGAGGTGGAGTGGAGGTGAGGGAAGCGATGGGAATTGGATACACTTTGTCAAACAAACTAGATTTACACTGGCACCAAATATCTGCTACTGCCCAGCTCACATTCTAAACATCACGTCTTTTTTTTTTTTTTTTTTCTCAGAATTCCGTTGTATTTCAAGAGTCTAAACGTCAAATTCTTAACTTGGCTCCTAAAGTTATCACGCTCATCTGCATTTACTTTCATATAATAAACCTCTTCTGTTTTCTGTTTAAGATTTTAAAGATAAATATTTCTACTACTTGTGGGTCTCCTATTTATGCTAACTGGAGAGATATTCAGGTCACAACAAGGTTACCCACGCGCAGCTCCAGGCTCAGGTATAGTTCGACCAGTTCTGTGCCCTTAATAACTTACCTCCACAGTATTTACTAAACTCCTTTAAAATAATGGTTTGGGGGGATAGGTAGCCCACCTTAGAGACTAATCTAGTTAATAAAGACTCAATAAGCAATAAAGATTTTTTTGAAAATTGTAATAATATGGTAAATTCTACTTTTCAGAACCTCAAGGGGCTGGAGGAAACAGACCACCATGGCAGGACTACTCTTCAAGAGAGACGTGCTCAGAGATGAGGTGAGATTATACTTCCTGGGGGCTTGGTCGGGTATATGAGCAACTGTATCTCCATGTAATTCCTCCTTCCCACCTCCAAAATGAAATCTTGCAAAAGTTATTATTAGCTCACAAAAATGCTGAGTGTGAGTAGATTTCTTATAGAAATGGTCCACGGGTGGAATTCTGGATCCTGGCCTGACCAGTGAAGACTTATATGCTGGTGACACACGATTCATATTATAAAAGTAGAATATCATCACCAAAAAAAAAAAAAAAACTGCAGAAACGAAAGTGCAGAGAGTAAAGTTCTAGGAAAGTTTCTTAATGACCATGTGTTAGGGAGTGATTTCTTAAACAAGAAACTAAAAGGAAATGATTGATAAAATAGATGAATAAAATGTAAAAATTACAGTTCATTCTTTAAAAGTGAAGAGAGAAGCTACAGGTGAGGGAAAAGATCTTTGCCATACATGTAACGAAGCATTAGAACCCAGAATACATAACAAAGTCTTACAAATCGATAAGAGAAAGATCACCTGAATGGAGTGAATACTTGTGCCTCCCCACCAAAAAAATTCATGTGTTGAAATCCTAACCCTCAATGTGATAGTAGTGGGTGGTAGAGCCCTTGGGAGGTAATTAGGTCAAGAAGGTAGAGGCTTCATGAACGGAGTAGTGCCCTTGCAAATTAACCCCAGAGAGCTCTCTAGTTCTCTCTCCACCAGAGCAGGACAAAATGAGAAGTCAGCAGTCTTCAACCCAGAAGACAGTCCTCACCAGAACCCAACCATGCTAGCACCCTGACCTCAGACTTCCAGCCTCCAGAAATATGAGAGATAAATTTCTATTGTTTATAAAGCACCCAGTCTATGGTATATTTGTTATAGCAGCTTGACCTAAGACAACCACCAAAAAAAGCAAAGGCTATTAAAAAATAACTCACTGAAGAAAAAACTTAAATGGCCTTTATGGAAAGATGCTTAACCTTATTAGTTGTCAGGGAAGAGTGAATAAAAAACACAATGAAATATTATTTTGTATGCACCAGATGGACAACTAAAATTAAAATTTTAAAGTCTGACAATACCATTGCTGGTGAGGATACGGAGCAACTAGAGTTCTTATACACTGCTGATACAAGCACAAATTGGAGAGCAATTTGGCAATATCTAGTAAAGTTAAAGTTATGTATGCCTTACGACACAACAATTCTACTCCTAGGTAGATGCCCTAGAGAAAATCTCAGACTTGTGCACATGGAAATATACAATGCATCAACTGCCTGCATTGGGAAAATCTAAATGCCCATCAACAAGGGAAAGGATAAATAAAATCTGGTAAATTCATACAATGCAAGTGCATGGTGCAATAAAAATAAACTATATCTATATGTATTAATGTGACGAATCTCTAAAACACAATGTTAAGCTAAAAACCAAATTGTGACAGTATAGCAGGCATCATGATACCTTTTCTATAAAGTTTTTTTAATATGTAAATCATCTCACTTTTGTTTATATATGCATGCAAGCGTAATACAAGTATAAAAACATGCAAAAATGATCACACCATCCTTAAGCCAGTGACTGCAAACGGGAAAAAGATCATGAGACCTGGAAGAATCCACAGGGATCTTCAACTGTATTTGTTAGGTATTATTTCTTAAACCGGGATTTAAGGAAAATGCTATGTTATTCTCTGTACTTTTTTATAAGTATAAAATATTTCACAATAAAAATCAGACAGCAAAAGAACCCCACCAATCAAGGTAGGTATAATGAGTGAAACAAGGACATAAAGGTCTATGACACACATACTCTGTAATAATATTTCAGTATCAGAATATCCAAACTTAGCATCTGGGACCCATCTGCAAAAGTGAATACATTTTGCTTCTCTAGGAAAACAACTAAATGTACATAACTCGAACACATACGCACTAGATCTACATACAAAAGTGATTCCAGGAATTTTCCTAAGTTCCTATTCTTTTTAAACAGGTATTGTTTTTGAGAGAGACAGATACACACTAGGATCCACTATTCACTGGTATCAAAATGCCCTGCACTGAGGCAGGAGTCAGTGGGGACATTAATTCATCCACCCTGGTCGTCACCTCACCAGTCACAGGTAGGAAAAAGGAGACCCCACAGAAGCACAGTGCACAGAATCTTTAGGTCTGGATGGAAGAAATGGATAAGAATATATCCCCAGCAAATGCAAAGAAAACAGCAAAGGAACACAGGGACCACAGAACGAGTAATATGCGTGGACACAGCAGTGGTGGATTCCAATACTGAACTGTGCCCTTTTTATGGCTACATGATGGGAAATAAATGACAAGTACATGTACAAGGTGGCCAAAATTTTAAGGAAAATCTGTGACTGTGTTATGAAAACCACAATGGGTTAAATCAGTTTTTTCCTTTTGAAAAGTCAATATTTGGATTTGTAAAGTCCAAGGTAAAGCCAGTACAAAATAGTATAAAAATCCCTTGACCTAACTCACAGTTTATACATTAAGTCAAACTGAAAATAAGTTATCAGCTGCTCTGTCAGTATAGAAAAATCAATATTTTCCTATCATACCATCTGCTTTAGCAGTGCAAGTTAATAAATTTAGCTGGTGAAATTTTCTTCTCTCTTTGGATTCTGGAGAGAAAATATATTTTCAATAGTTAATCTAGTCACTTACTGTATAGAGCAATGAAAAATGAAATACTATTATCTGAACATGTGAGTTTGCCATGTTCAGTAATAGAATTCTTCACTGAAATTCCTCACCTGTATTACATCTACAATTCAGTGAACCCTACCCTGGTCCTCCTGCTTCCCAGCTTCTTGACCTCTTTGCCCTTAAAAAGGGAATCAACCAGTCGAGAAAATAAAATAATCCAAACTCTAGAAAGTAACTTAGCATTTGGGACCCATTTTCAAACCTGAATATATTTTGGTTTTTCTCTGAAAACACAAAATTGACTACCTTTATGTAACTTGCACACACATGGACTAGATCTACGAACAGATTCAGAGAATTTCCCAAATTTTCTCAAATTTTGTAGGGAGACATTGTTATTGAAAGAGACAGACATATGCTGAGATTCATTATACCCTAATAATACATATCTTTTAAAGAAAATAAGTTAAATATGACTTCAGCTTTTAAACAACAGTGAAATACTGCAAAACAGAAATAGGCTTTCAAAGGAATTTTCAAAACAATGAAATACGTATTTAGTACCTACTACATGTCTAGGAGCTATAATGACTTCATGTTTTCTTGTATGTGTTGTTATAATACCCACGCATTAAAACCAGTGCCAGCATTTCAATTCTTCTTTTATAATATTCCAAAAATTCTACAAAAAGCCTTCTTTTAATTTTTACCCTAGAGATATTTTCCTATTAATGTGCCTGGCAGCAATTGACCAGTCAGATAAAAGCTCCTTTTGATGTAAGTTTTTAAGTTAGTAGGATATTTTCAAATTGGTAGAAATGCTAATTAGGAAATACTCTGGTTTGAGAAATTGTAAAATTAATAAAACTTTCTTGCTTCTGATAAACTCTATGATGTCAGGAAAATTGTCTATCTCTTCTGTAACTTTCTTCTCAGTTGCCATTTATCTCATCCTCTGGAGTTGTAGAGAATTAATATCTATAAAAGGTTTTGTGTTTTTCTTGACCAAAAGAGGGTAAGTGAAAGAAAGGCAGCAGTATATCACTGCAATGTGTAGACATTTAGATGAGTTCCAGGCAACTGGGATGAAAAAAAAAAAAAAAATTTTTTTTTTGAATCACCCTAATAAACATTTAATTATTTATTTATTTATTTTAAATATCTTAATTGGAGTATAATTGCTTTACAATGGTGTGTTAGTTTCTGCTTTATAACAAAGTGAATCAGTTATATATATACATATGTCCCCATATCTCTTCCTTCGTCGGTCTCCCTCCCTCCCACCCTCCCTATCCCACCCCTCTAGGTGGTCACAAAGCACCGAGCTTATCTCCCTGTGCTATGCGGCTGTTTCCCACTAGCTATCTAGTTTACGTTTGGTAGTGTATATATGTCCATGCCACTCTCTCACTTTGTCCCAGCTTACCCTTCCCCCTCCCCATATCCTCAAGTCCATTCTCTAGTAGGTCTGTGTCTTTGTTCCCGTCTTGCCCCTAGGTTCTTCATGACCATTTTTTTCTTTTTTTTTTTTTTTAGATTCCATATATATATATGTGTTAGGATACGAATTTGTTTTTCCCTTTCTGACTTACTTCACTCTGTATGATAGACTCTAGGTCCATCTACCTCACTACAAATAACTCAATTTCGTTTCTTTTTATGGCTGAGTAATATTCCATTGTATATATGTACCACATCTTCTTTATCCATTCATCTGTTGATGTACACTTAGGTTGCTTCCATGTCCTGGCTATTGTAAATAGAGCTGCAATGAACATTTTGGTACATGACTCTTTTTGAATTATGGTTTTCTCAGGGTATATGCCCAGTAGTGGGATTGCTGGGTCGTATGGCAGTTCTATTTTTAGATTTTTAAGGAGCCTCCATACTGTTCTCCATAGGAATCAGGCTCCCTGACTTCAGACTATACTACAAAGCTACAGTAATCAAGAGAGTATGGTACTGGCACAAGAACAGAAATATAGAGCAATGGAACAGGATAGAAAGCCCAGAGATAAACCCATGCACATATGGTCACCTTATCTTTGATAAAGGAGGCAAGAATATACAGTGGAGAAAAGACAGCCTCTTCAATAAGCGGTGCTGGGAAAACTGGACAGCTACATGTAAAAGAATGAAATTAGAACACTCCCTGACACCATACACAAAAATAAACTCAAAATGGATTAAAGACCTAAATGTAAGGCCAGACACTCTCAAACTCTTAGAGGAAAACATAGGCAGAACACTCTATGACATAAATCACAGCAAGATCCTTTTTGACCCACCTCCTACAGAAATGGAAATAAAAACAAAAATAAACAAATGGGACCTAAGGAAACTTAACTTTTGCACAGCAAAGGAAACCATAAACAAGACGAAAAAACAACCCTCAGAATGGGAGAAAATATTTGCAAATGAAGCAACTGACAAAGGATTAATCTCCAAAATTTACAAGCAGCTCATGCAACTCAATATAAAAAACACAAACAATCCAATCCAAAAATGGGCAGAAGACCTAAATAGACATTTCTCCAAAGAAGGTATACAGATTGCCAACAAACACATGAAAGAATGCTCAACATAATTAATCATTAGAGAAATGTAAATCAAAACTACAATGAGATATCATCTCACACTGGTCAGAATGGCCATCATCAAAAAATCTACAAACAATAATTGCTGGAGAGAGTGTGGAGAAAATGGAACCCTCTTGCACTGTTGGTGGGAATGTAAATTGATACGGGATGAAAACTTTTAAGTTTCCCAGAAACACAATATAAAGAAAGCCACCTCCAGTGCCAAACTTCCACAAGAAAATAGCATCCTCTTTATTATCTTTTTTTTCTCCTACAGGAGAAGAAATAAAGATTTTTGGAGTAAGAAAGTATCTAATAAAATAACAGAAAACAATAAATTTAAAGGGTTTCAACATTCTCGCAATACAAAAGACATTTAGATGATACATAACTCTGTCCTCTGAAAACTGGCGTAGCTAATTCAGTCCTGCAAAGTACTGAACTGGGATTCAACAAGTCTGTTATGCAGCTATTTATACAAACAAAAAAGAGTAAGCTGAGAATTGTAACCATGGTGTAGTCACTAGGAGTGGACACTGGTGACCCAACTCCAGATGAACTGTGGACCATGGTTTGAAGTGGGGTAGGTGGGGAAGACAGGACTGGCTGAGGATTGCTAGTGGTAAGGTTTCCAGAAGCCTAAGGGTCAGAAGTCTGTCTCACCAAACAAATAATAACCATAATAATAAAAATAGAAATAAAAACAGCAATAAGGATAATGATGATATAAACAGGCAATTAAGTTGGTGTCACAGAAGAAAAAAAATACAGGAAGACAACATTTGTTCACCTTGACATCTGCTAAGGCTATGGGCATGTGAGCAGGGAAACTGGTGAATCATCCTGGGACCAAAAGCACACCTCAGGACATGCCAAAGATGGCAAAGTTGACTGTGACTTCACACTGGCTAGCCATGAGGTGCACTCCCAGGAAAGTTCTAAGGAAAAGCCCCTTCTCTTCCTGGTAACCACAAGCTGGGTGAAGGACATTCAACATCTGAAATTTTAACAACATAAAAATAGTTTGAAATAGAAGCATTCTGGCTTACATTTGTCAGTTCCTTTCTTCCTAATATAAACTACTTTCTGCTTTGGAAACTTTTTCTGCAAACTTGTCCCGAGCATTAGCGAGGGTTCAGCATATCATTTGTGACCTGCATAGCACAACAGTACGTGTGGAGGCAGAGCGCTATCCCAACCAAAGCAGTAGTCCCTTAAGACCATTCGTTCAACCAAAATTTGTCGAGCACCTACTATATTCTACAGCAGTAAACAAGCCCAACAAGGGCTGCTCTCACAGAGGTACAACCTACTAAGAAAAGGCAGACAATTAACAAACAAACAAATAGACCTGATATTTTTAGACAGTAATAATTCAACAAAAGAATTTAAGAAGAATAATGTGATCGAGTCTGGTAGGAGGAAATGTCACTGTTACAGTATATAGGGTGGTCACAAATGCCCATTTAAATTGGAACCAAGACCTGAATATTGAGGAGGAAATATGCTGCCTGTGGGGCAGAGTATGGCTAGAAGTAGCAACAGCAAGTACCATATCCCTAAGCTGGGTCAAGGTCGGGGTATTTGAGGACATAAAAGCCTGGGTGGGCGAGCGGCATGAGAAGAGGTCAGGGAGGTGGCATGAACCACATGGAAAACTGTAGAAGAGCCTGCTGACACCCCTATAGCCAATGTCACTTATTTGCTACAAGTTCTCCCCCAAAGAAATCAACTACTTTCAGTACTATCAGACCCGTTATTCCTAAATCCATCCATTCTCCTGGATTTTTGTCCATAACAGATGATGGGCTTGGAGATAGTCTAGGGATAAACAATAACCAAGTAATTTTTTTCTCAAAGGCAACCAGAAAATAGTTGGAAAGCACCAACCACATGTTACACAATGGTGCCCTAATGTAGCATTAATTCATCGACCTCAGGCCTTCCCTTCAAAATCCAACATGGTTGGGTGGCAAGAACACTGGCTTAGGAGTCAAGAGACCTGGTTCTCGTATGAGCTCCACCATTGCTAACTCATGATTTCCATAAACTACTTAACACCTCATGTTCTCAGTTCCCTCACTTATAAGATCAAGGGATTGTATAAATAATCTGTCTTTCCATCTTTATTACTATATTGACTTCGCCATTACGTCTCTATTGCTACAGTCAACTCCATACCCAAAACTTACTTATTTAGAGTTGAAAGTTTATGGTAGTATGGTATCCCAAGCCAAACTAAAAAAATCAAAAATGATCTGTTATATAATTCTGGAGAGTGCGTAAACTCATGAATTTAATAAGGCACTCAGTGAAGCAGTAATTTAAAAAATGGTAGTTTCACTTCCCAAAAAGGTTTCTTGCTAATTTCCCTACATGTACTATATTTCCAAGAAGATACCTGTACATGCAAAAACTCTGCCTTATTGTCTGTGGTATTGACAACTAATCTCAAAATAATGGGAATAAACAAAGGACAAAGATAATTCTCATTTCACCTAGTGCCCTTTTAGCTGAGGATATCAAAGTATGTTATTTATAATAATAGCAAATAAAAGGATTAACACCGGCTAATCTTGTGTTTTGAGTAAAACATCAAATGAAAATCGCATACCATCCTTATACAGTGGTTCCTCCCAAACTGAACCACATTAAATAAAAAATACAATTACCCATTCTTAGGCCTCAACAATACTCAGCCTAATCATCAAAAGGAAAGAAAATATTTCCTAAAATACTTGAAACTACTTAGTCTCTGAAGAATCAGTTGAACCCTAGGAAATTAGGAAGGATATTAAAATGTTAAATGTACATTTCTAGCAATCCCATTTCTGATACTTCATCTTACAGAAATAATTGTTTAGATATGTGCAAATCTAGAGACAATGATGTTTCATGCAGCATTGCAACTGCCAGCAGAAATTTTAAAACGGCCTGAAAGTCCATCAATAGCAAAATGATTCAATAAAGTGTGACACACACAATAAGAGATCCTTTGTAGCCAGGAAAAGAATGGTTTTTAAGGGGAAGATGTCTATGATATATTAAATGAAAAATGTAAGTTGAGAACCAATATATTTAGCACGGCTGAGTGTTGGAGGAAAATAAAAAAAGAATATGTGCAAGAGGGTGCTTTAATATTTTATTATTTTAGAATTATAAAAGTAATATATACTCTTGAAATATTCAAAAAAAAAGCAACAGATAAAACTATAGCAGTGGTTTGGTGTGTCTCATCTACTCTCTTTTATTAATGATTTGCATTATACGCACATTTTTAACCAAAATTAAATCTTATGACACATATTAATCTGAAACTTGCTTTTAAGCCTTAATACTACCCTCTTTTTTTCCATTTAATTTTTTTTTATTGAGGTATAGTTGATTTACAATATTCTGTTAGTTTCAGGTGTACAGCAAAGTGATTCAGTTATATATATTTTTCAGACTATTTTCCATTATAGGTTATGACAAGAAATTGAATATTGTTCCCTGTTTTATACAGTAAATCCTGGTTGCTTATCTATTTTATGTATAGTAGTTTGTGTAATACCACCCTCTTTTAATAATCACATAACATTTCATAGTATAAATGTACTCAAACTTACTCAACTGGTCTCCTTTTGATAGATATGAATATCTAGCTTGCTTCCTTTTTTATGCCTTACAATCATATGTAACATTTTAAGATATAGGTATGAATATAAATACTATATATAGTATTTACAAAATATAAATACTATATATTAAATATAAATACTACATTACTATGTATTCATAAATACTGTACACAGTAATCTCCTGAGATGTGAGATTAGAGGGATGTATAGGGACTCTGGCTTATTTCATTTCTTTATATAATACCAAAAAAGAGGTGGAATTCTGTGTAGTATTTCCTACTTTTATGTATTTTGCAGATATTTTAAATTTGAACCCTACTTTGAACTCAACTTCACTAGGAAAGTAAGAAAGACTAAATCCACTGCCCGTGTTTTTCTCTAAGCGTCATCCAAGGTATTTGACATACATGGCTTCCAGCACCCTTCTCACATCAGCAAGTTAGCTCCCAAGAAAGGAGTCCCAGTAAGAAGGGGTGTGAGGCTCTAATTTGGAAATATAGAAAGCAGATGGTAGAAATGAATTAATTTTAAAATAGACTAAATCTAGTCTAAGATAGTGTAACAGGATTGGGGTTTACAATAAAAGAAAGGATCAAGCCCAAAATGCCTGTATAAGGGGAAATGTGGCTGGCACCATAAGTAAGAGACAAACAGTAAATGAATGAATAAAGGAGTGAATGAATGAATGGAATGAATGAATTGGCTGAATGAATGGGATGAATGAATTGGATGAATGGGAAGAGAGCTTTACCATTGACCAGTCTCTTGAGTCTTCTCCATAACCCACAGTGAATTTGCCTCCTAATTTCATCTTGGAGCTTATTACATGCCAAAACAGATCTCTGAAAAGTCAGAGGCACGACCATAAAGAGCAGAACTGAGTATTCTCCAGAAACTGTTCCAGGCTTTCTATTCTGGTGACCTGAGTAATTCCCACAACAGGCAAGTCAGTTCTAAATCCCCAGCAAGTCAAGCAGGATTAGACCACCTAACCTTTGAAACTGGTTCCTAAAATTCTGAAAGGTGAAAACTTCCTGAGAGCTCTTGGGATGGAAAAGATGATGGAAAGAAAGTACCACATATCAGAGTTATCTGCCTCTTAGGGGAATCCTGGAAGGAGCAGTTGTAGATGAATGGGAACGGCTGTTCCCAGTTCAATATCATAGGGTTGTATCACGGATGCTGAAGCACAGATTACCACAAGGCAGTGAGCAAGGTGCCATAGCACCACGGGATGGAGGAGATGACACATAACATCATTTAGAGGTGGGACACTGGTGTTGATGGTTGCAGATGATGAGGGTAGGGAATAAGGACTGAGGCATTTGAAGAAATCAGTGCAGTTACATAAAGAAGTGGATTGCAGAGAGGATAGGAGGTAGAAAGCATTAAAACCTTTGATCAGGAATTTCAAATGGATGTGAGAAGTACCTGAATAAGGAAAATGCATTTCCCCTTCACCCCCTCTAATCGTTTCATGGGGCATCAAGGCATTAAAATGCAGCTCTCTGATGTGATTCATTATAACAGGTTTCATTAGTGTCAGATCAATTCATTTTTTAAAAGACATTAAAAAGAGGATTTAGGGGATGAAACAATCTTTTATAGCCACTGCAATGTGTCATGGTAACCCAGCAATATGCAGGTGTTAATCTTAGAGGGCTTATTTTAAAGTGGATCTATATTGAGATGGTTTGGATGTTTAAACTCATCACAATTTTAATTTTAACTAAATGCTTCGCTTTATTTCACAACATACAGATTCTTAATTTGAAGGTCACAATTCCTTTGATACAAGCATGCAGTATTTGGCACAAATAATCTATTTGATAGATAGATAGATAGATAGGTAGATAGATAGATAGATAGATGTATATACACATACATATTCAAACAAGTATTTCAGTGCATTTACAGTTCAATGAATATATAGATGGAAATCTATTTTATACTGAAACCTGAAATGAGACTGTGCCACTCTTATTACCTAATAAATATTAAATATCCACCCTCATCAATTTCATGAAAAAGCATTCGTATAGTTTCCACATGGTGCTTGCCAAGTGCTATAAAAGCAAGTGATACCGAGAGTCGTCAGCTCATTATTTAGTAGCTTTCCATTCATATCCGAAGCTCACACTCTAAGAACAGCGCTAACACCAACGTACTCTACAGTTCATAGAGCCATGTACCTTGAGCACTGGAGGGACCCTGTGCAACAGGAATTACAAATTAATGCAGCATTATTCATGCAACGGCCCCAAAACACCTCTCTCCATAAAAATGATGGATTTTCACTTTCCATTTCAATTTCTAAATGTTTCTATTTTGCTAAATTTCTTGTGGATTTCACGAGTAAAGACCAATATTAGTCACAGAAGCCTGGGGTGGAAGATATCATTATTCCAACCAGCCTAATCTGGGACGGCTTTCTCTATGCGAGGGATTTAGAAATTTGAAATGGAAACTAATTGGAAAGCAGATCAGCTCTCATCTGAAATTCTGATGATGCCATTTTACAGGCCAAGCTTCCTTTTAGACAAGGAATTTTGCCCCTTACATCAGGTCCCAAATCGCTCCATCTATTTAGCTACCATCATCAGAAATTCTGAGACACGCCAGAGCTCAGAGTGAAGCAGGTGCATCTGCACAGAGCCGTCTGACGGATGCCCACCCAGCCCCATGCACAGCTGGGATGTAGTAATAGATGCTTGGCAGGCTGTCATTTATCAACTGTGTCTCTAGTCTCAGAGATACCCAGGCAGAATACCATGGCCACCTGCCATGAACTCACAGCCATAAGTTTTCCGGCCTAGGCTTTGTCCTCACAGACCCATGGGTAGCCCCAGAACACACACAAAAAGGGGATCATGGGGTTAACCTGGGAATGAATGAAGGTTAGAGTCCAAAGCAGTCAGATCACGTATCAAACAAAAGGTAACTTGTGAGGAATTCAAAAGTGAGGCATCATGGATGGGATACGAAGTATACTCTAGAGTCTTCCATTCAGTAAATACAGCGAGGTGATCTTCTAGGTACCTGAGATATATTAGTGAGCAAACCAAAGATCTTTGCCCTCATGTAGCTTGGGGAAGACATATAAAAGCAGGAGATACAATAAATAGGAAAATAATATAGTTATAATATGGGAAGTAATATGGCAAAATGAAATAGTAAAGCAGAATAAGGAAGACTGGGTTTGGCAGGGTTTGGGGAGAGGGGAGGAAGATGGCAAGATGTAACTATAGGTAGGAGAGTCAGGGTCAGGGTAGGCCTTACTGTGAGAATGTGACATTTGAGCACAGACTTAAGGAGGACTTAAGAGAATTAGCCATGTGACTATGAAGGGGGAAAGCTTTCCAGGTGGAGGGAGCTGCCACTGCAAAGTCCTAAGGCAGGAGCATGCCAGGACGGTTGAAAGAAACAAGGAGGCCTGGGTGGCTACAATCAAGAAAGTAGGCGGTAGAGTGGTGGACGATGAGGTCCCATAGGTAACAGGAGTCAGATCAGGTGGGCCTTGGGAACCATAGTAGGGGTGTTGGATTTCACTGTGAGGGAAATGCGGGGCCACTACAGAGTTGACTCTACACTGTGTCCCAGTGGTTAAGTCTTCTTGTTGGCTCCACCCCCCCCAAATATGGGAGACATTTTGGGGACATTGGGGCACAGAGATGAAACATCTGTGCAAACTCCAGTTCTCATACTTTACCTTAAGGGAAATGGATTTTAAGTGAGAGTATGGAACTAAGCATGGTCTGTAGTTCTCAAAGATGTTTTATTGGGAGACTTGAAACACGTGGATGTAATTCATTATCGGTGTCAGAAATATGTTTGCACTCCTAGAAGGGGAATAGAAGTCTGCTACTCTGAGAAAGCTTAATTTTAATCCTATTCTCATTCAAACTGCTAGCAAGCTATTCCAATAATCAGAGGAAACCAGAATCTGCATGTCTTTTGACTCCAACACTGACCAATGGGTATTCCTAGGCTTTTCTCTACCAAAAATGAATAAGACTGTCAACGGGTTGTTTCCTGGTAAGCCTAGCTTCTACACATCAAGTAATGTATATTACAATTTACGAAAGCCTCAGCCTTGTCTTAGAACAAGTTATAGCCCAGCTTTTAAAATTAAAAATAAAATGATACACACAGAAGCAATGCAGAAATCAGAAGCCAAATAATCCATAGATGTTAATGATTCTCATTTCTTTATAGCTATATAGCTTCAGTTATGAAAATGAATTAATGCTGACTAGGCACTTGGCTACATAATAGCTCACTAATTCCCATCCAGTGAGCTTATAATTAATTTTTAAAATAATATAATTGAGATCCCAGGGAAAATACATAACCATCAAGAGATCCTCTGTGGTTGTTTCTTTTTCAAGTAAAGCAATCTCTACCCTACATACAAAATCTCACCTTCACTATAATTGTTCAGCAATATACATGAATACATTTTCCTGTTGCCAAAGCCCTATTTTAACTCAATAAAGTAAATTAATTTATATACTGTTTGTATTTAGATGTACTTTAGCCCTAAAAGCCAAAGGTAGTTTATATCCTCTACTTATCAAATATATTAGATTACCTGTCATATTGTTGTCAATGAACCAGTCCTGCGTGAATCATATAGATCCACCTGGGGATCACACAGAGAAAGAGTTAACAGAGCCAGTGACATGAACCTCAGGACAGTGCAGAAACACTGGTCAGAAAGCTGCATTTTGGAGCAAAGAAGGCACTTCCTAACCCTGAGAAATAAAGGCTGTGAGATGACTGGCAGCTGACCACTGAGAGGGCTGCAGAGAAGCCATGACCTTGGGGACCAGCCAGGTTTCAGTTCAAGTCAAGGAGATGAGGAAAACATCTGGGGAAGGAAGAGGAATAAGGAGAGAGAAGAGTGGAGGGTTGGTTCATGAAGATGATAGCTTGGTCACGGCAAGTGACCAGAAGGCCTCGGGTTTGCACCTCTGATCAAAGGAAAATAGGTCTGTGCAGCATGAATAAACTTAGCCCCATAGTGTTTGGAAGTGCTGGACAGTCAGACTTGAGGGGACGCCACTGTGGCCCACACTGGGTGCCCACCCAGCGGCTACAGCGCAAAGCTGGGCTTTGGTTTTCCTAGTGTCCGTGGCAATGATGGTCAGTAGCAATGAGCAGATATAAGCCACAGGGCCCTTTGCCCAAAACGTAGGTCATTTGCACATCTGGTTGGCACTTCCCAAAGCTGGGCCAGCTGCTATCACTCTCAGTGGTCTCAGGAATCAGACAATGAATGGGTGAGACTCTAGCCTAGAGCTGATTCCTACGTCCTGAACCCAGCGGTGGCGGGTACAGGAAGCCTGCTCGCCTATCCCCTTTATGTCTAGGACTCCTGAGTGGCCAGAGCTCCTCTGTCCTTTCCTCAGGACCCTCGGTCCTTGGGCAGATTTTCTGGTGTTTCTTTGGCCCTTCAGGCCTGTTTGCACTGCCCCTTGTGTCTTTTCTCCCCTAGCTTATATTTTTATAGTTTTCTTCTAGATGCTGTTTTCCGTAACTGTAGTCTTAACACAGACTTAACTGTGTTTTGCTATGTATATTTAGTGACAAAAAAGACGGAAGTGTCCTTCTTTCTTACATAAAAGTAGTCCAGAGAAGCAGTTCAGGGCTGGTAGGAAAACTTCATGGTGTCACCAGGAACCCAGTTTCCTAGGGCAAGGCTTTCACCCTCAAGATCATCACAGGGGCTTCCCTGGCGGCGCAGTGGTTGAGAATCCACCTGCCAATGCAGGGGACACGTGCTCAAGCCCTGGTCTGGGAAGATCCCAAATGCCGCAGAGCAACTAAGCCTGTGCACCACAACTACTGAGCCTACGCTCTAGAGCCCGTGAGCCACAACTACTGAGCCCGCGTGCCGCAGCTACTGAAGCCCGCATGCCTAGAGCCCGTGCTCCGCAACAAGAGAAGCCACCGCAATGAGAAGCCACGCACGCAACACAGAGTAGCCCCCGCTCACCACAACTAGAGAAAGCCCGCACGCAGCAACGAAGACCCAATGCAGCCAAAAATAAATAAATAAAATAAATAACAGGGCTTCCCTGGTGGCGCAGTGGTTGAGAGTCTGCCTGCTAATGCAGGGGACACGGGTTCGAGCCCTGGTCTGGGAGGATCCCACATGCCGCGGAGCGACTAGGCCCGTGAGCCACAACTACTGAGCCTGCGCGTCTGGAGCCTGTGCTCCACGACAAGAGAGGCCGCGATAGTGAGAGGCCCGCGCACCGCGATGAAGAGTGGCCCCCGCTTGCCGCATCTAGAGAAAGCCCACGCACAGAAACGAAGACCCAATCAATCAATCAATAAATAAATAAATCTAAAAATAAATAAATAAATAAATAAATAACAAACCAAATGTAAAATAGATAGCTAGTGGGAAGCAGCTGCATAGCACAGGGAGATCACCTCAGGGCTTTGTGACCACCTAGAGGGGTGGGATAGGGAGGGTGGGAGGGAGGCGCAAGAGGGAGGGGATATGGGGATAGATGTATACATACAGCTGATTGTTATATAGCAGAAACTAACACAACATTGTAAAGCAGTTATACTCCAATAAAGATGTTAATTAATAAATAAATAAATAATAAAAATTTTTTAAATCCATGCTACATCATAAAAATAATTATTTTAAAAAGATCATCACATCTGAGTTGCAGGCCAGGAGGAGGGACATCAGAAAGGAGAAAGGCATCCTGTTCAGTCAGGTACCCTTAGACAACATTCTCAACAGCCTCACACAACCCTTCACTCACAACTCACCAACCAAATTGTGACATGGCCACATCTAGCTGCAAGGAAGGCTGAGAAAAGCCGTCTGTCTCAGATGGAGAAATGAGTAACTAAAAACTGGGATTCTATAACAAAGAAAGGAGGAGAAATGATTACTGGGTAGGAACCAGCTGTGTTGCCTCATCTGTGGAGCTCCGCTTCACTTGTGTTCCTCTTGAGAAAGGTCCCTCCGAGATCTCTGGGGCCCACACAGGACAGCTCTCCCCTAATTGGCACCACCATGTCATGAGGGAACATTCACGTCATTGTCTTCCTAAGTCCCTGCTCTGAGCTGTACAGTTACCAATCACCAACCATCATCAATATGGCCCTCAAGACCCAGCAAAATCATTCATCAGTCCTATGGCCGTGGGAAGTTATTCTCTCTACGCTGTTTAGCATCAGCTGTACAAGAGGATAATAAATGCCTACAGCATAGGACTGTTGTAGGGATTCTGGTCAACGCAGTGCCTTTCCCCTTCCTGTCTGATCTACCTTCCTGACAACAGACAGCCGAAGGGACATTCTGAGGAGGCTTTTAGGGAGATGCCGATCAAAAACCCAACAGACAATATACATATACATGGGCCATAATCCAAAAGGTGAGGCAAAGAGGGACAGAGCAGCTAAGAAACCAAATGGATGAGGACAGCAAGAGACCAGATAAGGGACAAATTTAAATACAAGAGTGGGTGGGTGGCCCTAGCAATTTTGTGAGCCCCTAGCGGTGGCTTTCTCAGCCTTTTACAGGGATCGCAGAGAGGAAGCGGTTAATGTGCTGACCCAGCGTGACAGTCCGTACTAAATCACTCTTCACTTTCACATCTGTGCTCTCGGGAACTTACTGGAAGACGCTAAAATTACGCCTTCTACTTCAGGAAAAAGCACACAAGTAAAAGCAGATCTAAAATAGAAAGAAATCATTTGGTTCCTGAGATTGATGAACTCAAGCCTATCCTTAAGAGCAAAGAAAAAAATTGCTTTAAACTAACATTTGGGAGCGTATTTTATTATGTGCCATGCACTGCTCAAGATGTTCTGGGTGCTTTATTTCATTTAATCTCATAATAACTTTATGTGAGAGATACAATAATATCCCTGTTTGGCAAAGGAGGAAACCGAGGCACAGAGGTTAAATTACTTTACGCTGTCTATGAACCCTTGGAGTTATTGGGGAGTGGAGGAAAATTTATGGAAATGGACCGAGGGATGCTTTTCAGGCACCAGCTCTACAACGAACGTTCAGTGATGTTTACCAGCTTGGCGAGGAGTTCACATAGAACCTTATAACCCTAAAAAACTAAGTACAGAGCGATCATCCAGGGCCATGTTTTACATCAATCCCCACAAACAGTGCTGCTTCCAGTTATTCACAACGAGGTTGTAGTTCCTTCCTGACAGAATTTATGCACACACTTGAAGATATGTAGGGCTGTGAAGATGGATTAAGCATGCCACTGGGAGTGCACTTACGCACAGAGACGAGAAGATGCTCTGGAAAGGATAAACTATTTCTGCAAAGAGTTGGGGTTTTTTTTAAACCTTCGAAGCTATACAGTAGTTCCTTTTATCAAGCAGAAGCTCAAAGATGGCATTAAAGATCTTCTCTGGTATTCATTGCTATTTTCAGGAGGCAGGGAAGTCTGCAAAAAACATGTTCCATCTTCCAATTTGACATCCTCAAATAATATAATTTCCTACGTGGGTCTGTTAATGTTATTTTTGTTTCCCTTTTTAGTTTTGACATTTCAAAAAGAAAATCCTTGAAACCGGCAGACAAATCTTAAACTAGTAACGGTGAAGGCGTCATTTTTCACCCAGCACATTGCTCTCTTGAAGGAAGTAATGGTTTTATATCTGAAATCAATAAAATTGAATTTTAAAATAACCATCACACACAATATTCACATTAATTCCACGAGTAGCACATGACCTCTAAGTTTGATCAATAACACACTGTTAATTAAAGTTTGGAAATGGGATCAATTTACCTAATAGGAGTGATAGATAACTGTTATAAGAAAGGCTAAGGGGAATTAAAAGAAATAAGAGGAACATAATAAGATTAATTTTCTGGGCGAAAAGATAAGTATAGAAAATAAAGATCTCCATACTTCCCTGGGTTTATAATTGACAGAATACATCAAAGGAATTGTTTGAAAAATTCAGAGACCAGGACTAAATATCTTCAAATGTATTCTGTCTTTTCTACCTCTCACTTTCTGGTTTGGTTTCATGGCCATTGGGTTTAGGCAGACACAATACACAATTTCCTGCAAGCAGATTTTTGGGTCCTCTTCGTTTTACAATTTCATATACATAATGAGATGAGGACGCCAGGGAAACAGATGCAATATGTCTGCAGCAAAATGGCAGCAAATAAGGGGAACAAGGCTTTGGCAATGGGCTGGGGAAATCTTCCAAATAAGATTGTTGTGCGGATTAATGGGGAATTGTATAAAGCTCTGAGCACAGTACCTAGCACACTGGAAATGTCAATAGCTCACGTCTACTGTTATTATTACTGAAAAGCAACAAAATTATTCCTAGAATGCACATTCTGAAGCTTCGGGGGCTCCTCAAGGATTTCCACTTAATGAAGTAGCAGATTACCAAGTGTATTAATTAGCTCTGGTGTCCTGAAAGAGCTTATTCAATTTCCAAAATAATAAGATGGCTAGGAAGGGGCTTAATGAAATCCCATAAGAAACTCCACTACCCTTCTTTCTAAATGCCCTGTGCACTCAATACAATGCACACTCAGGAAGTACCAAAGCAACTACCAACTCAAAGACATGGTCTTGGTCATTATCGTTTTCAGCTTTCACTCACTTGCGCTCTCTCTCTCTCTCTCTCTCTCTCTCCCCCTTTTAAAAATCTGTAACATCTTCTCCAGTTTTGAAAAGTATGCCCATACTCAGTACCAGCTTACCTTTTGACATACCCACAACACAGTCTCTGACCTCTTTCAATCAATTGCCATTCAGAGAGTTCAGCACTGTTTTTTACCCTTAGCTTCACCATCACCTGTTTCACAGCTCTCTTAGAAAACTTACACCAAAGCTCCCTTCACTTTTTGTACCCTCTGCTTTTACTAAACCACTTTTTCCCTCCCATGCTTTAGTTATTTACACGAGCTTATTGACATCTGCAAGAAATACTGAATCAAGTTCCCAATGGGAACTTAAAAATGCTGGAATGGAATTGAACTGTCAAGCAATGTTCTTTCTGATTTCTGTAAACTCTGAGTAGATGATTCTACTCCAGCAATAAAAACATGAGTATCTTGACAGAATAGAGGTGGGAAAATCCATTGGGTTCGCCTAAAACCTAAATAGAGAGATCTCTGGGCCACGGCAACCTCGATTTCTCTTGTTTGGCTCTAAACAGAAACCTGGAGCCAAAGGCATCAGGAGGACCAGGGGGTTACTAGAGACAGGGCTGGAGTGGGGGAAGTAATGGACTTAGCATTTCTGCGATCTGCTGGAGACAGAAGCAGCACTGAAGGAGGCAGAAGGAAGTTCAAGGCTTCCCAGAAGACTCTTGAGTGCCATAATACTTCTGGGAGAGCTCGGAAACACTTTCCTTCAACCTCGCCATGTATTGTCCCATTCTTTACTTCTTCCCAACCTTATACTCATTCTAACTGAATGTATTTCTATACTAGTTTACTATCACTACTGCCTTTTTAAAAAAATCATCATATTTGGTCAACATTCTAACCCTTGATGAAAATATTCAAATCTCTATTTTTACTAATGATAAAAGTAGTAATCATTATCAGGCACTTTTCTAAGCACTTTCATTATCTCATTTAATCCTCACAGCAACGCTAACCAGACAAGAGAAAGACAAATACTATATGGCATCGTTTATATGTAGAATCTAAGAAAGAAAAAAAAAATCAAATTTATAGAAACAGAGAGTAGAAAAGTGGTTGCCAGGGGCTGGGGGTGGGGGAAATTGAGAGGCTGGTAAAAGGGTATAAACTTTCAGCTATGAGATGCATATGGTCTGAGGATCTAATGTAAAGCATGGGGACTATAGCTGACAACACTGTATTGTATAACTGAAATCTGCTCGGAGAGTAGAACATAAATGTTCCCACCAAAAATAAATAGATAGATACATAGATAGATAGATAGATAAATATGTGAATGAAGTTAAGATGGAAAGGAATAACACAAAAGGCCATAAGCACACATAAGAGAGATAATTAACCCAGACTAAGTTGTCAGGGAAACTAGGACTTGGAGGGTGAATTGAAGTCATTCAGGTGTGGGAACGTGGAAAAAATAGAATGCACAGGTTCTAACTGTACCTAGTCATGGAGGTAAGAGAGACTGTGATACTTTTAATGAAGGAGTATGCAGTAGGGTGAAAGATACAGCTCCTGAGCGTATACGTGGGGTGGGTGGCGGTAGAGCATAAGGCAGTGAAAGCACCGAAGGCCTTTATGCTGGGATTGACTTGACTAAAGTTGCATTTTAGAAAGATCGCGCTAGCAGTGAGGGGGACGCAGGGCTAGCTCTCGAGAGCTGTCTGGTATGGAATTTGTCTAGGAAGTCCTTGTCTTTGAGGTCCATGCTCCTTTACTCTCATCCCAGAAGCATATATATTCCCTTCCATCAACTATATCTAAATAAGAAGCATGTATATTATTTCTGTTTTAATTATAAGGAAAATGACTCAAAAAAAGATTAAGAAACTTGACTGAGAAACTTTACTTAATTTTCTAGAAATTTTACTTGGATTTTGAAACGAAAACCATGTTATATATAAATTATAACAAAGACTGATATTTGACTTTATCTGAAAATTCCTATGAACATCATACTTACTAAACTATAGCCCTATATAACACACTATGTCACGTTCTCTAGTTTGTTAAATGAAATAGAATATGTGGTAAGCAACACTTGGGATAGGTGATCACCCCAGGGATGTGGACCAGATGCAACTCCCATGACCCAGTGCTACAGAGGGAAAGGGGCACACCAGAAAATAGGTATATACTTGTTTTCTACCATATATATGGTAAGTAATGCACTGTATAACCAGCAGCACTCTACAAATGAAACGATTAGAACTTGAATTGCTAAAAGCTGGCGGTTGCCAGAAGAAAATCAACATAGATACCAACCTCTGCTTAGGAGAATGTAAACTCATTTACAGGTGTTCATTATCAATGGAAAGAAAGAAATTGTCATTGAATTCTGCTACCTAGGGAACAAGCTCTTTGACAGCAGCTTGACAGATAAAGAAGCAGCCAGCCAAATCAGAAATGTCAACATGTCCTTCAGCAGACTGGCAGACAGACCAGGGCACCAACATGGCATTGATCTACCAATCAAAGGGCACTTCCTGGTGTCAAATCCATGATGCATCAAGGAGGTGGAGATCTGCCACAAATAACACATTTAGTCTAGCAAACTGGTCATGCTTAACTAAAGAGAGTCATATAGCCAAAAATCAAGTGCCAGAACCTATCATGTAACCCATAAGCCATAGGGCACTGTCACCATGGAAAATTTGGGCCCTGGCACCTGATAGATCTGGGTCCTGAACTGGCTTTGTAAGTATAAGTGTACTAACTGGAAAATGTTGAGCAAACTGACACTAAAAGTCTCAATTTCCTCATCTGTAAAATGGGGATAATGCCTTGCCTTTCTGGCAAAGAATAATGAGATAGCATAGGTAAGATGCCTGGCATTTAGAAAGTACTCAGTAGATGACAGTTATTTATGTTCTTAATCATTTGATCAGCTTGGAAGTGGTGTTCTCAGCAGTATACTTACTCTTCACCAGATATGGGATAGAAATGTGATATCACAAAAGTTGCTGCAAGGTGAACAGAATTCAGGCATGTACAAAAGACAGCAGAAAAGTGTTGTAAAAGCACACTGAAGTACAACCTCAACAAATATGCTTTTCCCTGCAAACCGCGGATAAGCAGCCACTGCCACCGCCACCAAGCCAGAGGACGTGTTAGGATGCCTCCCTTGTAGCGACGGTACTGGATAGATCGTGAGAATGAAAGCCAGGGCCCCCAGTAAATCAGATCTGATCATAGCTAAGAGAGCCCTGCGCCATAAACCGAGAAACGGTTTTCATAGCAAATTATGTCGCAGAAACTGTTAATCACAGTGGCCTCCTTCAATCACATCCACACCCACCATGAGCATCATCACGGACAGCAACATCCTTGAACCTGAAGGACAATAAACTTAAAAATGCTCCATTGGTCCAGTGTGAATAAAGGTGAAGAACACATGCTGAGAGTTAGGAGTATTCACACTTAGACCTAAAAAGCAGTGAAAGGGACTTATCTATCAGAGAGGCTGATTAGAAATAGATATTTGAAGAAACATTCGGGGGGGAAAAAAAGTAGCTTTTCTCAGAAAAGTATTTTACACATTGGCCCTCCTCAGAGTCAAAAATTAGTAGAAAATAGTGAGTCTAATGTGCACAATTTACTTGGATTTTCAAATATCTTTAGATAAGGCTCTAAGTCTGAGGGTGTTTTATACCCACACACAAAGGTCTCCAGAGTGGACGGCATCCAGGCGTAACTTTGAATCACATCAAACTTTCAAGACCTAGGCACATAACAACCACTGCGTGCATGATAATGTAAAGCCAACGTTTAAACTTGTGGACGTGTGCCATGGGGCTCAGCAGGAGAAAGGTCACCAGAGACAGGTTAGAGAAACATTCAATCATTGTCTACAATCACACGAGCTGTCTCACTCAGGATTCCAGCTGGTCCAGGAGACCCGATAGGGCAAATTCTAACGAAATCCCTGGAGCTTCACCTTTCTTAGACTGAGAACCTTAGATTATGGAGCTCGTATTCTTTGTGCTCTAAGCCCTCTTACTTTTCTTCTTTCGCTTTTCACAAAGGGAACACACTTTGGAGGACCTCGTCTGTTTTCACTGCACATATGAAAGGTGATGCCTCAAGAAAAATAGCAAGCCTAGTTTGTTCATTGTCAGGAGGAAAACAATATATATATACGTTGTATATGTATATGGGCGTACACACATACATATATGCACATATATCCGTATATATATATGCACATGTATGTGTGTGTATTTGTATATATACATACACACATTATATACATATATACAATATATACGTGTAAAATATATATGCACACATGTGTATCTGTATATTTGTATATATCATATACACACAGTATATGCATATATACAGTATATACACATAAATATATACACATATACGCATATACACACACTCATATACATAGACGCACATATACATACATACACATAGTATATGACTTCATTGAGACCTACTCCCCTTTTTTAGCATCTCTGCCCATTTGGGGAGGAACAGATGGACTATGTATGTGAATAAATGTTTCCAATCGCTAGCATCACATGGTAAATACCCTCACATGGCCAAAAGCATGTGCAGTAAAAGCAAACAGAAAGAGACATAGAGTCAAATTCAGAAAGTTAAATGATTTCAAGTGCCTTTTTCTCTTTATTTTTCTCTAAATTCAAGCAAAATATACAATTCGGCAGTTGAACAACTCCTGTTGAAGAAATTAGATGGAGCATATATTTGTGTGTTTTTGTATACTGCTCAGGTGCTTAACCATTTAACACACTGTAAGAAAACACAGCAAACTTATGCAGGCAAAACTAACCAAGATTAAAAACCCTAATGATACAACTCCATGTGTTTATAGCACTTCCGAATGGTCTCCATCCCTCAGCTGGGGTACAGAGAGCAGGCAGCTGTCGTGCCAAAGAGAGAATAACAGACACGCAGCCTGCCAATGGGCCTCAGCTTGAGCCCACCCTTGCCACTTGCTAGCTCTGGAATTTCAGAAATGAAGTTCCTCTTCTTTAAAAGGAAGATAATCATACCTACTTCACCTAGTTGCTATGAGGCATAAATAAGAAAACACTTTATAAATGTTAAAGCACTCTACAAATAAGAAATAGAAAAACATAATCTTTATAACTACCCTAAAGTGGATGGGATAGGTATCATTATCCAAATTTCACAGTAAAGAGACTCAGTGTGGTCGCTCATGTGCCAGACAAACTTAACGACCTGCAACATCCAAACTGGTGACTGGTGGAGCGCACTTTGCTTCTCTGAAAACACAATTTCTCGTTTCTATAGTTATTAGTTATTAAGGTCACATATTTTAAATACCTTTGAAACAAACTACAAACATGATTTCTTCAAATCCATGATATCACGATGAACTAGGTAATATATCTCAAACATTTAAGGAAATTATTTTTACTCTGTGAAAGTGAGAAATGTACAAATATACATTGTTGTTCATTCATTCAATACATTCATGGACTATCTGCCATGTTCTGTACCCTGTACTGGGGCTCTGGGTGTTTAGTAGAGAAGATGAGATCCCTGCCCTCACAGAGCTTATAGTCTTCTGGAAAAGATAGTCAATAATCAACCAAACAAACAAGAAAAGGACATCATGTGATAAGTGTGCTGAATAAAATAAACAGGGGTTAAGAGAGCAGCTAGGGAAGAAGGGGAGAGAGGAAGGACATGTAGAAGGGATGGTGAGAGAGGCCCTCTGTGAGATGTGACCTTTGCAGGAAGACCTGAAAGGCCAGCCTAATGAAATGATGGAGGGAGAACATTTCATGCAGAAGGAGCACCCAAAAGGGGCTGGAAAAGACTTAGCTGGAGACCAGTTAGGAGGTTGTAGCAGGATCCCAGGGGAGAGAGGACGGTATCTAGTAATAGGACCATTGTGACACAGACCCAAAGCAGTTGACAGAACAGAGATAGATATATTTCAGGAGTAAAAAAATCACCTGGACTTGGGGATGGACTGGATATGTGGGATGACAGAAAGGGAGGGTACAAACTCTGCATTTGAGTCCCCGGGTGCATGTTTTGTAGGTGACAATTAGAAAAGGTGAGTTTATCTAGTTGAGGAGAGAAATTCTAGATACAATAGATGGCATGATAGAAGATTTTTTAAATTATTTTTAATTGTGGTAAAATACACATAACATACAACTTATGATCGTAACCATTTTTAAGTATACAGTTCACTGGCATTAAGTACATTCACATGGCTGTGCAAACATCACCACTTTCCATCTCCAAAACTCTTTTCATCTTGCAAAACTGAAACCCTGTACCAATTAAACAACTCCCATCTCCCTCCCCCCTGCCCTGACAACCACCATTCTCCTTTCTGTCCCTATGAATTTGCCTACTCTAGGCACCTCATAGAAGTGGAATCAGACAGTTTTTGTCCTTTTGTGACTGGCTTCTTTCACTGCAAATAATGCCCTCAAATTTCATCCATGTTGTAGCATGTGGCACAATTTTCTTTCGAAGATATTTTTATGATGTGGGCATAGAAAGAGTAATGGAGCCTGGAGCACAGTCTACCTGGGTCTCAAACTGGGAATTTAATGGAAGGAGGATGGGGGCTAATACATAACCCTTAGGACGGGGGAGAAGAATTGAAAAACATCTCCAGGTATCCACAGTAATTTCTCCTGAGACACACTGAGTAAGGTGAAGATCATTCAAAGACTTTTTTCCACCTGAAGCATCTAAGTTTCTTTTGGTCACTGACACTGGGGTGGGACCCTGTGGAAATCAACATGCTTCACTTTAGTCTCTCCCACCAAACATGAAACTGGACCCACACAATAGCAAAGGTGAAGAAAAATCAACTTCTATACAAGTCCCCCTGCCCAACGGCTTTAACATATAGCCCTCTGTAATTTCCAAGCTTACATTTTCAATTCAATCATTTTCCAAGAAAATGGAGGTTATCAAAATGATTGTTATTATCCACAACATTCCGTAACAGGAAAAGCAACAGGGCCACGTCCCATGCGAGTCTCTATTGCCATCTAGAATCAGCTCTCAAACAATTTCTATCACTTCTTTAACTCACCCAGGAGGAGCCTCCTGACAACAGCTCTCCTCCAAGAAATGGAAATCCTTAATCTCCAAATACTGGATAAAGAAAGAAATTGCAGAAGACTTTGAAAGGAAGCTAATAATTTAGGTTTGAGTGACTGGGCTGGCTATTTTTCTGCTACTCTATTTTATTTGATTCCTAATCTCACGGAGTTCTGTAGTTCAGATGAGAGCCTTCAGAGATAAGAAGGTAAGACTATGACACTATTTTGCAACTACTAGTAAGAGGAATTTTGTTAAGGATTTTATTTGCTTACTCACAACAGGTATATTACATTTGATGTCACATCTGCTGCAGAGTGCAAAGAATTCTATGCCTTTATTCACAACAGCTACCGAACAAGAAGAAAAGGCAAAGTAAAAATATCAAGTGCTTTACAATCTGCAGCAGATATAACAGCAAATGCAGTATAATGAAAGTAAAATAAAATCAATACCCCTCCTCATTAACATTCTACTTCACAAAATTACGAATATTATCCATGAATATCTAGTGGCAGTTTTCCCTCATGAAGTTCTATTTTGAAACCTCTGTCAAACTGAAATTGAGCTCCCTGATCACATTAGAGAGCAGAATTATTTTAGGAATAAAGGATTCTTGTCTTAGATCGTTAAGACATTGTCTTTATGGCCAAGCATACTTTTAGAAACTGCTGGAATCACTGTGCCCTAGAAGTCATAATGAATTGCAGGGTTCGACATCATTTTAGCAAAAGTCAAGGGGTTGACAATACAGCAAAGCCTCAGAAACTCAAATTAATTGAAGGGATCAATTTACAAAAACTGTTATTCTGAAAGTGTTTTATATCAACAGCGTGGTCTAGTCTCAAGACCAATAGTTACACATTCTAACGTCCTTCGCCAACTAGTGTGTCATTACATGAGTCCCTGAAGTTCTTCCAGGTTGTAGTTTCTCATCTAGTAGAATTTCTTCTACTAACTCACAGGCTTATGGAGCAGATAAAACAAAATAGGGTAGGTGTAAGTGCTTTTAAATCCAGAAATTACTAAACCTATAAGGTATTATTAAGTAAAAATAACTACTGGGTAAAAATCATCAAGTAAAAAAATCATATGATAGCCTGTGTAAGATTAAACAGATGAACTGAAACAAAGCAGGAGAGAGGTGTGGGTATAAATCCAGAGGTTGTTTTTAGTCTAGAGAAACAGCTTTCAAGGTGTAGGAGTTCTAGCTAACCCCCAGCCATTCTCAGTCTGAAAGAACCTAAGGTCGGTTCAGAGGTGTGGATTCTGTTCAAGGAGAGCGTTCGTGGTCTCCAGAGCTCTGAAATGGAAGTGAACATCTCCCTCTAGGACCAGCCTTCCAGAGCATATCTCGCCTCCTGGGACGGGGATTGCCAGCAAGAGGTTCTGAAAAGCAGACCGTCTGCTAAAGAAGGTCTGTGAGGAGGCTGAAGGACAACTGTATAACCTGGAAGCTTCTGGCTACTGAGCTCAAACAAGGCAGAAAAAAAGTCTCTTCTTTCCTAAGGAAAATATTTGGAGGGAAGTTCTTCCAGTCATTGCTAACTATGATAATCACATTTGACATTTTAGGAGCACGACTCAATAGCTAAAACATGGAAATGTAAATGACTTGCAGTAAGAAATATAAATGGGCATACATTCAAAACCCAACTGCTCCTCCTCTGAGGAAATGTGCTTCCAAAGTTTCTCATGGTTGCAAGTTTAAAAAATTACGTAATATATCATGAATTTTGAGTAGGAAATTTTTTTTGAATTTTATTAAGCGTATTATGAAAAATAAAATCTCTAAATTCAATTGTGTTGAGTAACTTATGTAATACGATACTGGATGTATTTCTTTACTACATGCAGAGTAAAATTTAGCAACTGAAATCCAGTCAGCTACTACTGGTCACTGAATAATAAATGCATGGGATAATATTGATAGAATATTAATATTATTACCTTAATCTGAATGTTATTTTTTTTAATTAAGTATGTCATGGTAAATGTACTCTCCATAACACCAGAAGGAGGGAAGGGAGGGAGGAAGTGAGTTAGGGAAGGAAGGAAGGAAGGAAGGAAGGAAGGAAGGAAGGAAGGAAGGAAGGGAGGGAGGGAGGGAGGAAGGAAGGAAGGAAGGGAGGAAGAGAGGAGGGAGGGAGGGAGGAAGGGAGGGAAGGAGGGAGGGAGGAAGGGAGAAAGGGTTATATGTGATACAATTGTTATGGTTAGTTCAAATGTCAGACTCACCACTTGATAGCTATGACCATATTATTTAATGTCTTTAAGCTTCAGAGTCTTAATCTGCAGTCAAATGGAGAAAGGAAAGGTGCCTGCCTCACAGAATTGTTGTGAGGACTAAATAAGTACTCCATATACAGGACTTGGCTCGGTGCCAGGTACATACAAGTACTCAATCATTCTTATTGTTTATATGTCAGATGCTTGCTACAAAGCAATTAATCTCATGGTTTTCAAGATTCTATTGATATCATTTAGAACAGTTGAAATTTTTTTTTTTTTTTTTTTTTTTTTTTAAAGATGATTTTTATTTGACCATGAAATTTTTGGGGGGTGGGGTGCCTAAAATGTTTTTATTTATTTATTTATTTTTGGCTGTGTTGGGTTTTCGTTTCTGTGCGAGGGCTTTCTCTCGTTGCGGCAAACGGGGGCCACTCTTCATCGCAGTGCGCAGGCCTCTCACTATCGCGGCCTGTTTTGTTGCGGAGCACAGGCTCCAGACGCGCAGGCTCAGTAGTTGTGGCTCACGGGCTTAGTTGCTCCGCGGCATGTGGGATCCTCCCAGACCAGGGCTCGAACCCGTGTCCCCTGAATTAGCAGGCAGGTTCTCAACCACCGCGCCACCAGGGAAGCCCGAAATTTTTTTATAAATATTTATTAACCCTTTCTGGTTTCTGTCTTTCCAAAAGGAATCCCTAAAGTTTTATGAATAAAAGCATTCAAAAGCAAAAAAAAAAAAATTGTAATTTAGGTGGAAGTGTTCTAACAATAACACTCAGTATAAGAGAAGGGAGACAGACATCATTTTCACTCCCCTCCAGGTAGGAGGCTGACAAATATGGAAGAAGGCATCAAGCTGCCAGCTGAGGGACCCACAATGTAGCGTGGGCATCTGGCCACCTGCTTTGGAGCCCCTCACTACTGCACATGACGGGGTTCTGTTGGTTGGCTGGTGTGTGTGTGTGTGTGTGTGTGTGTGTGTGTGTGTAGCTAAGAAGTCACATAATTGCATCCTAATACCAGGAAGCATAAAACATATAAACAAGCATTTGGAAGGTGGCAAAGAATAATACTTAATCAATTAATTCTACTCCTAACCTAATGGAAGAGATAGACACCTAACTATAATCTAAGACAGACTTTGATAAGTACTATTCTAGAGGAGCCAAGTAAAAAAGCGATAAAATTGAGAGAGACTGACTTAGTAGAAGTCGCCTGTACAATGACCCAAGAGAGAAGAAGGGTCATGGTGGTCTCTGCAAGCTCTTTATTCCATGAGTGCAAAGACCTTGTTTAGCTCATTTACCACAGTGACTCAGCGCCTAGCATAGAGCCTGGTAGATGTAGGCAGTGATAAATATATGTTAAACAAATGAGTGAATATATAAATTATTTCAAGATGATTAGCCCAAGCTGTGAAAAGACAGCATTACCAGGAACTTCAATGGAAAATACGAACATGATGCTAGTTTGCAGCAGGGAGAATGGAAAAGATAGATTTCAGTTATTGACGCAGCAAGTTTCCTAATGTTTTTGCAGAATACAGAGTTAGTGAGACCTTCAACAGTACCGTCTTACGGTGTGGTGACAGAATCCAGATTAAATGGGATTCAGAATATTAAAATATAGTCTGGATTTCTTTTTTTTAACTCAGCTCACACTTTTCTAACCACTCCCATCAAGACTTTCTCCACCTTATCATTTTACTACTTAGTGGAGATTGTCATTTCCCAACCTGAAATTCCACTGTTCAAAACTGTTTCTTGATTGCCTTTGTGAAAATCTAAGAAACTCTGCATTCATATTTTATTAATCTGTCAACCTCATCCACTGAAAGACTCATTTATTTCCTTAGTGTTACCCACTATCACCATTTCTTAATATTTGGCCCGAAGCCAATATAATTCAGCTTTTAAAATATTTCTCTATATTAAAACCTGGTCAATAACTTTCAGAAATCCAAATAAAAGATCCAGCTTTAGTTTTAACTTCATCAGACATGTACTTCATGAGATAACAGTGTCTTTTCCCAAAGAATTCCAACCTTCCCTATTCTCTGCTCCTGCCCGTAAAGAAGTATTCCTGGTCTGTAAAAGAGCAAGGGCAAAGCCATTTACCAGCTGTCTTATGGAACGATGCTTGGAAACAGAAAAATTCACTCCAAACTAAGAGATCTCAGGTAGAATGCAGCCCCAGTGGCCTATATAATGGTAATCAAGCTAACTCACTGAAAGACTTATTTTCAGAACACTCCCACCCTCACCTAGAGACCTATAACCAGGACATTTGCTCCAAAATGAAACCTAAGATCTTCTCTGCAAGGAATTTACCAAGGCAGACTATAGTTCCAGGGCAGGAGTGGGGGCCCCCAAAGTGAAACCCTCCTTCTTTTGGCCTTTGCATATGCCAAACACCCTCAAGTGCAGTCCGCCAATTAAAACTCCCCACCCACCTACATGGAGCTCAAAGTCAGCCCGCCTCACAGGGAAGACGTCTGATGGCTAATACGTCCCAATCAATCACCAAAGAAATCCATGCAGCTACCTATTTTTAACCCAAACAAGTTTTCCATTCTTTATTCTTTTATACTTGTAGTTATGAAAAATTCCAAACACACAAAGGTAGAGGATAGTATAATGCACCCCTCCATGCACCCGACACCCAGCTTCAAAAGTATTAATTCAAGAATTCATAGCTAATCTTGTTTTCTTTATAACCCAACCTACTTCCCCAGTCCACACAATTGTTTAAAAATTCCCAGACATTATGCTACTCCATCATTAAACATTTAGGTATGTATCTCTGAAAGACAAAGATTCCCTTTTCAAATCATAACCACAGTATCTAAATCACAGCCTCCAGAAAACAATTCCTTGATGTCATGACTCAGTGTTCATATACTTGGTTGTTCTAAAAATGATGTTTTTAGGGGCTTCCCGGGTGGCACAGTGGTTGGGAATCTGCCTGCCAGTGCAGGGGACACGGGTTTGAGCCCTGGTCCCGGAAGATCCCACACGCCGCAGAGCAACTGGGCCCGTGCGCCAGAGCTTCTGGGCCTGCGCTCTAGAGCTCCCGAGCCACAACTACTGAGCCTGTGTGCCACAACTACTGAGCCCGCGCGCCTAGAGCCCGTGCTCCGCAACAAGAAAAGCCACCACAATGAGAGGTCCACGCACCGCAACAAGGAGTGGCCCCCACTCACCACAATTAGAGAAAGCCCGCGCATAGCAACAAGGACCCGATGCAGCCAAAATTAACAAAATAAAATAAATTTTTTTAAAAAATATTTTGAAAAATGCAATTTGTTTATTTGAATCAGTACCAAAACAAGGAGTATACACTATGATTGGTTGACAAGTCTCTTCGTTTCTTATAGTCTATAGATTTCCTGTCTATTTTTGTTTCTTCCCTGCCATTTAAATTTGTTGATGAAATCACAGTTTGTCCTGCAGAGTTTCTCAAAGTCTAGATTTTACTGACTGCCTCCCCCCATGGAGTCACTTAACATGGTCCTTTATTGTCAGTATTTCTCGTACATCGATAGATTTGTTGAAAGCTTGATCTGTTACTGGTTCTTTTTTTCTGTACTTTTTTTTTTCTGTTTTGTTTTTTCCTTGGCAAGACCACTTCAAACATGGTGTGTATGCTTTCATCAGGAGGTATAAAATGTCTGGTTGTCTCCTTTTACAAAGTTAGCAACCATTGATAATGGGCTACCCACTTGTAGGAAATGACAAAGTTCTGGAAGTATGTGTTATCAAGGCTATTGTTTACAGCACTATTTGTAGTAGAAAAACATTGCCTAAACCAACTCATTCATTAGAGTTGCATAAAGATGATATTCTCGTTCTAGCATTCCTAAACCAACTCATTCATTAGAGTTGCATAAAGATGATATTCTCGTTCTAGCATTCCTTCTTCACTTATTATCTGGAATACATCTGTAAAGATAAGCTTCCTCTCATCAAATATTTGATTACCGTGGTGTACTTTCTATATAAGAAAGTCAAGATAAATGCTAAATTCTTTCCTTTAGTCATCAGTTTCCAAAAAAAAAAAAAGAGTTTTGTATCTTACAAAGGTGATCCATGAATTTGGGGGATCTGTGGTGGGGAGAGTTGTTTGTTTTATTATGAATCCACGGATTTAAACATATTTGATGTATTTAAATTCATTGCAGCTATTCTTTTTGATGCGTAAACCATCCCAGCTTCATCCACCAGGAGCCTATACAAGTTGGCTCCTAAAGCCTTTTGACGGTCTTTGATAGTTTCCTTGCTTTCTAGAATGACAAGATATTGTAGGTTATCTTGTACATTTCTTACCCTTGACCAGGAATCAAGCTTTTTTTCAAGGAATTCTTTCATTTCAGTGAAAGATGGTATTCAGAAACAACAAGCTAGGCGCTGAGGTTGTTCATTGGTCTTGGGTTGGTCCTTGTTTCTGCAGTTTTTCACAGAAGAGGGCTAGTAATACATATATGCATACATACAGTTAATACATGCATATACATACACACAAAATACCTCAGAGTTCATAATGAAACTTCCACTTCAAAATCAAGGCCACAGAGCTTTAATTTAATCGCATTGAACTTATATGTCTCAACACCCATCCTCCATGTCAAAAATCCCAGTCCTTAATAACACCAACATAATTACTGCTTTTCCTAATTGTATATTACATAAACAGCAATCTCAGAATACACATTTGGAGACTACCATCAACAATATAATCAGTATAATTGCTGAAACAGTTTAGGATTTTTTACAATTATTTTTTTCCTTGGGGCACACCTCTCTGAGGATATACAAATCACTGTGTTTTAAAGCACTTGGAATAGTTCATCCCTGTTTGGTTATATTGCTAACTGAATATACAATCAGATTCATTTATTTGGTTTTACTACTGATGTGGGGGGATTATCTTTTAAAATTTAATTTTTTATTATAATCATGTAAAACATGTACATGGTGCAAAGTCAAATTTACAATTAGTATAACCTTATTTCCTCTCTGCCCAAAAGCTAACATTCTTTTTTTTAGATTTCATGGTTTACCCTTCCATTTCTTAAAATATAAGCACATGTGTATATATTTATATTTTTATCTCCCCTTTCGCAGTATATAGTATCATACTATACATACTTTTATCCACCTTGCTTTTTTTTACCTAACAATATATCCTATAGATCACTACATAAATATATATAGATCTTCCTAACATTTTTATAGTATCGTAGAGTATCCATTCTGAAGATACTTCATTGTTATTCAACCAATCCCTTATTGAGAGACATTTGGGTTATTTCCAATGTTTTTCTACTACAAATAGTGCTGTAAACAATAGCCTTGATAACACATACTTCCAGAACTTTGTCATTTCCTACAAGTGGGTAGCCCTCTGTTTTAAAAGGTAAACAGAGAAATAAATGTCATCAAAAAAGTTGAAAATAAAAAAACAAAACACAAGATCACTGAGGGACAGGGAGAAAAACTGGCTCCAGTGGAAGTGAAAATAATATGAAAACCTAATTAGTATCCTCAGAGAAATCGAGTGAACGCTGCAGTCAGAAAATAAGAATAAACTGCTTTTAAAATGTGAGAAATGAGAGAAAAGAGTAAAATACAACCAGAAGGATGTATGAGAAAAATTCCTCTTTCATGATTGGGATTCAACAGATACTGCCTAAAGTTGATAAACTAGAGGACAAACAAGTAACCCATTACATACCTACAATATTAATGTATAAACAGAAAAATCTGGAAGCGATTGCCTCTGGGCAGTTGTACTGGAATTAGGAAATTATGTACTTTTCATTTACTCTCATTCTGCGTGCTTAGAATTTTTTCATAATTTTAATTAAACATAAAATATGAGAATTAGTAAATAAATGTAAACCAGTATTTATATGCTTTAATTTGCAACGTTTCCCAGAGCACTGAGGAACTGAAGACTATTCTTATCTGCTGAAAATCTTCCAAGAGTAGCGTTAACAGGTGATAATTTATTCTGATGCCCAAAACACAGTGTGACAAGTGTGATTTACCTATAGCTAACACGTTTCCCTTGGAGCTTTCTCAGTCTCCTTCTGTCCATCACTCTCTTGCTCTCTTTTCCATTTTACTGGTCAGAAAAACAATAAGTAAAAAATACATTACCATCCCTTATAAGTCGTCTTTCTTATATGGTCCCTTTTCTATACTGAAAAATTCAGGTGAATGGAATATTTTACTTTTCTTTCACAGAAAATGAAATTAAGTTGTTTAATTTCAAATGTGATTCCCAATTGATGTTTCTCTTATTACTAGCCACCAATCAAAATGAAAATGCTCTCTCTCTCGAACTAAATAAATATTATTTTCCTCCAGACCCCATTGTTTTTCCCACCCTGAGAATTTACCTCTTCAAAGAAGCCAAGTCTTGTTTGTTCTCAGAGAAATCATTTTGCACTATCACACCAAGCAATGTTTGCTTGTATTCAATGATTCCACCCTCAGGATAATAGGTTTTATCTCCTTGACAAGTATGTAAATGAGGCTAATCTTTCTGTAGTTCTCAGCTCTTTACAGGTGGGAGTTAATGTTAGGCTATCTCAGGTACTTATTGATGCAATGATACATCAACTCACACATTTCGACAAGAATGTTAATAATTTTATCTTTGAATTCATCCAAGACCCTTGGCTTCATTGCCTCAATTCCTTGATTAGACATATTTGATTCCCAGCTAAAGTCTTTATAGCTGTGCTACCATAGACAAGTCACTTAACCTCTCTGAGATTTGGTTTCATTCTCCCTAAAATGAGGATAATACCACCTATTTCACGGTTATATCCCTGACCACTCTATCTGAAATAGCATCTCCATCATTCTCTTTCCCCTTTATCTGATTTATTTTTCTTAACCATTGACCTTACCTCTACATGCTATTACTCTATCTATTCTTTCCTTTGTTTATTACCTGTCTCCCATACTAGACTGTAAGTTTCTTAAGGATAGAGTTCCACCTGCTTCGTTCACACCTATAACTGCAGCACCTAAAACAATGCTTAGCACACAGCAGCTGCTCAATGAATGTTGTTGAATCAATAGTTGAATAAAGTGTATTGCTGAATGATTAAAATGAAATAATGTATGTAAAATGCTTGGCACTTTGGCAAAAAGTAACTACCTAATGAAAGGTAGCATTAATTTTTTAAATAGCCACCATTGCTAGGACATAAATACTCATTAAGTTGTCTGAACCTAACTACTTAAACAGAATCATTAAGTTTGTTTATTTGGTTGTTTTTGCCTAAGGGCTCCAGGAACCAATGAAGTTTGGGAACCTTTGCTATGTGAGTTACAAGCAAACAACATTATCGCAGGTAGAAAACAAAAGGTGTAATATGCCAAGAAGTTCAAAAATACTGTGAGGTTGGCTGGAGGCCCACTATGAGAAGAATACTGTCAAAGAAGATATCCAAGTAATCAGAGAGGCCTGAGCAAGCTTCTTGGATGCAGAATCACACTGTGCAAATGAAACTCTCGGAGGGTATTTATGTTCCGTAAGAACAACCCCTGCAGCTCAGGCTGGGCTTCCCTAAGACCAAAGAAAGAAAGAAAAAACATTTGAACACACCGTGCCAGCTCTGAACTGTGAAACTACTCATGCAGGACAGATGCAAGGGGTGGGAGATGAGAAGAGATAAATGGAGGAAGGGGGAGGGAGAAGGCTGATAATAAATTTGTGGAAATTCAGGATTTTGTGTTCATTGCTACTTTGCCCTCAACTACCTTCTGTAAGGTTTCCCATTAATGAAATAATACTGGCTCTTTAATTTGACATCTGGGCATTTCCTGTCATACTCAATACTAAAACTGTGAGTTAGTGGTCTTAACCAAAAATCTAAGTTCTACATTTCTTCATTAAAAGGTATTCATCTAATCTATACTTAAAGTCCCTTTATTACAGCCTGGGCTGAGATTAAAGTTCTCACAATCTTTTTTTTTTTTTAATAATTTCAATACAATCTCATTGGCCTCTGTGGGGGTGTGTGCGTGGGGGGTGTGTGTGTCGGTGTGTGTGTGTGTGTGTGTGTGTGTTTTAAATAATATAAACCCCTTAGTTTATCATTCCTATTTTCAGAAATTCAAGAGTTCCCTCTACGTAGTTTCTGTGCTACATCAAGGCCTCACTTTCTGTCAATTGTCCGATTAATCCTTTTGGGGTTTTTAGGCTTCCGGAAGACAAAATCCTTTCTGCCACTCCCCACACTTACCAGATACGCAGTTCAATGGTTTCACTATTTTCTCATCCCAATTTTCCATCCCCATATTCCTCGTCCAGAGCACTGACTTCCCCCTGACAGTGCCAGTGAGGCCTTTATCAATCTGCATCTTAAGTTTTTCCTCACTCGTCGGCTTTTCTAAAAGGCTGTTAGCTTTTTTATAAAATCCACTCTCCCACCACTTTTAAACTTTAAGAGATCTGAAAACTTAAGAAAATTCCTTAGCTGCATCTTTGCTCTGGCAGGAACAGCTCACTAAGAGGATCACATGAAATGACCGACTTTTAGGCAAGAGGAAGAAAATGTAAGTAGGCTGAACTGCACTGATATCAAGTTGTTCTTCTGTTTGACGTCTTCTCCACAGCCCTGCAGGCAGCAGGCCAGGTTCAAATCCTGCCATCACCATGTATTAATCCTGCCACCTTAAGAAGAACACAAAACTTCCTGATTCTCAGTGTCCTCATCTGGAAGATGGTGACAATAATACCTTTTTCACCTGATGGTAAAGATTGAATATAAGTGACCCACAGAGAGAACACAGCACACAGTGTCATTCTTCCCTCTTCCCGTCTTGTGCTGTTTACTCTTGATATTGTTATTAACTGCTAATCAATTCAACACTTAAGTTATCAGTATGGGTTTTGTGATGGATTATGTGCAACAATAAAAGTGGAAAGACTAAAATACAAGTCAGATGCTTTTACTTTTATCACAAGCAAGTGCTAATTCTCCCTCATAGCCATGCTCCCATCCTTCAAAAATACTATGGGCAATAATTCTAAATAAGTGGGCTAACAAAAATGGGCTAAATAAGCAAAACAGCATTTTTTTACACAGATTCCCTTGCTTCTGAGACCTGCTGTCCTCACATTGTGCCCCACACATTTTGAGAGCTCATTGTCCGGAAGGGGATGAGCAGAGTGCATACGTGGTGTTAAGAGCGCTCCTGTTGGAGCCTGGGGCCGGCGTGATGGATTATATACTTGTTCAAGGTTCCTTTCCACTCTGTGATTCCATAACTCTACCAAGACAACTACTAAAATTCCAACGCTACCAAACAATTTTCCTACTGCGGTGGTATTTAAATAAGGGACTTTGATTTACATGGAAAAGGCAGGATTGTCTTCAGTCGCCGTCAGTCTTCAGTCGCCGCCAGAATGAGAGAAAAACACTACACTGGAAATCAGAAACTCAGAACTGAAATGCCACTTCTCTCATCATCGGTCACGTGATCTGAAAAATGTCGGCTGAACTCAGCAAACACTTATGTTTCATTTCAGCTTTGAAATTATGATTCTGGGATAAGGCTGCCGCCCATCGCTGGGGTAGGTATAGCAGCAGGCCTTAAATAAACATGTGGGAACCGCTACCTTTTCAGAAGTGATCTGTGACCATTGCCACTTTCAGCAGGTTATCTCTGAGAAAGGGGTGAGGGTGGAGAATGATAATTAAAGAACAAATTCACAGGCGTGGATGAGGCTCACTGGGTGCTCCCTGCTCTATTCTAAAATAGTAACTTTAAATAACTGGTCAAAGATGTGCCTTTGTGCCCCAGAAACATTCAGAAAAGGACTCATGTATGTCAGAGATAATGATCCTCCATAGCAATGATGTTATTGTCTTTTGGGCTCAGAAATTAACCGAACTGCTGGCTGCCACAGCCATCCTTCCTTCTAGACAGCACGTATATTTCCTCTTCACCTGCCCTAGAGAGCGGTTAATTAGTACCATCTTGGGCCGGAAATAAGTAGGAGACTAGTCCTCACTATCTAAAGGCCCAGATTATTTTAATATTCCAAGAGTAACCAAGGCAACCAGAGTTTAAGAAACAATATTACTGCCAATAAAACTTTCCAATTTGTTCAATTTTGTAAGACAGTTATTCTTTAAAACTGAAAAAAAAAATGGTGCTAAGTTTTAATGACACTTGGAAAAATTTTTGGTATTAACTTCCAGCTTTATAATCTAACTAAACCCACACCAATAAAATCTTAATCATCATCAAGCACTTCACACACACACACACACACACACACACTATATTTATATATCAGAGATACCATATCTTTAGGCATATATTTATAAATAGCGCCAAAGAGAAATTTTCATAGAAATGTTAATAATTTCCATAAAAACCTTCACATACTGCATGGCACTTGCATATAACATTTTAATTAATTACCTATTCATGAACCACTTGGGTATTTGCACAATTCAGATGATTAATGAGCACGAGTGTGAGGACACAGTAAAGACTGTCTAATAAACCCTTCCTCAAGATGCTTCCTATTTGCAAAGCACTGCGGCTCAGTAAATGACCCAGTTGCCTGGCAGAAATGCTCCAAAATGTTCTGCCCAAGATCCAGCCTCTTCTGGTCCTGTTCGACTGAGGCCAGGCGAGTGGCATGGGAGATCCTCGGGCCATGAGGAAAGACTGAACAAGAGCACATGGCATTCTGCAGCCCCCAGAAGCCAATTCAAAAATAGACCTGTGTTCCTTCCTCCTGAACAAATACTGGAAATGTGACTGCTATGGGGAAACAACTCTGGCAGAGGGAAAAGAAGAAGAGTTAAAGATGTCCCTTTCCTAATAATCATTACCATTTATTCGTTCCTACTAGGTGCCAGCGCTGTGCACTCTATAGACATTATCTGACATGTTCTCTAAAACTCCTTGCAAAATATGCATGAAAACCCCATTTATCTGATGGGAACCTGGAACTCAGGTAGAAAAGGGAAAGAGATCTGAGCCCTAGTTTTTGCAACTTCAAAGACCACCCTCTGGCCTCTCCTTTAAAGGAACTGTTAGGAAATCTGTACTCTTAAGAGAGATTTTTATATTTGTAGTTGATAAACATGAGAGGTTTTGCAAACCTCAGTCATACATTCATTCCATCTTAGTACAAGGAGCTTAGAGGAAAGAGTGCTTTCTCCACAGGGTATTAGAAGAGCATTCAGAGACCTGCGAGGCTGCCCTGGTGAGCCAGGGGGTTTGAGCAGGAACTGGGTGCAGAGCAGTCTAGTGGTTTGTTGGCCATCAGAGGTCCCACAGAAGAGATAGGAAAGAAGTGGGGAAACAGTTGCCCCAACTTTCTTTACAACCACACCATCCTTCAGGTGGTGGACATTAGTGGTTACATGTTTCTTCTGGGTTTTGTTTTGCTTTGCTTTGTTTTCTTTTGTTTTGTCCATCCAACCTTCCCTTTGGGTGGGTGGGAAGGAGGTTATCTCCAGTTACGTTCGGTCTTGGTGGAACTCATTACCCTACTTCCCATTACCAAAGCCCACGTTGGGGCTCACTCCCTCCTCATCACTCAGGGGCCAAGGCCAGGGTGCATGAGAAAGATAACCCCCTCCTCGTTACCCAGAGTGTGTGGCCTTGGCTCTGCCAATCAGATATTCCAAGCCAGACTTGGCTCTGGACCAAAACTGAAGGAGTGCCCAGCCTTTATTTCCAGCAGCTACAGCAGTGAATGGTGGTCGTCACATCTTTGCCCAGTGGTGGCAAAGTTCTGGCTGTATCGTCCCTGCCAAAAGATGGGGGGCTACCATCTCATGATCTGCCATGCATGTTTTTCAAATCTGGTTCTTCAACTCCCATCAATTCTGTGAGCCCCCAATAGTTTATAAAAAAGGCATTTTTCTGCT
This sequence comes from Balaenoptera musculus, assembly GCF_009873245.2. Lineage (NCBI taxonomy): Eukaryota > Metazoa > Chordata > Mammalia > Artiodactyla > Balaenopteridae > Balaenoptera > Balaenoptera musculus. The sequence goes on along the minus strand of NC_045802.1, from coordinate 65,688,740 downwards.
TATGGCAGTTAGTATTGACTCCTTTTATTTACCATCAAGCATATCACACACACACACACAAACACACATACACACACATGCTCTACACTACGATAGACTGTGTTATTGTTCTTAAATGTTCACCAAGATGGCCTTAACATTCTCCTCAGCTTCAATAAACTTTACACAGGCTTCTTACTGACTCTAGGCCCCTGACCTCCCGTTACTTACACACATTTAGTTTAGAAAACTTGTAACTGTAAGTTCTTTCTCTGCCCCTCTGAGATGTAAACCTTTCTAAAAGCCTCCTGCCAGTTTTGAAACCCAGGAATGTTTCCTCCAGGACCTGGGAGCCATCTCTTTGAAATGTAATCATGAGGGAAGACAGGGCCCCTTCTCCCAGTCTCTGGGGGAGGGTAGAGGCTAAAGTCAGTGAGTGCATTGCTCCTCGTTGTAAAACGACCTCCTGTCATGAAGATATGGGAAAATTTACTTCTCCTTTTGTAAGACCAGTTAACAAACACAGCTGGCCAATGATCCCCTACCCACAACGCCAGCTCTTAAAAACCCTCCTGCCGGGCTTCCCTGGTGGCGCAGTGGTTGAGAATCCGCCTGCCAATGCAGGGGACACGGGTTCGAGCCCTGGTCTGGGAAGATCCCACATGCCGCGGAGCAACTAGGCCCGTGAGCCACAACTACTGAGCCTGTGCGTCTGGAGCCTGTGCTCCGCAACAAGAGAGGCCACGATAGTGAGAGGCCCGTGCACCGCGATGAAGAGTGGCCCCCGCTTGCCGCAACTAGAGAAAGCCCTCGCACAGAAACAAAGACCCAACACAGCCAAAAATAAATTAATTAATTTAAAAATATATATATATATATATATATATATATATATATATATATATATATGCCTTTAACAAAAAAAAAAAAAAAAAAAAGACCTCCTGCCCTTTGTTTCAGTGGAATTGCCTGCAGACTGTGTTCGGGTCTCTTTCTCCTATTGCAATAGCCTTGAATAAAGTTTTCCCTGCCTGTTTAACTCTGCCCACTGTAAATTCTGCTTTGATAATATTGGCTGGCCCTCCCTAAGAAAGGACCATATTCTTCATCCCCAACCGACACCAGGTTTGGCCCATGAACTTGCTCTGATCAATGATAAGTGAGTTGAAGGGCATGCCATCCCAGGCAAAAGCTCTGGGACCTAACCTGTAGTTGGCCCCCTCTCCTCTCTCCCAGACAGAGGCTGATCCATCTACCTGAATTCTTAAGTGAAGATAACAGAAACACAATCACAGCCGACCCATATGTGCACATGCAGAATGAGCAAGAAATACATCTTGGCTGTTGTAAGCCACTGAGATGTTGGTATCATTTGTCACCAGAGCACAACCAGCAGTCTTGACTAGTCGCATACCCTTTCTGGAACTTGGCACCACAAAAGAGAAGCTCTGGAATGAACCAACTGTCTCTGGGAAGGCTGCCCTCTGACACTGCCTTCCATCAACTAGCAGTGAGCTTCAGAAGTCCTCGTGGACGAAATATCCCAGAGGAAACACAGAGTGAACCACGGGGCTTTAAAAGCAGCAAGAATAATCCGCCAGAAGAGGTAAGATTGTATGAACAACGGGCCAACTGAGGCCTCTGGAGAATCCCAGGTGATGTTCAAGGAGGTCTTTTTTCAGTGTTATTCAAAATACTCTGCTTGCATTCCCCTTATACAAATTTTGAAAAAAAATGCACCTCCTTTACACATTTTTAAACTGTCACCCCAAAATTTTCATCATAAGTTTAAAAATTAATTTTTTGTTAGGAGGAGATATGAAATATTAAATGTTTTATAAGACAAAATAAGATGAGGATCGACTTTGAAATCAAATTTCATGACATGCTTTGATAAAATAGGTTTTAACTATCATATTGAAAACTGCACTGAATCCAAAAGAACCACATGAAATATATATTTGTGGTTTTATCCAATGTATCTTTAAAACTTTGGTAGTCCTGGAAAACACAGATTTTTAAAAGAACCGGCCCCACTCACCTATGCTGCAAGGCCCAGCCTATCCTTATCAGAATTATATGTAAGATGCAGAAAGGCAAGACATCCACCAGGTTTAAGTTTCCTTGATTAATCATTAAAGAAGTCCTCCTTCAAAATGAATATTTCTAATTATCCCTCTTTTTTTCTTTTGAGGCATGGGAGGTTTCTAATGCTGGAGCAAATGTACTATATTTACACATCAGAGGGCCTTTCTCTGTAAAGTGAGGGAAGAAATGTGCAAAGCAGACACTTTCTCAGGCAATTTTAGAAAAGAATACATGTGGAAGTTGATAATCTTGAAAGTGGCATGTTCCTGCAAATCCTGAAAACTACCCACGCATTAGTACCCCTGGAAGGCGTGCATCCCTCTGTTGCAAGAGTATGTTTCATGCGCATATAAAACACAGTTGGGGTGCGTGTGACAAAGAAGCAGATGGGCAGGCTAACTCTCCTGGGTGCTTTCTGGATTCACAAAGCAAGTCTGAGCAGAAAGCCTAATCCCAGGCAAAGTTACTTTTCCCCAAGACCAGGGGACAATGCCTCCATGTGCTGATATTTGCAGCAGTTACAGGAAAACACTGGGAATCATTCCTAGGGCACCACGGAAGACTAAGAACTGTGTTCCCCGGTACCCAAACCATGTATCTTAGAAGGCCAACCAGACCATAAAATGTTTTCCCAGTTTTATACATACTTAAGAACTCATGGGTAATATATCTAAACTCTTCTCCTACAAGGACCCCTCCTAGCAACTACGCTTTGGAATAAAGAACTGTCAACACTGGCAGATTCAGAACTTCTGCTGAGAAGAATTTACCACAGCAGAATGATCTAAGTACATCATGTCATGCGGTGGTAGTTTAATAATGATATATTCCAAGGCTAGAGGGGAAAAAAGGTTTTTTTATTAAGCTAAGGATACATTAAATATCATTATAAATTAACCCTCTACTATTATTTCGATGGCATTTTCGGAACATACCACCTGAGGAGGCACCAAAAAAAAAAAAGAAAAAATACTGTGTACTGGTCTGGTTTTTAAAAAAACTATCTCAGAAAGACTTACATACCAAATGCATTGAAATGGCACAGAAAAAAAATTTATATATGCCCACTGTCCCATGAAAACAGCATTTTACTCCAAACCCAAAAGGGCAACTTCATAAAATCAATATCTCTCCTGTTTTCTTTAGAATTGATGACTATGAGGATACTAGCCTTGTTAGGAGTGTGGGGTAAAATCCTAAAATTAGGTTGTATATATGTTATATACACCAGATTTGGGGGTAAGAACTCTTACTTGAGCAATTTAGTAGCTATGATGATTTAAACACATTTCTTTTGGAAAGGGAGTGGGGTAGAACAGGAAAAGCCATATTACTGTGTATATGGAAAAACATTAATAAAAATCAAACATAATGGTTAATTAACATATCAAACGTAAACTAAACAACATAATCCAAACATAAAATATGAAAAAGAACTGCCAGATAACAAAACACATTGCCATTCATCTTCCCTGTGATAAATTTTTAATGAGACAGACCTCTCTGTACCACAATCAACTTTGATTTAATAAAGTAAAACTACAACAACTGTATATCAAATAGCATATTTTAGTGCATTTTTCATTATATTATGCACTTGAATTCCTTCAAGTACTGCCTCTGTGATCTCTTCCCTACCTCTCTCCTCTGAGCTTCCAGACTTAGTTTCTAGTACTGGATGAGCATGTCCACGGAGTTATTTTTCCTGAATTTCCAAACCAAAAAAATCCAAACCTTATTGAAATATAATTTACCCACAACTTTCTTTTTCTTCCTAAATTCAGTAGCATCATCACCTGTTTACTCCCCTTAGGAGCCTCTTCAACTCTTCCAGCTTCACACTCTATATCCAAACATTTGACAAGTGCGCCAAGTTTCTCATATAGTCAACCATTCAGTACAATGATTCAGTTCATTCTTTTGTATTCCTATACTCCACTTTTCCTCCTTTTTTTGTCTTTTTACCTTCCGTACCTTCATACCATTATATGGATGTTGGAGTTCATGAATTCATCCTCCATGTCTCTTAAATTTTAAATTTTCTATCATTTTTCCATATCTTTATCTCTGCTGTATGCTGGGGAAATTCTTTAGGTTTATCTTCTAAATCACTGGTTTACTATTAAGCTGCATCCAAGCTATTATGTAGTCTATCAGCTATGATTTCATTTTAATAATTTTATTGTTTATTTCCAAGATATCTGAATGTCTATTCTTATTTTACAAATACTTGTTCTGGTTTTATAAGTGTGAAGACATTTATCACCCTGAAGATGTTCAATATTTTCATTTTACCATCTTTTTCAGACTATTCAATTATCTCTGTTCCCTCAGGAGCAAATCCTGTGTGTGTTAAGTAATTGTGAATTCTTTCAGGATGGAAATCTTTCCCAGGTCGTTATAATTCCCTACTGACTTCATCTTTTATGTGAGATAATCTTGCCTTGTGCTCTTACGCTTAACCTCATCTACTTTCTTCTTTTAGCAGAGATATATAATTATTGGTTTTATAATATCTTCTCTTTTACATATTTCTCTGAGTTTTGTGTGGGAAGGGAAGATTTCAATATCTGCTTTCTTCATCAATCTTGAATTAAAGGTCTCTTGTCACCCGTTCAGCGTATTTGGGCAGTAGCCTCCTATCTCATCTCTCCTCCTCAGGCTCTCAAATCACACTGCAACCAGTGCTATTCTTAAAGGTTCTGCTAAGGACCTGATCATTGAGTCTGGTGTTATTCTTCTATCTAAAGTATAGTAAAACAGCTTTTTAGATCCTTCACTCTCAAGAGAAAAAAGAACTCTATAGTAGAGATCTTAGCAGAGCCTACAAAGGGTAAAACCCCTAAATTTTAGCCCCATCTCCTTTTCCAATCTACTCCCCCACTTCATCTTTTCAAAATCACTACCCTCTAGTCATCCCAACTACTCAGAGAATCTACGCAATTTCATGCTTCCCTGCCTTTGCTGAAGCTCAAATCACTTCTATGTCCCATTCACTTGCAAAGATCCAGATAAAATCCTACTATCTATTCTATGAAACCTCACATATGCTATGGACATTTCATTATCTCAGCCTCATATAGATATTACCCATATCCCTATAGGAGTACTTATCTCATTCTGCCTTAATGCATTAGAATCCCTAACTAGGCCGTAACTTCTTAAGGGCAAACATTATTAACCACTTCTTTCCATATTTCAAGCAGCACCCAACATAATGTTCAGCATATAACAGGCACTCAACAACATTTTTTAAATGAAAGATGACGTGACCCTTGTTCCAGTGACTAGAAGTGCTATTTGGCAAATATATATTCATACAATTAAATTCAAGGAATTAAGGAATTAAACTTAAAGGAAATGAAGACATTCAAACTAGGATTCGGTATCATAGCTTTAGACTGTAGGAAAAAGAAATTTCTGCTTCTTGAAATTCTGAACCTATACCAGCCTCAAGTACCACATCCCTTTCTAAAAAGCCCCCAGTGATAGCCCAGTCCTCTGGGTTCTATTGCATGCCTGCATGTCCCTTTCATTGTATTTACCACCCAAAGTCCAACTGTCTGTGTATCCGTCTACCCTACTAGATTATATCCCCTCTGAGAACAGAAATCAGATACAGTGTTTATCAGAGAATAAATTAAAAAGTGTTGACTAAATAAATGCTTAAATACCACATTTTTCCCTTATTTGTCCTCAGAATAGTCCCAAGCTATAAGGAAAGCTGCCATTCTCATTTTCCAATAAATAACCAAAGTAAATGAATGCTAAATGAACTCATGGTCACAGGAGAAAGGAACCTGGTAGCAGAATTTAGGTCTTCTTGAAATTAATCACCACATTTCTAAATATTCCTATATAATATGAAGCATCCATGGTCAGGAATATAAGAAAATGGACAATTTAGAGCTCTTTAAATAAAGGAAATAGCCCTCAATAACACAGTAAGTAAAACCAACCTTTAAATAACCCCCAGAGCTCTTTTCGGAGAGCTTCTGGCACATAACTAATATTATAAACAAAGCCGTCATCCACACACTGATCAGCACAGCAGCATTATTTCTAGGTGCCCAGGGCAACCGTATTAATTTAACCTGTTCAGAAGGACTTTAAAAAGCTATAAATATCACCAGATTTAGTGTATGTTAATTTCTACCAATTCAGCATTTTCATTACACACAATATCCTCTACTACAAACAAGCTGCTTCTACTAAAATTTCATATAGCTATATAGATTCATTTTATTAGCTGTTTATTGAGTATTTACTACGTGCCAGGCATGTTGCTAAGAGCTGCATAAATTATCTCATTTACTCCTCATAAAAACATTACACATTAGGTACTATCATTACCATATTTTAAAAGTGGAAACGAGGGCTTCCCCGGTGGTGCAGTGGTTAAGAATCTGGTTCGATCCCTGGTCTGGGAAGATCCCACATGCTGTGGAGCAACTAAGCTCATGCACCACAACTACTGAGCCTGCGCTCTAGAGCCCAGGAGCCACAACTACTGAAGCCTGCACCCCTAGAGCCCGTGCTCTGCCACAAGAGAAGCCACCGCAATGAGAAAGCCTGCGCATCACAACAAAGAGTAGCCCCCGCTCGCCGCACCTAGAGAAAGCTCGTGTGCAGCAACGAAGACCCAACGCAGCCAAAAATAAATAAATAAATAAATTTATTTATTTTTAATGGAAATGAGAGCTCAAAGATATGAAATAATGTGCCCCAGGTCGTACAGCTAGTAAGAGATGGAGGTGGGAACAGTTCCTGGTCCTTTCTGGGGCCACAGTTCTGGCTCCTCCCCACTATGGAAACTGACTCACATTAGTGTCCATTGGAAAGATACATTTGTTCAGATATTCTCATAAGTTGGACAATATCATCACACTGACTTGTATGAAATTGCTATTTCTGTAGACCAAAAAGGGTCAAATGGTTCAACCTAGTAGACTGTTAATATTCTATTCTGATATTAATATCCGCATCTTTTGGTTCCTTGCTAATGTATTATTTTCTCTTTATTTTGTATAGTACATATATTTAATGACTCCTAAAATTATTATTATTACAAATTATGGTATAACCAATAAGACACAAACACCAGTCAATCCCTTAAGTAATTCCTCAATTCTGATCAAAGGTTGACTGTATGAGAAACATATTGCAAAGATGTGGCCAGGAACTCTCCCCCTAAGTAAACCATTTCCAGATCAGCACATTCTAGAGCCTGGACGATGTATGGTTTCTGCAAACCTGCCAGATTTATTGGTATGATATCTCCATTTCCTTTAAAATGCAAACAAACCAAAAACCTAAACAATTCCAATAAAAGAGAATAAAATAAAATAAATGCTAGCAAACGCTAGCATCTGGGAACAAATGCTCCCTTTGGTAAGAGTTTAGAAAGCAGGGCATTCACAGAATCCACTCTCCTCTTTTTCACCTTCATTGGTCTCTGTGTCTTTTCCTTCTTGTCTTAGAGGAAAATGTGTCCTGCTTCTTCAAGAACTAATCCTCCCATGTGTGCTCTTGACCCCAGCCTCTGTCACCTCCTCTGGAAACTTCCTCTGTAAATTTCTCCCTCTCTGTATCCTCACCTGCTCCCTTCTTCCTGGCTGCAGCTCTCAGATCAAACACAAACATGTGCAAATCTTCTGTATCTACTGCACTCCACTCCGTCCCCGCAGAACTCTCTCGCCCTCCTTTCTTCTCTTCTCTGCCAAAGGACCAGCAAAGGGGTGTGTTCTTCCTCCACTTCCTCGCCTCCCACCCACTCATTATTCCAAAGTAGCCTGGCTTTTGAGAAGTCATTCTCGGCAATGTCACCAGTGACCCCGACCTACTGGACTCTCAGTTCTCATCCCACTTAATCTCCCCCTAGTTTGTGCTAATGCCACCAGCTCCCTCCTCAAACGCTCTCTCTGGGATTCATTCATGCTACACTTTCCTGGTTCTCTTCCTACCTCTATGATGGTTCCTCTCCAGTCCTTCCTACTTTCTCTGTCTTATTCACAGGTTTCTTCCTTGGCCTTTCCTTCCAAGAGTTCAAGCTTCTCATTTTTCTTCTTGCTCTGCTCTCCCCAATACATACTTCAAACTACTCAAAGCCATGTTAGCTTTTCTCTCCTCAAACCCACTCCTTCTTCTTTTTGCCCAAACCTAGAACCACTCCATCTCCCAAACAGAAACCACCCATTTTGAAATCCTTTCCACACCTTTTTCCGCAGCCTCATATCTTACTACTTCTCACATGCAGCCAAGCAACCACGGAGGCATACCAGAGTCCTGGTCCTCATGCTGGATGGTCAATAGCTTTTCTTTTTTTTTTTTTTTGAAAGGAGGTCATTTTTATTTTCATAGATTGTCATATTCCACAAAATCAGGGAAATTAAAGAGGGTTCGGAGAAAAGGGCCAACTTGAAAAGTTGTCCCATCTGCCACAGCTCCAGGAACATCCAGACTTGTTTAACGTAGACAAGATGGAAAAAGGAGTAAGAATTACATGATGATTCTTTCCAACGGTTTGTAAGAAAAACAGTGTCCATGTTTGTCAAGAACCAACCTAGAGAAAAATGAATTTAAGCTTTAGCCAACTCTTCATCTTCTACCCCTTGACAATTAGGGCAGTGGCAGTTGTGGGAACGAAAAGATTGGCTCTGGAGTTCTTTCCAAAGAGGATAGTAAATAGAGCAGATATTGTTCTGAGTTTCTGATACCATCACCTGCCTGAGAAAAAAAGACATGCACCAAAATTTTGCTACTCTTGCTATGCGATTCTCAGTTTTTTATTCTCTCTGATAGCTTTTATACCTTTATACAAATTGTTTCCTTCACTTGATATAGCCTTTAGCCTTCAGATTTCTGCTCACGTGTCACATACTTTGTGAAGCTTTCTCTATTCTTCCTAAGAATATCCAGTTCTTCCTCGACGTTCCCAGAGCACTTTGTATAAACCAGTAAGTTATAGTATTTACCACTTTGGTACCATGGTAACTTTGTAAGATCCTGTCCCCCTTCAGTCCTGTTCCTGTCTTCATTGTTCCTAGAAAGAAAGGACTGTGCTGTTTTCCCCTCTGTACCTCATGTAAAGCTGATCAAGTGCCTGGCTCACAGTAGGTCTTCGAAGATGTCTGTTTCGTTAAGTTGATCCATCCATCTGGTCAGGTTTATATATAATCCTACTCAAGGGTAAGGGCTTTTATTAAGTGATTTTTTGAGTCTCTTTGCACTCTAATAATTCATCATGTAAGACACCAAGAAAAATTCAAGAGGTAATGAACATTGTTTTCCTCCTGCAATAAAAAACGTTGTCACAAAATATGACCCTTTAAGGTTCTTGTTAAGAGAAGGTTACCTCCACTGAACAAAGAAAACAGATTCTCTGAGAACACCAGTCAGTTTCCCAAGTCAGCCAACTGCTTACTTGTGCTTTTTTAAGTCCTACTTTAAAAGTCCAAAATGACAAATTATCTCACAGGTCTCTGGGAAAATACGTCATTGCTTTCTGAAATGTCAGTGCTGATGCTTATTTCTACTCAGTTTTGCCTCATTTTAAAACAATGGAAATATCTCTTCCTGCCACCAGCTTACATTCTCTTTTATAATCCTTTTTCTCCTCTCTTATTTTTCAGGATATAATTTCTTTGATAAACTTCCCCTAATTTCTAAACTTTGGGGAGTTAAAATCTCTATAATTTCATGATCCCATTGAATGGCAGAAAGAAGAAACTGAGTTCCAGGTAAGATGGCCATAAAATGAAAACTGGAAAAAATCACAGCCAAAGACCTTTCCATAACATTTACTAACATTTACTAAATTGCTTCAAATACTAAAGAAATAAGAAAGTAGGTTAGCGATTAAAGACATTATTATCTAATTTTAATCTTCATCAAAGTAAATGTCATTATCCTTGTTTAACAGATCAATAAACTGAGGTTCAGAGAGGTTCAATTACCATCTAAGGTTACCCAGATAATAAGTGGAAGCCTTTTTGCCATATGTTGGAGTGACATGAAGGAATTTTCTCAGGAAAAACTGACCTGCTTGAAGGTCCCTGCCTCTGGGTTCCTGGTCAATCACCATTATTTCCATGAGAGAACATCAATCCTATACTTTGCCTGCATTTATGCTGTGTACTGTGCTCAGAGCCTTTATACGTTTTTCATTTAAGTACTGAATGAGTTATGAATGGGACAGTACGATGTATCACCTTGTAAGCAAATGAAGGTCAGGACCTAAAGTTCAGAAACAAACCCAGTGTCTCCCAGTTAGTGAAGCTGACTATGCGTGCTCTCAAAACCAACTCTGCTGTCTCCTTTGACCATCACGTGGCCAGTGCTGCCCTGAATCAGCAGGACCTTGTCTGGGAACAGCACCAGGAATTCGGCTCTCCCATTCTGAAATTTAGTTGTAAAAAGTCATACTCGATCCTATGGGTCTTCCAGGGGTTCTAAAAACGTATCTTCCTAACACGTCACCCAATCAGAGAGCCATGTACCTTTCACTCTCTGGGTTTCTCATAGCAATGCCTGCCCTCGCTGAGCCACCTCTGGGTTTTCAGCCACTGAGGGGCACTGTTAAGAAACGGGGTGCAGTGGTAAAGCACCAGGCTCTGAAACCAGGGGGCCGGGTTCCAATCCCAGGTCTCCCTCTTACTGTGTAACTTGGGTTAGTCACTTAGCCTCTCTGTGTCTCAGTTTACTCACCTGTAAAACAGGCACAATGACCCTACCTACCTCAAAGGCTTCTGTGATTATTTAGAATAGTACTTTCTACATTAAAAAGTTCACTAGATATGTGTTAGATATTTTACAGATTGTTAGATGACTCCATATTGTGAGAAGACAGAAACAGAAGGAAAGTCATGAGAATGTAGCTTTGTGGAAGCTGAAAGGAAGGCATATTTAAAGGAAGGAGAAATTATGTGCCTGATCCTTTCGAAGGTCACTGTGTTAGTCTGCTTGAGCTGCTATCACAAAATACCACACACTGAAGTTTATTTTCTCGCAGTTCTGGAGGCTGGAAAGTCCAAGAGCGAGGTGCCAGCAGGGCTGGTATCTGGTGAGAGCTCTCCCCTTGGGTTGAAGTCAGCCAACTTCTCTCTATGTGCTCCCATGGCCTTCCTTTTGGTGCGTTAGTGCAAGGAGAGAGAGTTCCAGTTCTCTGTGTCTCCCCTTATAACACTAATCCTATCGGACCAGGACCCCACCCCTATGACTTCATACAACCTTAATTACTTCCTCAGAGCCCCCATCTCCAAATACAGCCACACTGGGAATTAGAGCTTCAATTTATGAATTTTGGGAAGACACAAACATTCAGTCCATAACAGTAACTGAAAAAGCAACCTTTGCGTTTGGATTAGAGGAGGTCTTCGGTGAACATAAAAAAAATTTTCATGACTCAATGACTTATTCACCAAACAATGTAGTATGTTTACAATTCTATTTATTCAGGGGAACATTGTTGGAAGATTAAACGCAATCTTAAGTCTCATATGTTTTGACAAAAAAGTAGTATGATAAATTACAGACCAAGATAAACTAACTGTACTTATGTTGTTGGCCATGGAAAATAGAAGTACTTGGTATATACAGAAACCTTTTTTCTGTTGTCAGTTTTTCATTATTAAAAATTACTACCATTCTTAGCTTTAAAAAAACATCCTCAAACTTTTTTAAAGGAAAAGTTGCCAGAATAGCATGGACATGAATTTTCATTGTATATATCATCCCAGTCAAAATGTGTATTAACCTTTGACATCTTCATCCTCATCTATTGCTGTCAAGGGCTCATTAATACCTATTTAAGCATTCAGCTTTTGCCCTGGAGGCCAAGATAAACACGTCCACAAGGCAAGAATATATCTGCTCAACAGTCAATCTCTTTTTTTTTAATTTCATAAAACATTTATATAAAATATAAGTACTACATACAGCAAAGAAAATTTGGAGAATATACAAAGGGAAAAAATTCATGATACCACCTCTATTAGGTAATCGCAACTGTAATTTGGGTTTTTCCTTCAAGTTTTTTTTTCATGCATATTTTTATAAAACTTTGATTATGGTGTACATGTAACTTTATATTCTGTTTTTCTCAATTAACACTACTATTGGAATATATATATCTGTATATAAGTAACACACATGTTGACTACACTATAACTAAAATATTAATTTAACCATGGTAGCTGACATTAACATTGTTCCAGTCTTCACAATTTTAAATAACATTTTGATGAACATTTCCTGCATATACCTTTTCCCAACTTTGTATTATTTTCTAGGTTTAATTTCCAAAGGTAGAATTGGGGGTCTACAGGTGTAAATATTTATAAGGCCCTTGATACATATTCTCAAACTGAGAGAAAATGGTTGCACCAATTTTACTGCCATCAATACTCTAGGTGACTAATTAATGTCACTAGATCCCAATTCTCTGTAGCAAAAAGTTTTCCTATCACAATAGGCAAGAAATAAAACAGACACCTTGCTGTATTAATTTCTACTTCCCTTATTACAGAGAACATTTTTCTTCTCATGGTTATTTTCCAGTTTTACTTTTCCTTTGTGAGTCATCTATTCATTGTCTTTATCTGTTCATCTATTAGAACTCTCATTTTTTTTCATTGATTTGTATGAGGCCATCTCCTTTACTCATAAAATTATTTAATACTACAAGTAAGACTATTAGAAGGATCCTTGACATTTTGCTGATGTTACACTAAGCCAAGTAGTGAAATCACAGTCACTAATAAATGAAAATTAAAGTATTTTAGGAACACTTTACCATCAAGTTGACATTACTTGAGGGACAATTTGAAGGCTTTAAAAGTCTTTACTTTCTCTGACACTTACCTGTTATACTTATCTTTTGAAATTAAAATAAAGGGTTTTTTCCCCAAACATGGCACACCCACCAATTAAAGACAAATTGTCTCATTCCCTATCCTCCCCTTGACCTTTTAATGCATTGCTGAATCAATGAATGCAAATAAAACTGATGGTTCTGCCACTCTAAAACTGATGCTTACACTAAATCTCAAATTATCTGACATTATTTAATACTAACATTATTATTGATCACCTCCATTCACTGAAAAATTACTAAGCACCAGATAGTGTGAAAAGTGGTTTAGATAAATTATCTCATTTTATTCTCAAAGTAAACCTTTCAGATGGGTATTAGCCGCTCCACTTTACAGCTGAGAAACACGGGTTCAGAATGGCTACCCACCTGGCCAAGACCAGTAAGCTAGCAGGTGATGGAGTGGAATGCAAATCCAGGGCCTGTTCCCCTCACCACTAAGCATGTGGCCTTATATTCATGCAGCCCTTACCGTGGCAATATTGTGTATTCACTAATACTGATGAAAAGAAACTTAGAAACAGACATTTTATCAAGTGCATTTAGTCTATGTATTCTGGTTGGAAATTCTTCAAGCAATACCTCCATTAATAAGGGTCAACACCACTGATTATATTTTTAAAGTTTAGTATATATAACTTACTAAAATTTAAAACAGGATTTTATTTTTTTGGCAGGGGACTGCATCAGGTCTTAGTTGCAGCACGCGGGATCTTCGTTGTGGCGCACCGGCTTCTCTCTAGTTGTGGCGCACAGGCTCCGGAGCACGTGGGCTTACTTGCCCTGTGGCATGTAGGATCTTAGTTCCCCGACCAGGGATGGAACCCACGTCCCCTGCATTGGAAGGCGGATTCTTAACCACTGGACCACCAGGGAAGTCCCAAAACAGAATTTTTTAATACTAGTGGTTATCATAGTAGAACTAAAATTTATGTAAATATTATAAAATTCTCAAAGTTAAATACTTTGCTTGTTTTTGACACAGGATGGCTAGCAAATGCCAGAATCCAGAAGAGGCAAAGGAGGATTCTCCCCTACAGGTTTCAGAGAGAGATCACAGCCCTTGGACACCCTGATTTCAGACTTCTGACCTCAGAACTGTGAGACAATATGGTTCTGATGTTGCAAGCCACTCACTTTGTAGTAATTTGTTACAGTAGCCCTAGAAAACTAATAGGTGGTTTTCTTTTTTTAATATTTAGTTGGGTTTTTTCCCTAAGTGCAAAAATAGTCACCTATAATCCCTCCATCAAAGGATAGCCACTGTTGACACTGGGTACAAATTCACCCAGACCTTGTGTGTGTGCATGTGTGTGTGTGTAATTTTTAAAATGGAATGTGCATTGCTCACATTATTTTGTGTCCAGATATTCTTTATTTAGCAGACTGGCTATCACAAGGATGTGCCAAAACTTAATCAATTTCCTACTGATGGACATCTTCAGTGTCTGAGGCATCTACTTAGAAATATGTTCAAACCATTAACCTACGTGCCAAAAGAAAATGGTAATAGATTTGCTATCCACATTTCCTCATTCAGCTTCCCCTTAAGAATATGGAGATAGATAATACACACACACACAAAGGTTTGGTACATTTAGATCTTTTATGTAGATTCTTTACCACAAATTTTCAAAGAGAGAATTCAAAAGAGAATCAGAGTGCCTGAGAGAGTCCTTCATGGGCACCTAGCCTAGGGCAACATGAGGACAGAAAGTTGGAGTGTCCTGGCCAAAGTCACGGGGAGAACCACCCAGACAGGAATGCAGTCTGGTTTCCAGTGCTGTTACTTCTCAATGCGCTGCTTTTATGGCATAGGAACTAATTTAAAAAACGGTGTGGGGCTTCCCTGGTGGCGCAGTGGTTGAGAGTCTGCCTGCCAATGCAGGGGACACGGGTTCGAGCCCTGGTCTGGGAGGATCCCACATGCCGCGGAGCAACTGGGCCCGTGAGCCACAATTACTGAGCCTGCGCGTCTGGAGCCTGTGCTCCGCAACAAGAGAGGCCGCGATGGTGAGAGGCCCGCGCACCGCGATGAGGAGTGGCCCCCGCTTGCCGCAACTGGAGAAAGCCCTCGCACAGAAACTAAGATGCAACACAGCCAAAAATAAATATTAAAAAAAAAGAGTTCTAGCAGCTTTAAAAAAAAAAAAAAAAAAAACAGTGTGAACCTTCCTCTAGAGCTTCTAGATAAAGTGTAGACCTTTATCAGAAATTTGTTTCTGTTTTACTAATTTTTTTAAAAAAGCTAAATATATTCAATCAAACTTCCACCACTAGCAGTTTCACTGCTAGTGAAACTAGTTGCCTTCAGGTAACTAGTTGTCTTCAGGTAACATGTGTTATGCTCCACGAGACTGTTTCATTCTCAGATATCTTAAGGGCAAATACATATCAATATTAAATTACATGTATAGGCATTATTCAGCTACTGATGAGTAATCTTTGCAGCTTTTCATGGAAGCTTGCCAGGTTCTTCAAATCCCTGTAATTGTAAAATATAAAGTTGTACATTGTATTCTGTCATGGACATAATAAAAAGCTGTCTTTAGAAGGAAGGATTCTATAATTTTTTAAAATAGCATATATTATATATTTTCCTTAATTGATCCAAATAAGACGTTTGCTTTTTAAAAATAAGACTGGAGTGCGAGCCATTATCTTGTAATAATTTATAATGGAGTATAATCTGCAAAATTACTGCATCACTATACTGTACACCTAAAACTAATATAATATTGTAAATCAACTATACTTTAATTTAAAAAAATGTTTTTAAAGACGGGTGATGTCCCGGGTTCATCTTTTGGTCCACCCCTCTCTGATGCCCTGGCAGCTTTGGGACACACAGATTGGCTTTTCTCACTTGAGACCGATCTATAATGCTTACTGTGAACACAAATCACTTTAAATGGGGTAAGCTTTTGTCCCATAGTATGCTGATACAGGAAAATGGGGAGTCACACTAGGTTACAAAGAAAAAAGCTATAAAAATAAGGCACTTAAAAAAAAGATCATGGGCTTCCCTGGTGGCGCAGTGGCTGAGAATCTGCCTGCCAATGCAGGGGACAAGGGTTCGAGCCCTGGTCTGGGAAGATCCCCCATGCCGCGGAGCAACTAGGCCCATAAGCCACAATTACTGAGCCTGCGTGTCTGGAGCCTGTGCTCCGCAACAAGAGAGGCCCGCGCACCGCGACGAAGAGTGGCCTCCACTTGCCGCAACTAGAGAAAGCCCTCGCACAGAAACGGAGACCCAACACAGCCATAAATAAATAAATAAAAAGATCATGAACTACGTTCATAATAAAAAATAAAATTTCATTTGTGTCCTTTGACATAAAGCATAATGAAGCAGGCACTAACAGTTCACAGTGATCTAAAAATCACTAAGAATATAGTTTTCTACTGTAACAAAAAGGTGTTATTTTTAGCACGTCAGAGCCAGAATCATCAATAATTGGCATTCTAATTTGAATGTCATCAGGATCTTTTTAACTGATCTTTGACCACTCCCTGCCAAGCCTAGTTTGTTTCCCTGCCCTTCAACCACAGTTTCCGATTCCACTTTCCAAATCATACACTATATTTTACCACGAAGGTTAAATTTTCTTAAATAACAACTGAATTCTGCTTTCTGTTTTGGTACCATATCTCTTTTTCTTTGCATCTAATAGAGGATATGTTTTTCTCAGTCGTCCCTGCACCTCATACATACCTAAAGAATATTTTTTTGTCAATTTTGGTGTATTTCAGTTCTATTCACCATAGGTTTCCTGGTTTTATTCTTACATGCCATCACTGATATGCCCTGTTTCTGGTCTAATACTCCTTTCTAATCCTTACTCTTTGGGGCCTTTTAAATCTGCAGCTCTGCGTAGCTACCCAGGTTTCCTCCTGCTTTCCTGTCCTCTTGCTACTTTTACCAGTGTTGCTTTCAGAAATAATCTAGTTTACGTGGATTCTTCCACTTACAGATCCTTTTCTTATAATTTAAGTTTACTGAAGTTGACCTTCCTGAAATTCATTTTCTTTACATTGCTGTTTTCACTTCTTTGAAGTTTACACAAAGATTACCAAACTTTAAATGAAGTTTCTTAATTAACTGAAATGTTCATTAAAGAAATAGCTTTAGTATTCAGGCCAAAAATCAAGAATAGCTAAATACAGCACAGTCTCACCTCTCTTTCTGCTCTCTCTCCCCAGAGCCTACTCAGAGGTGTTTCTACAGGACCATGTTCCAGATATACTCTCCTGCCATTAATCCACTGAATGTGCTATAATTCTCTTGTTAAATAAATAGTTATGTCCAATATGCACTTAGGATGATGTGAGTCTTCAATCTCATTATGACTTATCCATCCAGCTGAAACTTGGCAACATTTGTAAGAGATAGTTAATAAACTGGCCAAAGGGTCAGTAAGTGATTTTTCTTTTAGTAACCTGAAAAATACAGGGTAAAATGGGGGAAGCACACAGCTTTAGTAAAAGTGGATTATTTATGAATGACACTCCCTACAGGGATCAATAATTAAGCTAATCCTCATTATGTGTTCAGTGATCACTATCAAGAATGATAAACACATTTGCCCTTTTTTTCAATTAAATAGGGGGTGTATGTACAGTAATTTGAGAAAACAAAAGTTTTACTTTAAAAAGGTCCTCAACACACTGAGTCACTCATTGGCTTTTCTGTGTCTCTCAGCATCTCAATTCCTTATCTGGAAAATACAATGAACTCTCCTTGTGTCATTGATGATAGATGATAGAGTAACCTTCTGCTGCAGCATGATTCTCCCACTTAACACCACCTCCTGCCTGATGCACGGTTCAACTCCATGTGACAATTCAGCACTAGCTAATGCAGTTGTGCCCTTTACATTAAAGGAACTAAGCCCTGTGTTCTCTGAATTTTTTAAAATAACTTTAAATAAACTATAACACACTTAAGCCTGTGTGCCACAACTACGGAGCCTGTGCTCTACAGCCTGCGAGCCACAACTACTGAGCCCACATGCCACAACTACTGAGCCCACGCACTACAACTACTGAAGTCTGCGTGCCTACAGCCCGTGCTCTGCAGCAAGAAAAGCCACCGCAGTGAGAAGCCCGCGCACAGCAACGAAGAGCAGCCCCCGCTCGCTGCAACTAGAGAAATCCTGCGCACAGCAACGGAGACCCAACACAGCCAAAAATAAATAATTTTTTTTAAAAAAACTATAACACACTTGAAAAACAATTTTTCCGACAGATTTCTCCACAAAGTGATTACACCTGGATATGAATTAGTTTATGAAATTGCTTCGATCCCAGGCAAGCATGAGAGGCCTGGGAAGCAGAGCCTGGCAGGAATGGGAAGAATAAGACGTAAACTCTGTGACATGATTTATAACTGCATCTTGAGAAGAACCCAAAAATATACTCTGGGAGCATCTATCAGAAGTTTCTGATTTCTCTGAACATCAGTGTTTTCTAATATATTTAAACTTCTTCTTTTTAAAAGGAATTTTATATATAAGCAATTCCAGGATCACATCTAGTTCATAAGGTACATAAAGTGAGATCTTTTTATACATGTCTATTTGACAGTGAACACAACCTGAGGAATAACTGAGGTCTCTAGCGTTATCAATTTGAACGTTCTCTTCTGTGTTTGTCTAATTCATGGAGATCTTCTATACATTAAATAAAACTGGTGCGTGCTTTTCTATGACTTAGAACTGCCATCTTCATAGGATTATGTGAATAATGGGTCCTTACGTTTAAGTATTAAAACTTTGGTCAATGATAAGTTTCTGATTCACCACTATTTCACAATATAGTTGGCAATCTTAATATAATCAAGTAACCGGGCCTCTGGTATTGAATCTGGCTCTAATAAACTGAGAAATAAAAGCAGTTAAAATTGTGAATATCTTATATACCAGTTTGTAACATAAATTATTAAGTAATATCTCAAAATAGCTCTCTATGACAGCTATCTCATCCTCCATGAACGAATGAAGAAATAGAGGCTAATAAATTAAATTGATCTTCACCAATGGTTAGTTAATGGCCAAATCTGGATTTGAATCCACACTGTGTCTAGATTTCAAAAGCTTTTCAACTGTATACGTGCTGCTGTTATGTTTCAATTAAGTTTAGGATTCCCTAAGTTAATGAAAGACACATATACCATAAAACTAAAATCAACAGTACATGGAAAAACCTGATTTTAACTAACAGCTTTTGGGAAAAACATTTTGCTAAAGTTAAGAGAAAAACACCATGCACATAGGGTCACCCTTATTTTTGATAAAGGGAGGCAAGAGATATACAATGGAGAAAAGACAGCCTCTTCAATAAATGGTGCTGGGGAAAACTGGACAGTTACATGTGAAAGAATGCAATAGAACACTCCCTAACACCATACACAAAATAAACTCAAAATGGATTAACGACCTAAATATAAGGCCAGACACTACTATAAAACTCTTAGAGGAAAACATAGGCAGAACACTCTATGACATAAGTCACAAAGATCCCTTTTTGACCCACCGTCCTAGAGAAATGGAAATAAAAACAAAAACAAACAAAATGGGACCTAAAGAAACTTAAAAGCTTTGCAACAGCAAAGGAAACCATAAACAAGACAAACAGACAACCCTCAGAATGGGAGAAAATATTTGCAAACAAAGCAACTGATAAAGGATTAATCTCCAAAATATACAGGCAGCTCATGCAGCTCAATATCAAAAAAACAAACAACCCAATCCAAAAATGCACAGAAGACCTAAACAGACATTTCTCCAAAGAAGATATACAGACTGCCAACAAACACATGAAAGGATGCTCAACATCACTAATCATTAGAGAAATGCAAATTAAAACTACAGTGAGGTGTCACCTCACACCGGTCAGAATGGCCAACATCAAAACATCTACAAACAGTAAATGCTGGAGAGGGTGTGGAGAAAAGGGAACCCTCTTGCATTGTTGGTGGGAATGTAAATCAATACAACCACTAATGAGAACAGTATGGAGGTTCCTTAGAAAACTAAAAATAGAACTACCATACGACCCAGCAATCCCACTACTGGGCATATACCCTGAGAAAACCATAAGTCAAAAAGAGTCATGTACCACAATGTTCATTGCAGCTCTATTTACAATAGCCAGGTCATGGAAGAAACCTAAGTGTCCATCGACAGATGAATGGATAAAGAAGATGTGACACATATATACAATGGAATATTACTCAGCCATAAAAAGAAACGAAATTGAGTTATTTGTAATGAGGTGGATGGACTTAGAGCCTGTCATACAGAGTGAAGTAAGCCAGAAAGAGAAAAACAAATACCGTATGCTAACACATATATATGGAATCTAAAAAAAAAAAAAAAAAATTATTCTGAAGAACCTAGGGGCAGGACAGGAATAAAGATGCAGACGTAGAGAATGGACTTGAGGACACAAGGAGGGGGAAGGGTAAGCTGGGATGAAGTGAGAGAGTGAGATGGACATATATACACTACGAAATGTAAAATAAGATAGCTAGTGGGAAGCAGCTTCATAGCACAGGGAGATCAGCTCGGTGCTTTGTGACCACCTAGAGGGGTGGGATAGGGAGGGTGGGAGGGAGACGCAAGAGGGAGGAGATATGGGGATATATGTATACGTATAGCTGATTCACTTTGCTATAAAGCAGAAACTAACACACCATTGTAAAGCAATTATACTCCAATAAAGATGTTAAAAAAAAAAGAAGAAAAACACTGACCTACTTAACTTCTGTTTCTTTAGGCATTTCGCCTCTATCACCCAACCCCATTAGGATGGTGTAAACACTAATATGAACAGAAGGTAGAAAGCAGACAGAAAAAGAAGAGAAATAGAGGATCTGAACGATCTACAAACTGTGAAAGCACCTTGCAAACAATCAGGAGTAAACTGCATTAAATGGTTTGTGCAGAGTGTGTCTAGAAAGGGAAAACAACTCATTTTCAATGCAAAGCAGTCTTCATTATTTTTTCAGTAAATTGTACTCATTTTGAAAGTGAAAAATGACCTCCAGTAGTTCTTAAATCCTACTAAGTATTTTTTTATATATCTCTTCAACTTAAATAATTTAGGGATTCAATTCTAGTCACTTGGCAGTAAACCATATCCAAGTATTTAAGGTTATTCTTGAAACTACCCTGTCTGTTAATATATACATATAGGATCATCTGCGTAAAGATAAAGCAGTTAAGGTACATTGATGTATCACTATTTTTACTCCAAGTTTTTGTTTTGACCTGTGAAAAGTTTGGGGGAGCTCTGTACATTCTGAAAGCTCATTATCTTATTTCATAGTGATATTAGCTCCATTATGCAATGAGAGTGAAGCATTCAGTCGTTGCTATCAATAGGATCTGTGTTCATCCATACAGACATTTCAAATGAAGTGAAAAACATTTGCAGACTACATTATGTTATGATAGTGAATGATCTTAAAAGATGTCAAATTCTGCTTAAGGAGTTTTATATGAAATAGCATTCACATTAGAGAAAGTTTTGGGGGAGGTGAAAGATGTAAGTCATCAGATTTTCATTTATTTTTAAATACAATTAAGCTCTCAGACAGCATCAGCACTTTAACTCTGAAATATCTTTTAAAGACATTACTGAAATATCGTATTCCTGTTTCTTGATTTTCTAATGCGTCCTTCAAAATGAGTTCAGTTTAATAAGTGGGAGGATTTGTGAAGAAAACCAGACCAGAAGCACAAAGGAAGGATAAAATGTTTAATTGCATTAACTGTACTTTCATGATATGCCTTTGTTTCTGACATATATCTTTACCACATTTATAAACTTCCAGAACAATTAATTCTATGATAAGACGTGGTCATTTGCATCAGAATTGCCCATAGTCATGATTCACACACCTTATTGCCACAGGTAAGGGGAAGTACAATACATACCCTTCCGATTGTGCAAAGTATCAGCCATTTCCTTGTGTGTATTACATTGTGTGCAATATTGGTTTACATTTTGGTTGAGGACTGAAATAACTGCCTTAGGAGTTCCTGACCTGATCCCAGATTCAGTCTTGTTTTACCTACACTAATGTGGAATTTGGATGCAAAATAATAAATTATTACTCCTTTGGAAAAAGTGTTTTCCAGGAGACTGACTTACCCAAAAGTAGTAAATAATAACACTACTAAAAATAAGTGAGAAAAAAAATGTGTTGTGATTTTCATTTATATTTTTTATAGAATACAGTCTTTTTTAATGACCTAAACACTAAATTTTAATAGAAATTGATAACTGTATTGATCTATGCTGTCACTTTCACTTCCTTCTGGTATACTAATGGATGAAAATAAGACTTGTAAATACTCATTTTCTTCAAGCTCAAAATAGATACTTGGCTTAAAGCCTAAGTACGACACCCAAAAGAATGCACTAAATTTTATGTGTCTTGTGACCAGGGATACTAGTTGCTCATTTTTGTAATTTTCATAGCACTGAGCAGAAGCCTACTAACGCTTGATAGGTAATTACTAGTTTGTTAAATTGAGAAGTAAAAATAAATATACAAACTTTATAATTTTTATTTATGTTACACATGCTATAAGCCCTATGGAAAATTAAAGAGGAAAAATTACTCTTTACTACAAACATTATTTATAAAAAAATGATAATTTGCTTATGTCTAACAACTTATTTTAATTTATACGTGCTTTTTTGCTGAATCTTTCAGGATTTCAGGAAAAAAGTTTTTATTCCCAACTGACAATCAGAAACAGCAGCTCATAATTAATTAATTAAGTGCCATTTTTTACCTGCTTACATTTGTCAAATTATAGGATTCATTATAACAGGGATGTAGAGTTATGGCTTTAGCTCTTTTTGTTCTAATCTTTTTTTCATATATTCTTTCTTTTGATTTGTGACCTTCATTACCAAGAGAGCTCACTTAATGCTTTCAGTTCACTTCCAGGAGGATAAGCAGTCAGATACTGTAGGAATTATTTTACATACCATAGTTATTAACATGATTACTCAGAGAAATTATATTAATATGCAAGGCACTCCAATACTTCCAGGAAAAAGAAAATGCTCTTTACCAGAATTTTTCCTTTAGCGTAGAGAACACAATTTCAACCATTTACAGTTAAAATCCCTAAGTAAAAGCTTACTCAGCCAAGCAGAAATGCATTATAGAGTTCACTGGAGACTCAGATCACCTTGTTCACAGATTTCTTTATTTTGACTTTATTCTCATTGTAAAATAATGTATTCTGATTATACTAAATTTAGAAAGTAGACAAATAGTATACAAATAGTATAAACTAAATAAAATCACCTGTAATCCCACACACCCAGAAATAACCATCTCATTTTAATGTTTCCTTCATCCTTTTTCTATTCATGTTAAAGGTATTTTGGGTGTGTAAATTTAAGATTATTCTATATTTATAATTTTATATCATTTTATCACCTAGTTTATGAGTACTTCCCCTATAATTAAATATTCTTCAAAAGCATTATTTTAACAGAATATAAATGTACCATAACTTATTTTAACAACCTCTTACTAAAACTCTATCAAAGGCAAATTAATATGTAGTGACAGAAAGCTAATCAGTGGTTACTGAGGGTAGGAGAAAGATAGGGCAAGAGAGAAAAATTTTAAAGGGGCACAAGGAAACTTTTGTAGATGATGGATATGTTCATTATCTTGGTTGTGGTGATGGTTTCATGTTGCAAACATATGTAAAAATGTATCAAATTTCACAGTTATTCACAGAACTAAATATTCACAGTTATTGTATGTCAACCATGCTCAATAAAGCTGATAAAAATAATTTTTATAAATTCTCTTATTGCACAGTAGGTTGGTTCCATTGTTTAGCAATTATAAATAAAGTGGTAACAAATATAATTCACCACTTTATTTCAAAGAGAACATAACTGTATATTTAAAGCTTATTCATGGATTTGACGAAGAGATTTCAATTCCCGTGCAATTCGCAACAGATTTTATTAAACTTTTCTGAGACTTATTTTACTAACATATTTACTACACCATTAAAGTTCAGGGCTAAAAAGTATTTGGGGCAAAATTAGGTAAACTGCTAATTGCTGCCTCTAGAGCTCACATTCATTGAAGACTTTCCGTAAGCTAGAGACTGTATTAGCATTTTATATTACACAACAATTATCTTAATTGTTTCTTTCAATAAAAATAGGCAAAATGAAGTAAAAATATGACAATATTAAGTAATGAGGTCAGGAGGAAGCTTACCTACAGAATGCAAAGTCTTTTGGAAATGTTCAACATTGTTCCTCCAGGTTTCAAGAAACAAAATCTCCAGAGGAGTAAATGATCAATGAAATACAATAAAAAGGAACAAACTATTGATCCTGTATTAACACGAATGATGAACATTATGGTGAGTCAAGAAAGCCAGACACAGATGGTAAAAGTTCTATGATCCATTTATATGAGGCCCTAGAAGAGGCAAAACTACAGCTACGAAAGTCAGAAAATGGTTGATCTATGGGAGTGAGGATGGGGAAGAAATCTATTAAAAAGGGACGTGAAGGAATTTCCAGGAAGTGGCTACACAGGTGTATACAATTGCCAAAATTCATCACACTAAACATTTAAAATCATGCGTTTTATCATACGTTACTTACCCTTCTTAAAGAAAATTGAGACAAAATAAATCTCCAGATAGCTAAAGATTAGCTCTAAAATTATTCCAATCCAATGCAAGTATCTTTTGCCTAGTATGACCTGAACTTAAATTCAACGCATCCTTCTGGATAACAGGACAACGACCACTACACTTTGGTGGCATAGAGCCAGTGATGATGCTGAGAAGAAAGATTTCCTCCTCACTAACAAAAGAAATAAAATTAGATGAGGAGGGACTTCCCTGGTGGCACAGTGGTTAAGAATCCACCTGCCAATGCAGGGGACACAGGTTCGAGCCCTGGTCCAGGAAGATCCCACATGCCGCAGAGCAACAAAGCCCGTGCGCCACAACTACTGAGCCTGTGTTCTACAGCCCACGAGCCACAACTACTGAGCCCGCGTGCTGCAACTACTGAAGCCCACATGCTCTAGGGCCAGTGCTCCGCAACAAAAGAAGCCACAGCAAGGAGAAGCCTGCGCACCGCAACAAAGAGTAGCCCCCGCTCGCCGCAACTAGAGAAAACCCGCGGGCAGCAACGAAGACCCAATGCAGCCAAAAAAAAAAAAAAATCAGATGAAGAAACCTATTTCAAATTCGAATACCATGTTTGAAATAAGCTAATCAGATCATTTAAAATCTAATTTAAGGCCAGAGGTAAAAAATGAACATAAGGCCAAAGAGTCACAGAACCTTCTAATTTCCATCTCGAATTAGCCTATCATGATCCATTTTGAAGCAGTATGGTGTGTGGTTGAACAGTTTCCATATTTAAATTGTTTTTCTTCCACAAACACAGTCAAAGCTGGATCCCTGTAAATTTCACCCACTGCGTCTAGTTCTGCCCTAGTTAGCAACCCCCTCTTCCATGGCAGCCCAGGGCTATCTGCCAATAGCAGGCAAATCTCCTTTAAGTTCCTGTTATAATTAAACTAAGCAACTCCCTCAACTATTCCTCATGTAGCATGCTTTTTAAGTTGCCTCACCATTCTATTTAAACTATATGTCCCAGACAAGATTTATGATTCCATATATGGTCTAATCAGAACATAGAGCAGTAGAGTTCTATGGGACTATCCAGCTCCTTCATAAACAATTGGCCAATATGAGATTCAAGGAAAGAAAAACTTACAATTTTAATGTAAAATGAGCCTCTTCCATAAGGAGGATCATTACTGCCTTTGGATAATAAATTTATCATATGCAATTCTGCAGGTATCAACAATAATATTATTTTTCCTGGAGTATCAACACTGAAGGGAAATGGGGAGATATTCTACAAAGGCAAAGGAGCCACGATTAGGGACAGTCAGAAGAACAACATCCAAACTCTGATTACTAAGAAAAATTTCTTAGAATTTCTGTCTCCAACAAAATGCTTATGTGTCTGGAATTTTAAAAAAATAATAATAAATGAAATTAAAGTACTATAATAGGAAAATAAGAAATAGACAAATAATGTGAAAGGATTTGGAAGATTACAATGCAAAGAATTGCTCAAGGGCTTCCCTGGTGGCGCAGTGGTTGAGAATCTGCCTGCTAATGCAGGGGACACGGGTTCGAGCCCTGGTCTGGGAAGATCCCACATGCCGCGGAGCAGCTGGGCCCGTGAGCCACAACTACTGAGCCTGCGCGTCTGGAGCCTGTGCCCCGCAACGGGAGGGGCCGCGATAGTGAAAGGCCCGCGCACCGCGATGAAGAGCGGTCCCCGCACCACGATGAAGAGTGGCCCCCACTTGCCGCAACTAGAGAAAGCCCTCGCACAGAAACGAAGACCCAAGACAGCCAAAAATAAATAAATAAATAAAAATAAAAGTAGCTATAAAATTTAAAAAATAAATAAATAAATAAAAGACATCTCCATAGTCATTACTTTAAAAAAAAAAAAAAAAGAATTGCTCAAATTAAAATCTATAAAATAGATAAAATCAAAACCTCAAAATAAAAAGAGAAAAAAATATTACACTGCTAAAAATATAAATGGGTAAAAAAAAAATAATCAGGGGAAAAGAGCAAAAGAAAAAATATCAAAGGTACAAAATTAAAGGAAGGTAAATGACAAAAAAACCAGAGCACCAAGAAAAGAGGGGGTAAAAAATAGGACAAGTGAAAAATAATAATTATATAGAGAATATTGAAAGAATTTAAAAAAGAAATTGAAACATTAAAAATACATAAAACCATAAGCTGAGGCATTTAAGAGTATAAATGTGCTAAGCTAAATATAAAAGAGATTTTGGCTTTTTAAAAATTAATATGATAAAACTCTCAACAAACTAAGTATAGAAGGAATGTACTTCAACTTCAATAATAAAGGGCATATATGAGAAGCCCACGGCTAACATTATACTCAATGGTGAAAAACTGAAAAGTTTTTCCCTTAGATCAGGAAAAAGGCAAGGATACTCACTCTCACTACTTCATCATTGTACTGGAAGTCCTAGCCAGAACAATTAAGTAAGAAAAAGGAATAAAAGGCATTTAAATTAAAAAGAAGAAGTAAAATTGTAAAAAAGTAAAATATACATATGTATCATATGATATGTTATACCTATGACATATGATATATATGATATGTACAATGGACTACTACTCAGCCTTAAAAAAAATGAAAAGTCTCCAATATGTGATACTATGTATGAACCTTGAGGACATTATGCTAAGTGAAAATAAGCCCATCAGAGAAAGACAAATACTGCATGACTCCACTTACATAAGGTATCCAAAATTGTCAAATTCAGAGAATCACAGAGCAGAATGGTGGTTTCCAGAGGTTGAGGGGAGGAGAAATGGGGAGTTACTAATCAATAGGCATAGTTTCAGTCAAACAAGAGGAATAAGCTCTAGAGACCTGCTGTACAACATTGTACCTATACTCACCAGTAATATATTGTACACCTAAAATTTGTTAAGAGGGTGGATCTCATGTTAAGTGTTCTTTCTACAGTAAAATAAAATAACAAAAAATTAATATGATAAAGAAATAAAAGAATAACAAAATTAAATGGCAAGAAGATTTTTTAAGTTAAACTAGGAAGTTTTTTTTTTTAATTTTAAAGAGAAAACATCATAAGCATTAAGTGGAATAATAAACTAAGACAAACAATGCTAAGGAGAATAAACAGAAACAGTTTAAACAAATAGAAGAGGCTCTTTACTAAAGTAAGATACACACTTCTCTTGGATGCAGTTTAGAACATGTTTTGAGTTCAATGCAAAGGCAGCAGGTCTCCTACAGATTTGACCTTCCAAGACTTACAGTCCCTGGCAGAGGATTTCAAGATGGTTTCAAGGGAAAGCTGAGGTCAGTGAGCTGATGAAGCACAGAAAGATCAGAAACAACACACTTTTCACGGCAGATGCTGATCCAGGCCCCGACGTCATCTGCCCCTCAAATATCCTGCTTGGGGGTAAGAAGAGGGAAATGAAGGAATGACTTTTAAAATTCAGGGAGCTGAGATGAGCTGCAGGGGAGGTGTTTTGGGGTTTGGTTAGGCTTGAACATTTTGAGTAACTACAGGGAATAAGGCACCAGAGAGGAGAAGGTTGAAAATCTGAGAGCAGTGATAATTGAAGGAGGAAGTTCCAGACTAGATTGGATAGAATAAAGAGCTCAGAGAAAGCTGCAGAGAAATTCATTAAATGCAAATCCTTTTATAAGCAGTTTTTAATGCAGTACTACAGAGCTCACTGAAAAGCACAAGGCTTAACCAATAGGGCCAATAATGAATGAAGATTTGGGGATATACTTGCTCCTGGCATAACTTCAAGAAAAAGGAATCAAAGAAAGACAAGTTCACAATGATCGGTTAGTTATTTCTCCCCATGATATTCACCCCATGTTTCAAAGACCCTAAAAGCTTCCCCAACTAGGATCTGGTAACCTCTCCCCCATCATAGCATATATAATGAATCGCTTTCCCAGAAATAATATTTTGCCTATAGGACAATATAACTTGTTTTAATGGTAGCAAATCCTAACCCATGCAAAGAGTCTAATTAACCCCTCAGGCAGGGTTCCTTCTGGGTCAATTCAAAGTAGTAGCCAATCGTAGTCCCACTGTTTCTTAAAAGGCCCAGGGTTCCAGACTGCTTAATGGGGAGACTGGAGTCGGGGGGCGGGGGGGCAGAGGGGAATCACAGCCAACCAGCTCCCCCCCATACACACACATGCCCTTTCAACCAAAGCTAAGCAGTTCTGCTATTATATCTCCTTTAACTCTTAAAAAAAAAGAGATTCTCTGCCAAATAAACTTTAGAAAATCCTAGGATAAGTTACTGAATTTACCAAAATTTTTCCATCCTTCTCCCCCAAATTACATACCCTACATTTTTGGTGGAAATAGTTTTAAAACTTTGTTTTTTCCCCCCTCAAACCACCGAGCTAGATTAGGCCATCAAACATTCTGCGTAAGGAACCGTAATTTCAGCCATCCTCTGTTAGTTTGTTAGGGCTGTCATAACAAAGTACCAAAAACTAGGTGGCTTAAACAATAGAAATCTATTGCCTCACAGTTCTGGAGGCTTGAAGTCCGAGATCAAAGTGTAGGCAGGGTTGGTTCCTTCTGAGGGCTGTGAGGGAAGGATCTGTTCCAGGCCTCTCTCCTTGGCTGGCAGACGGCCGTCTTCATGATCACATGGTGTTCTTCCTGTATGCAAGTCTATCTCCAAATTTCCCCTAATTATAAGCACACCAATCCTATTGGATTAGGGCCCACCATAAAATAACCTCATTTTAACTTAGAAAAGACCCTATCTCCAAATAAGGCCACATTCTGAGTCTTAACTGGGGGGTAAGAATTGCAGTATCTGAATTTTGGGGGAGACACAGTTCACCCCGTAACTACTGTACATATGACTATTACTACTACTCACGATATTAATTCAGGTGAATTTTTTAAAGATAGAACTAAATGCTCCAAATTAATTTTGATGCCCGGTTCCCAGTCATTCTTGGTTTCATACGAACTAATGAAGATACAGACCCCAGGGACTTTAAATGACTTTACTGTAATATAACCACAAGAATCAGAATAGACTGTGTTTCGACAAATCAAACTCCAAATTATGTAAAGCAAAACTTTATGCTGCAGCTTCCACCCTCTGTAATTTAGTCATTAGATTATCTGGATGCATGCTTGCGTGCCATAGCATCCTCCTTGAGAAGTAAAAAACGAACTTCTTGCAGAAATGGAACAATCATGGCCAGAATAAACCACTCACAATATTGGCTATAACACCACTACAGTTGTCATGTTTAAGAAACAGCTCTGAAGGAGATGTCTTAGAAAGTGAGAGAGAGAAAATGTTATTTCCAGAATTCCTCTTAGAAAGAGAACAGGAAAAAAAAAAACTCTGAAAAGCCTTTTAGGATGAAGGGAAAGTCCCAAGCACACTCAGATTTTTAAATGACCATTATTAAGCTGCACTGAACAAGGAGGGGAATGTGTAAAGCTCTTAGCAGACAGACGGAACAGGATTAGGGGAAGACAAAGAAAGGAGAGAAGCAGGGAAAGGGGAGAACTGGGAGATTAGAAAGGCTGCAGGGCACAAGGTGGAATTCCCACTTGAACCCCCAAATCACCAGTGAACTCGCAAAAGCAAGCAGGGGCTCTGGAGCTTGAAAGGAGCTGAGCTTTGCACCCACGTGGGGCAAAACCATTCAGCACTTTCCCAGAGCAGCCAGGGAGGTCAGAGCTCCTCAGCTGACTTCTGGGTTATGGGAAATAACCATCTAGTTATCTCTGGATGCACTTTAAGGCTAAGCTACCCTGGGTGCATCACGATCCAGCACTGCTCAAGGTCAGCGACTGTCCGTGAGAGGACATCCATGGGACAATCAGAAAATCCCTGTCCTCGAAATATTCTGGGACACCACACTGCTAGGGCCTCATGAGATAGAATCTAAGACTTAATCAACTCTACCAGTTATAAACACATTCGAAACTGGAAATGGGAAGAAAGGGGGATAACCTTGATGGACCTGATTTTCTTGATGCAGCAGTAAAACAATGTCATTTACTGAGAGCGAGAGGTAAGAGTGAGAGGGAGGGGTTGAAAGGGGAGCCTGAAGGGAGAGGTAAGACTTTGGGCTCATTATAAATGAGAGAACAAGTATGGATGATTTGATAACACTGAGGCTCAGCTGAGCCAGAATCCCATGATAATATCATGGCAACAGCCTACACAGTTGTGTGGTTTTCTCTAACAGGGCTCAGCATCAACTGTAGCATCAATCCTGATTCCAGATTTTGCAGAGCTGGGTAAGTCTAAGTCTACTTATACATTTTGCAGAAGGATAAGGATAGCCCAGCTAAAGTTGCTGGTGAAAGAATAGTTTGGATGATACTAGAACACGTGGCCCGTACTAAGCTGGAAAGGAATAGAGGTCAAGAGGGAACTGATTGGTAGGTGCAGAGAAAGGAGAGAAGCTAAGAGATTAATGGTCTACTTGAAGTCAAGGAGCAGGTATAGTGGGAGTGGAATTATGAGAGATCAGGAAGGAAGGAAGTACATGCACTTTCAGAACTAAAAATAAATAGCCATGGTCATTGGCCAAAATGGCCTAACAGAACCTTGACCACATGCTGTTACTTGTGTAATTTTATAGTCAATTATAAATGACCACATTAAATGATTCTGCATATATTATAAAAACTGCAATTGAAGACCCTTCCATCATGTTGCTTATCTTTATTTTGTTTACACTGTACCTTATGCTAGGAGGGATTTGGATGGTTTACAAAGTTATAAAAAGCATAATAGAATAACTTTAAGATAAGTAACAGAGATAATAGCCACTGGACCTTTACTTAAAACTGCCACCTCCATAATTAATTTCATACACTAAAAATCATTTCTCAATTTATCCTATTCTAAAATCTTTTTTCTTACCTTTCTACATACAGCAGAATGTGACATGGTGAAATACCCTGCATGAGTTTAGTTTGGCATATCACTACGTTTATCAGTTTATTTTCAGAAGTGGAGTATCATTGCTAACATACTATACATTAGACCTACAATAAGTTGTGCTGCTTATCAGCACTCTGTACTACCTGCCACTATTTATTTGTATCCTGTCTTCAAAAGCAAGAATCTTTAATAGCTGGTAGTAAGACAGGTGAGTTAGAAAAGGAAACTGCTTATTTATACCATCTCTTAATATGGATGACTCATTAGATCAGCAAAACATGTCTTTACCTGGTTATGCCCCCAGCATGTAACCCACGGGCCTCTGGCTCAACAGCAGAAATCCAAGGTAACCCCAAATACTATACCAAAGCATTATCCATCATCACTGCCGTTAGATGCTTACAGGCCTTGTAAGTCAAAGTTCCTTACACATTCCATTATTAAAAGGGAATAAAACAATATCTACTTTATTTTTTCTCTTTATCTAATTTTAGTTATTTATTCTATTTTAGTAATTTTAATGAGTCAATAACAAATGACCACATTAAGTGATTCTGCATTTGTTATGAAAACTGCAGTTGAAAACCCTACCATCATGTTGCTTGTCTTTATTTTGTTTACCCTGCATCTTATGCTATGGAGGATTTGGATGGTTTTCACATATATTCAATTAAACAAGAAATGAGAAGTGCCAAAGTTAGGAAGCAGACTGGTGGGGCCCGTCTGCCAAAGAAGCCTGGCTAAATGATATTGTCCACTGGGACCTTTAATGCCTGAAACCAGTTCTCCAATTCAAGTCCCCAGTGGTCTCCTTGTCCTAAAGGATAGCCCTCCTGAGATGGTTAATAACTTCACACCTAAAATCGCTGTTCCTGGCAATTCAGTGGAACAACGAGCTAGAAATTGCCATCAAGAGGGCAATAAGCTCCACTTCTAAAAACTGTTAAGGAAAGCTCCTGAACGTTTTACTTTCTTTTCTTTTTAATATCTGCGATGATTCAGTCCCTATATGACAAATATGAGAGCTTAAATCCATGATCTTCAACAGGCTTAACCTTATGGTATCAGCCAAACCTCCTCATCAGCCCTGGTATGCAACAACTAACATTTTGATAAGCTCTGCATTTTCAATTTTCTAAAACAACCAGGTGGTCCTTTTCTATAATGTTTCCAAGAGGGAGGCACAATAAAGGATCCTTATCCACACTATTTTGAATTCTCAGCAAACCAGCTTTTCTGGAATAAGCTTCAAAAGGATTTTTCCATATAAATCTTTTATCTGCATCCTTCACTCATGAAAATTAAGAGATAGCTAGGTATAAAGGCAATCAAAGCCCTGACTTTGCCCTTTTCATAAAAGCTATCATGCCAAAACTCCTTTGGTAATAAAACCCAGTTGATAATTCCAGACCCCTTCAAGGGGAGAGAATTTATATATACTCTAGGTATACTCAATGCCAAATTTCCAGAAATGTTTTTCCTCAACAATCAAAACTAGTTGAGAAATTTCTTTAACAGTTGTATAGCTTTCAATAAGGGGGACAGAAGGTTTTCATGAGTTGACATGAAGCAGTTCAAAACAAACTAACCAGTCTGAAAAGCCTAAGCATCAGCTCCAATTCTCCTCTTCCAAAACCTTTTCTGATATTTCCACCAAATATACCATTCATTCACAAGACCATTTGTCTAATGTTCACTCTGTTCAAAGTACTTTTTACTCACCAGCTGATGGTAGGAGAGGAAATCTATTGCACTTGAAGAATATGTGCTTGCCCTATTATTTAAGAATACTCAATTCTTCTAAAAAAGACAAGCAAAACAGAATGTATGGAACTCAAGAAATGTTATGCATAGAAAATAAGTAAGCTAATAGCATAAGTGAAGAGGCAAAATTCAGAGGATGCACTAAATATAGATAATGAGGAGCTTATGAGACACAGGCATATGATGATATAAACAGTAAGTTAGTAACCTGTAAGACATGTTAAAGACAGAATAAATGGAACGTATGATGGAACAAACAAGAGTGTTACTTTTGGACTGGAAGGTTCAGAAAGCCCAAGTCTTAAGGTAAAATCACACCATTCTGGTCTAACAACTATGTTATCCTTAAATCAGCTGTCTAATATGGTTCAATTCTAGCCCCACAAGTGTTCTCTCCAAAAGAACACAGATAAAACCCAACACTGTTCAGCAGGCTAATTGGCGAGCAAATCTGTTTGCAGGTGTACTTGCCCTTGTGTCTCTTTGACAGAGCAAGTGTGTGCCCCTAGACACCTTCCATCTGTCTGTCAGGGCCCCTTTCTCAAAACACACTCTCATCCTCATTAACACACCACCAGTTTGGAGGGTGATTCAGGAATGAAAGAGATAAGATATATGAACATGGTGTAGTCCCAAATTCAGGTTGTGGATTTCCTTTCACCCCAACTGAATACTATCCTAAGTGCATTAACTTACCCCACCTTTTTCCTCTTGATTCTCATTATTTATTTTATTTTCTTAAAATTTTTATTTGTTTTATTTATTTATTTTTGGCTGCGTTGGGTCTTCGTTGCTGCACGTGGGCTTTCTCTAGTTGCAGCGAGCAGGGGCTGCTCTTCATTGTGGTGTGCGGGCTTCTCATTGCGGTGGCTTCTCTTGTTGCGGAGCACGGGCTCTAGGCACGCGGGCTTCAGTAGTTGCGGCATGCGGGCTCAGTAATGGTGGCTCACGGGCTCTAGAGCGCAGGCTCAGTAGTTGTGGCGCACGGGCTTAGTTCCTCTGCAGCATGTGGGATCTTCCCGGACCAGGGATTGAACCTGTGTCCTCTGCACTGGCAGGCGGATTCTTAACCACTGCACCACCAGGAAAGCCCTGATTATTTATTTTAAATTGATTTAATAAACCATGTGATTGCATCATCTTAATTTTTATCCATGAACCTTTCTGTTCAGTGGTCTCTGTAGTGTATTGAGAGGCTACAGTGTAATTTCCCAAACAACAGTGTGAGGGGGGAAATAATGAGGTTAAGCAGAAAATATATATAATATATTTGGCTACAGGGTTTGTAAAAGTATAGTCATGAGATTATGTTAATAGAAATATAATATACTATAATAATAGATTTAGAAGAATATGTCTGCATCTTGTAACATCAGAAGATGATGGTCAAAGACACAATTGGATAGAAACAAATACATATAGCTAAGTTTCTGGGCTATTAAGATCAAACACAAATGCATATAGGTAAATGTACAGGCTCCTGAGATCAAATCCTGGCTTCACCACTTCCTATTTTTTACGGCCTCGGGAAAATTTCCTCTCTGTGCCTCAATTTCCACACCTGCAAAATAGGGACAATGATAGTAATGAAATAAATAATAGTAACCCTACCTGAAAGGATTATATTGATGATTAAAGGAATTACCAGCATGTAAGTCTCTTACAATAGCCAGATCTTGGGAAATGCTTTGAATTTTTTAGCTATTGAAAACGAAAGGGTGAAAGTTAGAGTGTGACCAAAAGGAACAAAATCTTGGGTGACAATGGGCTGCACAAACATTACTTCCCATTGACAAGACCCTCTTCTCATGCTAATGTCATTGTAATGAGTACAAATCACAGCATATAAAGCAATAGTAAGTAATCAATACAGAGTAACATGTAGTCTTGTGAGTTCCTCTTCAGGGTTGGGTTGAATTTGGGGAGAGCATGAGTACCCGACAAACAGTAAGTTCATTTGGGGAACAGCTTGGGTGGTAAATGAAAGGTGATTCAGGGAGTCTAGCATCTGGAAAATTTGGGGGTCCAGGGCCAGCTGCTTCTCCAAATAGAGTGACTGCAGCCAATAAAAATAAGCCAAGTTTTCATGACTATGTAATGTCCTACTCATAACCATTGCTACCAGGAAGGGACCTTGGCCTGGAGGAGAACTGAGCTCACTCTTTAGGTGGCTGTTATAAACTGGCCTGCGCCATTAGCAATTGTGGCCACCGGCTGCCTCATTTGCTTTCTCCATTTCTTGGCGGCATCAAAGAGGTTCTAGCTGCCCAAAGGGAAGTAGAGTGGCCACAGATGTCACCATACATTGTAACTGAATAACAGCAATAAGAGTATGCCTTTTCTACAGACATCTCCATTCTGTACCCCTCAGGGCGACACTCACCTCACATATCCTAGCCTCTCTTTGCGTTTGCTTGACTCCTTAATGAACCTCTTATAAACTGTACCAGGAAGTCCATAAAACCTACCTACTTGGAGATATCTCAATTCAGCTAAATTAAATTGGTCCAAATTCAAAATGTTAGTAAACCAGTAACTCTGAAATGGCATACATTTAAAACCCCAAAGGGAAATGAAGGCATTTTTAAAACCTTAGGGTGGTTGGGAACACACTTAACAAATAACTAAAAATATTCTTCAGATAGGTGTGCAAACGAATTTAAATCCTCTGTGACCAGTTTTAAAAGTATCTATTTTTAAAAGGTCTGGGATTTGGAAAACAAAATTCTTGGTGCCCAAGTTTTATTAGGCACTTTTCCTATCCAGCCCAGGCCGGATCGTTTCATTACAGGCCAATCAATCTCCGTTAGTTTCAGAACCTCCCATATTCATCCCAAACTTACCCAGTTTCCAGACAAGACTGACCTGCTACGTCTTAATGTATAATTTTCTAACTTTTTTTGTAACACATGTTCTTTAGATATGTCAGCTTCCTATATTTTATACATTCTAAATGATTTGTTAGTGTTAGGCCTCCTGCATGCCTGTGCTGGTAATGGCTCTGCTGAGCTCCATGCATAGAAATTTAAATTTTAAAAATTGCTTATTGGGGCTTCCCTGGTGGCGCAGTGGTTGAGAATCCGCCTGCCAATTCAGGGGACACGGGTTCAAGCCCTGGTCTGGGAGGATCCCACATGCCGCAGAGCAACTGGGCCCATGAGCCACAGTTACTGAGCCTGTGCATCTGGAGCCTGTGCTCCGCAACAAGAGAGGCCGCGATAGTGAGAGGCCCGCGCACCGCGATGAAGAGTGGTCCCCGCTTGCCGCAACTAGAGAAAGCCCTCTCACAGAAACGAAGACCCAACACAGCCATAAATAAATAAATAAATAAATAAATAATTTTTTTTAAAAATTGCTTATAGTTGTGTATTTTTCATGAGAGAGCATAGTTGCCTAAGTCACAGAAAGATAATACCAAGTAAAAAACATTTTTCTTCAAAAAATTAACATACAGATTCTTCTCTCCTTACAAAATCTGAAAAATTCAGAAAAATATAATGAAAAAAAATTGTCCTAAATGCCCCTTATCAGAGAAAACAAGTTTTAACAATATGATGTATAGAATACAAACTGGAGGAATATACGTAAGTCCATTTATGTATTTTTTAGATAATAGGAGTTAGAGCACACAGAATATTTTATAAACTGCTTTTTCAGTGATAAATATATTGTGATCATTTTTTCATATCTTTAAAATATTCAAGAATACGTTTAAATGACTTCAAAAACTAGTCCTTGAATGTGTTTCCTAGGGCTGCTGTAACAAAATATCACAAACTAAGGTGGCTTAAAACAATAGAAATCTATTATCTCTCAGTTTGGGAGGCTAGAAATCTGAAATCAAGGTGCCAGGAAGGCCATGCCCCCTCTAAAACCTCCAGGGGAATCCTTCCTTGCCCTATCTTTAGTTTCTGGTGTTGCTGGGACTCTTTGCCATCCCTTGGCCTGTAGCAGTGTAACTCTAATCTTTCCCTTTGCTGTCACATGTGTGTCTTTCTTCACCCAGCCATGCTCTCATAAGTACACCAGTTACACTGGATTAGGGTCCCACCCTCTTCCGGTATGACCTCATCTTAACTAACTGCATCTGCAACCACCATATTTCCAAATAAAGTCACATTTTGAGGTACTAGGGGTTAGGACTTCAACATATTTCCCAGGAGAGAGGACACGACTCAAACTTTTAAAGTCTGCTATGGTAGAACACAATTTCCTTTTTTTTTTTCCCGCTATTATATTTAATGCAGCTAATAGTCTGTGAAACTAATTTTAATCATGATGTAATATTCCAGGGCTCTTTAGTCCTCACAACAACCTCATCGCCATTTCATAGAGTGAAAACGGAGCAGAAATATTAAATAACTGCCCAAGGGCATCCAGATAATACATGGAAGAGCTGCCAGGCTCTCTGGTTCCATAGACTTTGGGATTAATCATCCTGTACAGCAGGGAATGGAATAGATCCAATGCAAATCTCATTTAATCAAGGAGTCAAAATAATTGAGCACTGAGTAATCAGGCTTTTTTTTTTTTTTTAAGATTATCTAGGAATCATAGTGGGGTTTTTTAAATTAATTTGTATTGGAGTATAGTTGCTTTACAATGTTGTGTTAATTTCTGCTGTACAGCAAAATGAATCAGCTATACATATACATATAGCCCTCTTTTTTGGATTTCCTTCCCATTTAGGTCACCAGAGTGCCTTAAGTAGAGTTCCCTGTGCTATAAAGTATGTTTTCATTAGTTATCTATTTTATACATAGTATCAAGAGTGTATATGCATCAATCCCAATCTTTCAATTCCTCCCACCCCCCGCTTGGTATTCAGACATTTGTTCTCTACATCTGTGTCTCTATTTCTGCTTTGCAAATAAGATCACCTATACCATTTTTCTAGATTCCACATATATGCATTAATATACAATATTTGTTTTGCTCTTTCTGACTTACTTCACTCTGTATGACACTCTCTAGGTCCATCCATGTCTCTACAAATGACCCAGTTTTGTTCCTTTTTATGGCTGAGTAATATTCCATTATATATTTGTACCACATCTTCTTTATCCATTCATCTGTCGATGGACACTTAGGTTGCTTCCATGTCCTGACTATTGTAAATAGTGCTGCTATGAACATTGGGGTGCATGTGTCTTTTTAACTATGGTTTTCTCCAGGTATATGCCCAGTAGTGGGATTTCTGGGACAGCCACTATGGAAAGCAGTATGGAGGTTCCTTAAAAAACTAAAACTAGAACTACCATATGACCCAGCAATCAGGCATTCTTTACTGATTTCAATCCTTAAGTATTTTAGACCATTTTAAAATCTACTTTCCCCTAAAAGTTGTCTTAAGTCTCAATTTTGATATCCTAAATTCTAATGATAAAAGAATATCTAGCATCCAAATCTTTATAATTTATAAAGTGCACCAATATCTATTACTATATTTAATTCTATTTAATAAAGAGATATTACAATCATTAGCATACTTAGTAAGATCATTCTGGAGTAAAATATTACTCTTTTTTCCCCAGTTTTTTAAATGTTTCCCATTATTTTAAATTCCTTTAAATAGCTTTCATATCCTGGATTAAATTGATAGGTATTTAATCCAATTTTACTATTTATAAAATGATTAGTTTTTACCACATTTCATAGGTGTATAAAGCACTAAAATCTATGGATTTATATTATGTTATAATTATACTGAACTCTTATTACTATAACAGTTATTAGTTGATTTCTGTATATACAATGATATCTATATTTAGCAACATGAGTTATTCATCTGGTCCTTCATATTTTTTCCACTCATAGTCCTGTGGCAAGCATCTCTAAATACTGTTAATTAGGAGTATTGATAGAAGGCAGTTCAACACTTTTCCTAGTTCTCCTTTCATAATTTCTCCTTTTCCAGGTTAGAATAAGTATCTACTGCCTTCCTACGGTTTTCATCATCACTTTTTCTTTTGGTGTCTGTATTGGTTTGCTAGGGCTGCCAGAACAAAGTACCACAGACTAGGTGAATTAAACAACAGAAATTTATTTCTTCACAGATCTGGAGGCTAGAAGTCCAAGATCAAGGTGTTGGCAGGGTTGATTTCATCCTATGGCCTTTCTCTTTAGCTTGTAGATGGCCATCTTCTACCTTTGTCTTTACATTGTCTTCTCTCTGTGTGTATCTGTGTCCTAATCTCTTTTATAAGGACACCAGTCATATTGAGTTAGGGCTCCTCCAATGACCTCATTTAACCTTAATTACATCTTTAAAGGCCTTATCTCAAAATACAATCACACTTTGAAGTACCAGGATTAGGACCTCAACATATGAATTTTGGGGGGGATACAATGCAGCCCATAACAGTGTCCCTATTCTTTACAGATTTATCTCCATCTATATTCTAGATTCATGCAGTCTGCTACATATTTTTAATTCAATCACATAGTGTTACCGTTTATAACTAATGTAATCTTCACTCCAGTGCTCTAAGCCTATCCTTTGCATCCTGTCTTGTTTTTTGGTATTTCTGCAGCATTTCCATGTGCTGCAGTCATTCATCATCACTACATGTTTTTATAGATATTATACCTTCTTTTCTGTCTTCTCAAGTGGATATCATCATTCAATCTTGTCTCTTTGTAATTTTTAATATTTGTTTTCCACCTCTACCGGTGCAAATACCTGGTCCTGCAAATGTGTTCTTGCTCTATGGTGTTAAAATATTTTCACAGTGAGATCTGGTTGTTTTTTAAATTTTATTTTAAATTTTCACTTATTGTTTTCAAAGGTTATTTTCCCTCCATGATACTTATGATTTTTGTATTTCTTTTGCTATTGATAT
The DNA here is from genome assembly GCF_009873245.2 of Balaenoptera musculus. Lineage (NCBI taxonomy): Eukaryota > Metazoa > Chordata > Mammalia > Artiodactyla > Balaenopteridae > Balaenoptera > Balaenoptera musculus. The sequence continues at coordinate 65,648,613 of NC_045802.1, read as the reverse complement.
GTTTAGACCACAGGGGGCATCTTACCATGTTAATCCTTTTAGCATTTTCCTGCAAGTCCTTGTCTTATGAAATATTCAGGCCAAAACAGTCTCTTTCATGCTACAGAAATCAAGACTCTTAAGCCTCCTTTGAGAACTCTCAAAGCACTTAAGAAGGTAAGAAGCAAGTAGAGAGAAAGGGAAGGGAATTAAATTACTAACACCTACTACATCGTAGAAAATTCATTTCACAATCTCATTTAACATTCAATCCTAAAAATTGGATTAAATTATCTATTTCACACATGAGTAAATTGAGGCTCAGAGAACTTAGTGACCTTCTCAAGTATATATATGTAGTAAATGATAAAGCTCAGGTCAAAATTAATTTGTATACTCCAACACCCATGCTTTTCCCATGACTTCATACAAACTCCCTTTGATCCCTAAATACATTTTGACCTACCTCCAAGTTCCCCTAAGCCTTTCTGCATAAGGGGAATGATTAGAACACAAATCAGGTGAACCAGAATCACAACAGGACCGTGGTTCTGCCACCTGCACCTCTCTAGCTTTCCTTTTTAATCAAGTTTAAAATAGTGGTGTGCAGGCATTCAATGGAAAATTTACTGCAATTTAGTACTTGCTATGATGAATGAACTAGCAGATATTTGAAACTTCAGTTCAATAAATGTACACTGAGCACTTTCTGCATGCCAGAGACCACACCAGTAGTTTAGGATACATGGATGAATAAGACATCCATTCGCCATTGAAAAACTTGTGATTTGGGAATTGAGTGGGGAGGGGAGATGGCTACACGTTAAACATGTTTCGAGATGTTTTCTGTGCTACTGTTCCCTTCTCAAGGAACCTGCCCCAGGCTCCATCTCTGCTGATTAGGAGACAGCCACGTGTACCTCGTCACCATACGACCCCTTCCCACTACCCCCACACCCCAGGTGGGTCAGGTGAGGTGGGCCCGTCAGATTTCTCAGCTGAAAATTTATAATTACGGCTATGAGAAGCAAGTCAGGTAGTAGCAGCATAAAAGAAGCCAACAAATGAAGAGAATATGTAGTCATGTCAGTGAAGGAGAACTAGGCTTCATGCATTCCTGCTGCCTAGTTCCCAAACTTAACCAGATTCTTAAGAATCTTCCTGACACCTGTCACACCACCAAAAAACTACTGCATTATTGTCTGCTCTCCAGAGATGTTACTGTGGTCTGCCAGCATCTTAAACAAATATCACTTTTCGTAGGAACTAGTTAGATTAATTTCAGTCACTTGGAAGTAGGTGAGCCCCAACTAATGCAAAAATGGAACTCTAATGTGATAAATGTTGTAACGGACATATTAACAGAGTTGCATGTCTGCCAAGAAAGAGTTCTTGACCAAGCCTCAACAGATGACACCTGAAATGAATCCTGAAAAACTAGTAGGATGAACAAAGGCACAGAAGTAGATAGAGAGACATGAGGCTAAAGGTAGGCACGAGGTCAAGGAGGAACAACTCCTATGTTTGCCTAACTATTAAGCCAGATCATCAAAAAGCCACATATCTGGGCAATTCAGTCAAAACACATTTACTGATTGCCTACCGTGACCCAGCATGTTATAGACATGGGTAGAATCAGAGTACTTATACTAGAAGAAGTCCCAGTCCAGTGCCAAAGGCTTTGCTCTCTACACGAAGATTTATGAGAAGTCAATGCTTACTTATTAGGCCCTGGGTGATGGTGTTTTGTGAGAAGAACAGTATTTTGTTTTGGGGGGGGTTTTTTACATCCTTCTATATCTTATTAGAATCAACAGTGTACTAACAGCTAATACTCACACAGACCTTTATATATGCCTGGCAGTTTTCTAAACACTTTACAAATATAAACTCATGTAATTCTCACAACTCTATAACATAGGTGCTATTACATATTATCCCCATTTAACAGATGAGAAAACTGAGGCACAAAAATGGTAACTTTCCCCACAGCTAGTAAGTAGAACTGGGTTATGTACCCGGAAATCGGAGAAACCACATTTTTAACCAGTACTCCACACTGCATTTAATAACGATAAAGAAAAAATACGAATGAAATTAAAATTCCCTACCCTTTCACAATTTTTTTCATTTTATGATGTTCCCTTGTAGAACTTGACAGCAGAGATACAAAACTCATCACTGACAATGAGGTATCACCTCACACCAGTCAGAATGGCCATCATCAAAAAAAGTCTACAAACAATAAATGCTGGAGAGGATGTGAAGAAAAGGGAACCCTCTTACACTGTTGGTGGGAATGCAAATTGATACAGCCACTAAGGAGAACAGTATGGAGGTTCCTTAAAAAACTAAAAATAGAACTACCATATGACCCAGCAATCCCACTACTGGGCATACCCCTTGAGAAAACCATAATTCACAAAGAGTCATGTACCACAATGTTCACTGCAGCTCTATTTACAATAGCCAGGACATGGAAGCAACCTAAGTGTCCATCAACAGATGAATGGATAAAGAAGATGTGGCACATATATACAGCCATAAAAAGAAACGAAACTGAGTTATTTGTAATGAGGTGGATGGACCTAGAGTCTGTCATACAGAGTGAAGTAAGTCAGAAAGAGAAAAACAAATACCGTATGTTAACATATATATATGGAATCTAAAAAAAAAAATGGTTCTGAAGAACCTAGGGGCAGGACAGGAATAAAGATGCAGACGTAGAGAATGGACTTGAGGACATGGGGAGGGGGAAGGGTAAACTGGGACGAAGTGAGAGAGTGGGATGGACATATATACACTACCAAATGTAAAATAGATAGCTAGTGGGAAGCAGCTGCACAGCACAGGGAGATCAGCTCGGTGCTTGGTGACCACCCAGAGGGGTGGGATAGGGAGGGTGTGAGGGAGACACAAGAGGGAGGAGATATGGGGATATATGTATACATACAGCTGATTCACTTTGTTATACAGCAGAAACTAACACAACACTGTAAAGCAATTATACTCCAATAAAAAAAAAAAACTCATCACTGAATAGATACTATTTTGTGTCCTCTCTAATTTAATAATGCCTCAAATTTCCCTAACATGCTGATCTTCATAATTATCATTTTAATGGGCATTATATTCCATCAATTTTTGTCCATAGCTTAACCACTCCCCTACCATGCAAAGTCATAGGTTTCCCCTGGTTTTCCATTTCTCTGCCCAAAGGTGATAACCATGGTATACACGTCCATCGGCAGTTTTTTGATTCCTGATATTTAGTCAGGCTGTTTTCCAAATATCAGCAATGGAAGGTTGCAAACCTGCAAACGAACCCATTTCACCACAATTTCATGAAGAATGGATATTATGTCTACATTTTTAAATGTTTACTAATGTTGTAGGTATAAGTTGTGTGTTATTTTTTTTTCATTTATATCTTAGTTGCTTTGTTTACTGATGAGGTTAATATTTTCCTAATTGTTTTTTTTATTGTATTTTACTTTATTTTGATTCCTTTCTTTTATAATTTATTTATTTATTTTTGGCTGTGTTGGGTCTTCGCTGCTGTGCGCGGGCCCCCTCCAGTTGCAGAGAGCGGGGGCCACTCCTCGCTGCAGCGTGCGGGCCTCTCACTATGGCGTGCGGGCCTCTCACTGCAGCGTGTGGGCCTCTCACTGCAGCGTGTGGGCCTCTCACTGCGGCAGCCTCTCCCGTTGTGCAGCACAGCCTCTAGGCATGCGAGCTTCAGCAGTTGTGGTTCGTGGGCTCCAGGGCGCAGGCTCAGCAGTTGTGGCCCACGGGCCTAGTTGCTCCGCAGCATGTGGGATCCTCCTGGACCAGGGCTCGAACCCATGTCTCCTGCACTGACTGGCAGGCAGATTCCCAACCACTGCGCCACCAGGGAAGCCCCCAGCCCCCTAACTGTTTACTTACCGAGGTTCTTAATGAGAAGACTGTACTTAAGTTTTGCCCAATTATCCATTGATAATATAATAGTTTTTCTACCCATCTGAATGCCTTTAAGACAGTCATTAATTCTTTCCTGTCATACTTTGTATGTTTTTCCTCAATCTGTTTACTGGGAAACCGAGCTTTCTAGGGTCCTGAAAAGCCAGGTGCTAAGACGCTGCTCACTGACAACTGGGCTCTGAGTCGGCTCTCTGCTCATAAATGAAGCTGTGACACTGAGGACACTGAGTTTGGCTCAAGAACCAGGAAAACTTGATATTTGTAAATGTCTCCTTAAATTTATGAGAATCAATTTTTTTAATTTAATTTTATTTTGTTCAATAACCATTTTTTATTGAAGTATAGTTAATTTACAATGTTGTATTAGCTTCAGATGTACATCAAAGTGATTCAGCTTTGTATATATACATGTATTCTTTTTCAGATTCTTTTCTGTTATAGGTTATTACAAGACATTGAATATAGCTCCTTGTGCTATACAGTAGGTCCTTGTTGCTCATCTATTTTATTTTTTAATTAATTTTTATTGGAGTATAGTTGCTTTACAATGTTGTGTTATTTTCTGCTGTACAGCAAAGTGAATCAGCTATACATATACATATATCCCCTCTTTTTTGGGTTTGCTTTCCATTTAGATCACCACAAAGCATTGAGTAGAGTTCCCTGTGCTATACAGTAGGTTCTCATTAGTTATCTATTTTATACATAGTAGTATATATATGTCAATCCCATTCTCCCAGTTGATCCCCCCCTTCCCCACACCCCGGTATCTCACACGTTTGTTCTCTACGTCTGTGTCTCTATTTCTGCTTTGCAAATAAGTTCATCTGTATCGTTTTTCTAGATTCCACATATAAGCAATATTATACGATATTTTTCTCTTTTTGACTTACTTTGAAAAGTAAGTCAAAAAGAGAGACTCTGTATGACAGTCTCTAGGTCTATCCACGTCTCTGTAAATTGCACAATTTTGTTCCTTTTTATGGCTGAGTAATATTCTATTGTATATAGGTACCACATCTTCTTTGTCCATTCTTCTGCTCATGGACATTTAGGTTGCTTCCATGTCCTGGCTATTGTAAATACTGCTGCAATGAACACTGGGGTGCATGTATCTTTTTGAATTATGGTTTTCTCCGGGGATCAGCCCCTGTTTCACTATTTTACACATGGTACTGTGTATATGTTAATCCCAAGCTTCTAAGTTATCTCCCCCCACTACCTGCCCCTGCTATCCCCTCTGGTAACCATAAGTTTGTTTTCTACATCTGTGAGTCTATTTCTGTTTTGTAAATAAGTTGATTTCTATCATTTTTTAGATTCCTCATATAAGTGATATCATATGATGTTTGTCTTTATCCGACTTACTTCACTTAGTATGATAATCTCTAGGTCCATCCATGTTGCTACAAATGGCATTATTTCATTCTTTTTTATGGCTGAGTATTATTCCTCTGTATATATGTACCACATCTTCTTTATCCATTCATCTATTGATGAACACTTAGGTAGCTTCTATGTCTTGGCTATTATAAATTGTGCTGCTGTGAGCATTGGGGTTCACATGTATCTTTTCAAATTAGAGTTTTCTCTGTATATATGCCCAGGATTGGGATTGCTGGATCATATGGTAACTCTATGAGAATCAGTTTTTGTGTAATTTATTCCTGGATGGTGACTTAATCCCTGATGATAAAAGATCTGAGAGGAAGCAAGACTGGAGCTTCTCAGATCTGGGGGGACCCCATAGGGTCCACCAGTGCCACCAACACTCACACCTCACTAGAAGCTCCAAAGACAGGAGACAGCTGTTGGAATCCACTGCATCTGCTCCTCATCACAATAAAACCCTGTATCCTTGGCTAGATACAAATCTAATCTTCCAGTGTGTATGTATATCTATGGTATTCCTACCAACCCATACGCATGGAAATTCAGCCCTTCTTTCCCATTTTAATTCAGTTCTGTTGTTTTCACTGTACACATTTCACATTTTTAACATAGATAAATCGTTTAGGCTTTTTCTTGTGCTTTCCTTTATCCCTTCATATTTTGGAAAGGATCACTCTTTCCAAGGCACTCAAATATGCCCAATTTTATATTACCCCAAAGCTTATATTATATTACTTTTTTATGTTTAACTATTGAGTTCATCTGGAAGATAATTTGTTATGTCATATGTAACACGGATCTGAAAGAGTTTGCTGTGTTTCTAAATGTTGTTGGGAAACTGGTTATGAAATGACTATTCCTTTCCCTATTGTCCTGTGATAACTACTACATCACACATTCAATTTATAAATATAATTGTATTAATTTCTGGGGCTTTCCATCCTATTTATGTATATTTCTAGCTATACATCAGTAGATGCAGTTTTAATTATTGTTTCTAACATGGTTTATATCTGGGAGTAACTCCACCCCATCACCCTTCTTTAATAATATCGCTGGTATCCTGTGATTTTTTTTTTCAAAATGTTTTAAAATGATTTTATCAAGAAAAGGCCTAGATTTTTTTATTTTTAAACTTATTAACTTGATAAAAAACTTACAATATTTACGATATTCATTCTTCCATTCAGGAAACATTTCTCCATCCATGTTCAAGTATATCTCCAATGAAGTGCTGTAGTTTGCTTCACATGGTTCACAGGGATCCCTAATAAAGCTAATTCCTAAGTATTTTATGTCTTTGTCAATATAGTGAATAAGATTTTTTCATTATATTCTTCAGCCACTTACTGCTGATATACCAAAATCTTTGTTTTATAGAGTTGATGTAAGTAACGGCCTTTTGAAGACTGTTCTGTATCTTCTGCAAAACTGTTGTGAAAACATTGTTCTTGGTGTCATCACATGTCCCTTTAAGCAATAAGTTCCTTCCTGGGGGCTTCCCTGGTGGCGCAATGGTTGAGAATCTGCCTGCCAATGCAGGGGACACGGGTTCGAGCCCTGGTCTGGGAAGATCCCACATGCCGCGGAGCAACTAGGCCCGTGAGCCACAATTACTGAGCCTGCGTGTCTGGAGCCTGTGCTCCACAACAAGAGAGGCCGCGATAATGATAGGCCCGCGCACCGCGATTAAGAGTGGTCCCCACTTGCCACAACTAGAGAAAGCCCTCGCACAGAAACGAAGACCCAACACAGCCAAAAATAAATAAATAAATATTTTTTTAAAAAAAATAAATAAGTTCCTTCCAGAAGTCAGAAAGAAAGGTTTTTATCCCTGAGACAAACTTAACCCAATGACAAAAGCTCTCTAAGTATCTTGTTTTTTGTCTTAGCAGGCAAGATATTAAAAGCTTAAGTTCATGTTTAACTGCACAAGTGAACTAAACTTACATACCTGGCCCACACATTTTTCTGCTCCTTTTAAATTGTTTTGGTTTTACTCATATTTTTAATTGTCCTATTTTAATCTGTAATCCACCTTAAATTGTCTTTGGAGGTAGGCAGTTAGCCTAGGAAGGTTATGCACCTTAATATTCACATTCAAAAGTAATTAAGCTATATGCTAATTGAATAGTATTGTTCATCTGTTCCTAATTATATATGCTAAAAACGGAGTAATCAACCTTTTTCCTTCAGGACGCACTATAAATCTACCCCTTTATATCCTGCTCAAGAAAGTATTACAGAACACGAGAGTAATCCCACGGGTCACCTTGGGTCCTCTGTAATTTAAAAGAAAAATATAATCATTTTTCATAAACTTTGGTACTTCCAACATTTTGGGTAATAAATCACTTATGTAACTGGTCGAAGTGCAACAAACAGCATGTCATCAAGACACATCTGGACACAAATGGGTGAAGAATGGTGAGAAAATGATTTTGGAGAAGTTCCTTGACAAGGTTAAGTAAGCCGTGTGCAGTTCCTGAATCATAACTTGTGAAGTCTTTACCGTCCCCTTTAGGCAAAATCATCCATTCTTTATTCTGAGTTCTGATGACTCTTTATAGTTACTCCATTCCCCCCAGGGAAGCCTTTCCTGCCCTTGCAGGCTGTGCCTTATCCCTTTACTGTGCTTGCACTGCACCTACCTTACAGCCCATCCCTCGTTATACTACAATTGCCCACCTTTTAGTCTGTCCACGGTAAGGTCCTTGAGAACAGGGACAATGTCTCAGTCACCCTTTATCTCCAGTGCCCAGCACAGGGCCTAGCACTTCCCACCTACTCACATTGTATCCTAGTTGTTCATATTGTTGTCTTCCATCAGGAAAGAAAGAAAGAGAGCTTTTTTTTTATCAGCAGGGCCTTAGCCACTTCTGCATGCCCAAACCTGTCATATTACTGAACATCAAGGGGAAGGGCTTAATAAACACTGAGTGCTACACCCAGTGGGTACACCCCTCCGCCATTTCTACCTTCCTATTTAAGCTTTCTTGGGCCATTTTTGGATCTTATTCCTAGGTCCGTCCTTGGTCCCTCTAAACCCTTCTGATGCCTCAAAGTCATTAACACCAGTGTAACTATTGTACCACCTCCATCCCTTCTCCAAAACAGAACAGGAGGACATCAGATTCTGAACAAATGTCGGTAGTTCTCCAAATGGGGAAAGAATCAAGCTTTAGACAAAACACAAGCCAATCTATCTATGAACAAGGCCCCTTCCACGTATAAGCAATGCATGATCTTTTGGAAACCATAATAATCATCCCTTAATGCATCCTTCTCTCAGTGCATCTCATCAAAACCACAAGTGGTCTGAAATAGTCTGACCCTCCTTTATGAATGTGAGTTGTCCCCTCAAGAAAACTTTATTTCTCAGAAAACTATCTAAAAACTATCTACTCAGATACTGACATATGATCTGCTGAGTCACAGTTTGTTTCTGGATTCTAGGGCCCAGCTCACATCCATGGTCAGATTTTATATCCTCTGAAGTTATCTGCCCAATGGAAAATCTCATGTATCCGGCAATATAGGGACAGAACCGTGCCTCACAAGGGACATAACAGATTTTCAGGCCCTTTGGCACCAAGGCTTAAAATAAAAAGTGCTTTTAGACAGAAAACTTTACAAATAGCATTCACATTTCCACTCATAAAGAAAGAATGCCAGACAAAACTGTTTTTTGATAACTGTGATTAATTGACATATATAAAGGTAGTGGAAGTCATAGACTTAAGCTTTCCTGAAATGCTGCTCTCTGAACTTACGGTCCTGGAGTTCCTATGACCCTAGTGGGATACCGAAGGAGGAGGAGTTTTGCCCTTCTCTGCAGAGCAATATCCGGGTTCTTCCACCTCTTTTTTAACTTCCTATCTCTACTTCTTTTCTATCTTATTTCTATTCTCTGCTCTCTCCTCGCTCCTTTGTCCCTTTCCTTCTTGATTCATCACAGTCCTGAGAAACTCAACAGCTTAGCAGTCTGACTTGAGGATTACATGCCCACGTGTCATTCTTCATCACCTTTTTACCCATAGTGCTATCACCATGGACCTCCTGACCTCCCTCGCCAGGCTCCCTACTTTCCTCTCCTACTCGACTTTTATCATCATTCTTGACTTCAACATTCACATGAATAATCCATTCAACATCTTGACCCCGCCATTCTTCAACCTTCTTAGCTCCCATGATCACTTCCTGCCCCACTCCAGGTCCCCATTCACCTGGATCATACAAGTTATAGCCCTCCCTCCAGCATCTCAACTTCAAACACCCTGTTCTCTGACCATCTCCTCTCATCCAGCACACTCACACCAGCACTCCAGCTCTCCTATTACAACTCCTCAGACAAAAGTCTACTATCAATCCTACCAAACACTGTGGACCTTACCACTTTTCTTCCTATCCATCACCCACCCTTACAGCCTCACTTCTCTCCTAACCAGCCTAAATTACACGATCTGGCACTATAAATGCCTCCAGGCAAACAGCCATAACCCTCCTGCTCCTCCCTTGGTAAAACCCCAATCCTGGTTAAACCCAACTGTGTACTTACTCCATGTCTCCACCAGAGCAGCTTAATGCTGCTAAAGAAAATCACAGAACCATGCCAAATGGACTGGTTTCAAATTTATAATCACAGGTCTCAAAGCTGTCAGACAGCTTACTTCCCTAGGAAATTTGTTTTCCCAACTTCCGAGATAATTATTCATACGTTCTCTGTTCTCCTCAAATTTCCAACATTCCTTCCTCTCCTCCCCACTCTCAGCTAATGACCTTGCTTCATGTCTCACAGAGAAAAGAGATGCAATCAGATTAGAACGACCTCATTCTTCAAATATCAATTCACCAACCTTCCTGTATCTGGTACTCAGATGCTCTGCCTTCATTTCTGTTAAAAAGGGAAGAAGATAGATGAGATCCTGTGTCCTGTGATCAGATAATCTCTCATCTTCTTAAAAACAGCTCTCCTACCATCACCCCTCTTTGCTTTATCATTCCTGTGAGCATTCAAACAGGGCTCAGGGTCCCTCGCAAAGTTGCAGTCAAGCAGCTGGCCAAGGCTGCCGTCTCTGAAGACTAGCGGGGGTGCTGAATGACCCCCTGCCAAGCTCACTCACAGGAGGTTTTAGTTCTTTGCCATGTGGGCCTCCCCATAAGGCTGCACAGAACACAGCTTCACCCAGGACAAGGGATCCGAAAGAGAGAAAGAGGAACACCTAAACAGAAGCCACAATCCTTCTACAACCAAACCTCAGAAGTGGCATCTCACCCTTCCAGTTGTATTTGATTCCTTAGGATCAAGTTACTGAAGTCAATACTGGGGGTGAAGACAGGAATTAGGCTTCACCTCTCGAAGAGAAGAGTATCAGAGTTTACAGACATATTTGTAAAACCATCACTGTTTATGAATTTAAAGTTATTCTAAATTTGATACTAAATCATTTCCTCAGTCTGGCATATATTCAGGGCTCTCCATAAACTGCCCTTCAACCATTCCAGTATCACTCAGCTCTTCAGCCAATTCAAACTCTTTATTCTGTGCCTTCTTCACTCCTGCAAACAGTCACACTCTTTCTTTTAGCACACCTTCTTCAGAATTTCTATGTCTAGTTCTAATTATAATACCATGAATTGACTTAAATGCTGTGATGTAAATATTTCCAGTTCATTTTATCTATGACTTACATACACTATGATTTCACTCCTTGAGAGCCAGGACCAAGTCTTCTCCTCAATCTGCATCCTCTACAGTGCCTGATATTAGGCTATGTATAACCATGAATCAACCAATCAATCAAGCTAGCTAGCTATAGAAAGAAAATGACCTCAAACTAAAATTAGATATGTTATATCTCTCTTGTCAACCAGGCAATGTTTTTACAACATTGTTTAAATTATAAGGGATTGGCTGTCTCAGGTTTTCCTTGGTGTTGCAGCTCTGCAACCCTTCCCTTCTCTCCCTGCCTCTGCCTACATCCATGTCCTCCTAGAGCTTAGAACCATTTGGCTTGAAGACTTGCTCCCATCTCTATAACCAATCCATGATCCTGACCATGGATGTGTGGGCACTGATTAGTTTAATCCTGGACCTCGTCTCAACTTGACCTTGCACCTGTACTCCGACAAATGGTTTCTACACTGATTCAGAATCCACTTTTTATCACTTTTGTGCTTCTGATTAACTAGATTCATTGTCCTATGTTTGAGTTCCATTCTTGGTGACTGTTTTAAGGATACCTGGGATTTGTTTAATCAGGTATGGAAGGACAAGCAGACACAGAAATAACTGTCATGAAGAAGTTGTTTATACTCACAGATACCTAGAAATAGGAGGCACAGCATGCCACACAGGGCCACACAGGGAAGCAGCAGGGTCGTTCAGGAGGCAGAGGAAGCAAGGGGGAAATGTGGGCAAGAGCCTTTATTGTGGATTCCGAAGGAAAGAACAAGTGTAGCAGGGTAAATGGGTTCAGGACTGGCTAGTTTGAATAATTTCAGTGGGTTTTGGGGAATAGGGGTTGTCCCAAGTTGTCTGATACCTGGCCTGGGGGTGATTAGGGCAAGGGGGATAGTGGTCTGGAGTACAAGAGCTTGAAAAAGGAAATAGTTGGACGTATGGGCTCTGGATTGGTTGGTTTGCATTTGAAGGCATGCTCACAGCCATGCTCATTTACTGTCGCAAAAAATTAGCTAACCCTGGGAGGAGCAATCCCTCAAGCATCAGCAAGGCCCCAGATGTCAAAGCACGAAATACAAAAACTAGAAAACGAGGCTATTATAATAGTAACCCACCTAGGTCTACCTTGGTCCTGCCTTCCTCCTGCTGATACTCTTACTACCTACCCAGACAGCTGTCAAATACACACAGTATCAGCACAACCTAGGGATAAGAGAGATGGTCCTAAAATCAGATACGCCTGGGTTAAAACACCTGACTGCTCCACCAGTGATTACTTCTGCAACCAGGGACAAGTCACTTAATATCCCTGAACTTCATCTTCTCATCTGGACAATGGAGATGACAGTAGTACCTACTTAATGCAGGTACTTACATCCCTAAAGCACTTTGCCTAGAGCAGAGGAAGCAATCAAAATGTGTCAGCAATAATTACTATTTCTTCTCCCTCTGATTTCCCTAAAACTGTAGTGTGATTGATACATAGTAGATACTCAATAAATGTATGTTGAAGTTGAGTGAACCAACAAAAGAATGAAAAAAAAAATCAATAAATAATCTTAGTTCTTGAACCAATCATAGAAATACAACACTTTTAGCAGACATAGGTTAGAATACTCGACAGGCCAGAACTTGGAAGTGAGACCTGGGTTGGAAGTCTAGCTTTAATATTTAATCCCATGTGACTTTCTAGGACAGGATGGAGACGCTACAGGTAGCCTCTCCAACATCCATCCCCCCTTTCCCTTGCTGGGAGAGCCCCCATTTTGTTCTGCTGTCCACATGTGACTCGGGAGGGCAATCCTATCCCCATATTCAGGGACAAATCCTGGAGGGTCCATTCCTATTGCCAGTGATTGGTTTCCAGATGGGAATGTGACCCTTTCCACTCTAGTCATTGTTCATTTGGCAAGGAAATTCTGCCTGTGTAGCTGTAGCCTTCTCGCAACCATGAGGGAGGCATCCTATGGCCCAAGTCAGCAAGCTCAGGGTGGCAGAGTAAAGATGTAAAACCACCTGGGTCCTCAGTAAAATAACAATAGCTAACATTTAATAGGTGCTTACTATGCTTCAGCTATTCTCCTAAATGTCTGTGTGCATTAACTCATACGATCCTCATCACTAATACCTGGCAGGAATGTTTTTATTACTGTTTTACACAATGAAAAACCTGAAGAATTTAGCAATTTGTGCAAAGTCTCGTAGTAATACATGGTAGAGTTGGGAGTTAACCTATAGTTGGGCTTCAGGATTTATGTTTTTGCCTACCTGGATCTGGAAAATGTTACTAAGACAGAATCAACCAATTCCCTCTGGGCTTGTTATGAGATTTTAAATGTCTTATTAAGGCAATTTGAATTTGAGTTTTTGCTAAATGCAGCTGATGGCATCCTAATAAATATATTCAGATTCTTCATCTTTAAAATGGAGATACTGCTCTATGTCTCCTAGGGTTGCTGTTAAGTTTAAGAAGAGCTCAATAAATGAAAATGCCGTCCTCAGTTCCTCTGAGGACTCCGACCACAGGCATCACACCTCTCATGGTTGTCCACAGGTTTACTGAATGGAAAGTCTTATTCCAAGACTCCACCCCAGCCCAGGAGCTACGTGTGCTTCTAGGTCTCTGCCCATGCTTATGTATATATCCTCCTGGAAGTGGCCAGGCATTGCCTCATGTATAAAAACTAACTCATTACCAAGGAAAAGTATTCTCCTAACAGATATGTATTATAATGCAAACTCTAGACTCAGGAAGATTTTATTTTCTATTCTTTTTTCATAATTAGCTGCAAAATCAAGTTATGTAGTGAAGAGCTCAGTGGACTATCACATCCTAAATCAGCTCAAATGAAGAAGAGTTACATTCTGAGCTCACTGTCATGACATATTATTAACTGATAGCTATAATTTATAGCCATCACATGAAAATAAGGAAAAAGTATGAATACAAAATTTAAAATATTAACTCCTGGATAACTTTCCCAAAAGGGTAAAGCAACGGAAAAGAAAGAAAACTTTCGTACCTTGATCTGTGCCAAATCCCTGGAGAAAAAGGTCTCCTGATGGTCTAAGGAAAAGACTTATACATTTTGACAAGTCTTTTGAGATATATTATGTCCTGTTCTAAAAGAAACTGCTCATTACTTTAACAAGTTGTTGAGCTGAATGTGTATTCTGCATATTTTTCAACTGCATCTTTGTCATTCCCAATTTTTGAAGATCTCTATAAAAGGTGAATTATCTATGCATCGCACTTTCAAAATCCAACTTCCCTTCCTTTTCCATTCTATGTCCAAAGAATTCTCACTGTCAATGTAAATTTAAATTTGTATAGTACTTTATACTTTACGAAGTGCCTTCATAGTCATTTCCTTAATTCACAACTCTAAAAAAAGAGATAGGACATATATTCTTATCCAAATTGTCCAATAAATTTGTAAATTTATTTATGCTTGCTTTCATTTATTCATTTATTTGACAGCCATTATGTACCAGGTACTATTCTAGGCACTGAGGATGCAGAAGGAAACAAAACAGTCACCATCTTCGGGAAACTTAAATTTTGGCAGGAAAGCCACACAATAAACAAGTAAACAAATCAATGAGGAAGCCTAGATTCAAACCCTGGTTGCTTGATCAGAACTTTAAAGCTCTTTACAGGATACCAATCTGCCTTCCTGGTCCAAATTCACTGATGCAAATGTTCTCTTTGCCATGAATTTTGGCAGTTTGATTTCTTGGACTTGAATCTCTTAGGGTTTCCAAAAGGTCTCAGATGTTTTCCACTCCCCTAAAGTAATCCAATGGACAACAGTCAAAATGGCGTTTAATAACCAACGCATTCAGAGCACTATTATATTCCCCCAAACAAGAGAATCGTGGAGGGAGTTAAAATTGAATTAAAAAAGAAACATATGCACACGTAATTGTTTGTGTGCATTAACTCATATGATCTTCATCGCTAATCCTTGGAGGAGGTCATCTAAAGGATGCAACAGCTGGCTGACCCAAAAGCAGACTCGGGCAATCGGAGGCTCCTGCCCCACTCCCCTGTCCTTGGAATGAATGCTCCATCTACCATTCCCACACTAGAAGCTGTTTCAAGAACGTAGCCTTGAGAGAAGAGAGTGCTGTTGAGACCATCTGGACAGCCTACATGCCTGAACCTCGTTAAAACCTCTATGTAAACTCCTAAGATTCTAGCAGGTGGGTGCAGAGGTCTACCTTCACGTGTAAGTTCCCTTGTTTATTACACCTGCCACCTACCCACTTGGACTGATCTGCGTCTTTCTTCCATCCCTCCCTGCCCTCTGTGTACGGAGCCACCTTCAGATTTCACCAGGGAAGTCCCCAAGGTTGCAAACCCACACTAACACCAGATAGGAATGTTTTATCACCATTTTACAGATCGAGAACTGAGACCTTGGAGAATGCACGCAATGTGTGCGAGGTCACATAGTAATACATGGTAGAGTCAGGACTTAAACCCAAAGTTGGGTTTCAGAACTTAGGTTCTTTGCCTCTATGCTTTACTGGATCTAGAAAATGCTGTTGAGACAGTATCAGCCAATGCTAAGACCATTTTTTACCTGGAAAAATAGGTTCACATTAAGTTTTGAAGTACAAATTAATATTCTGCAAGAGTCTGCTCGTTTAGGTATCAGCAGGTGTCTGGCTACACAGAGTTTCTATAGGACAGCATCTCAAATGACTGCCCTTGCCTGTTTTCCATCTCACAGCACTCACGAGCAGGTTAACTTGTCCCATGTATCATTAGCAATTCATGACTTATTTGTGAAAGTGCAGGGACAGCACTACTACAGGCCTAATACAATGAATATCTTATTAGGAAGAAATTAACAAATGAATTGTTGCTGATCAATAAGTGTTGAAGAGAAAATTACAATGATAGTTAAGCCTAAATAATTTATACACGATATTGATTTTTTCATTACATTAATTATTCTTTACAGCACCCATAAGGAACTAGGAGAATAAAACTTTCAAAGCAAAGGAATTTATCTACCGTGGTGTATTGTAGGCTTAAGTCTGAACTTTAAAGACAAAGAATGGACCAGGATAGTTGACAAATATTTTTAGACTAAAAATGCATCAGGTAATAAATTTGACACTTCCAGTGTAGCTAAGTTCCTTCGTGTTGCCCAACGTTTTTATACACAATACTTTTAATAGTTATTTATCAAGAGAAGTATTGATAGAAATGTTTATAAATAGAAATATTAGAAATAGAACAATCCATTAATCCACCTCTTTCATGGCTTATATGAAAGGCACAATGACAAATTCGCTGAAGCCACATGGGAAAGAAAACGTTCTCTGAAACCTCTCCCAGAATCTTTAAGTTAACTGGACTTAAATCCAGTTGAACAGAGTGCAGGTTCCTTATTGTTAATAACTTTCATAGCCAGCAGAAAACAATTCCCTAAGGCCATTTTCTCACAGCAAGTAACTTTCATACGGAGGTAAGGGCCTGAAGATGATCCTCCTGTTTACACACTATTGCTGACTTTAACCTTGTCACAAAATGCTGTCCCAGAGAACAACAAAAAAGTATTGTGCATAAGAAGGGCTGTGAAAGAGGATGGAGGTTGGTGTGTTCTTCATGGATGACGGTGTTCCCAGCAACTCAAAATCCCCTCCTACAGATGGGAGAAACGAATTTAACACATGTGCACCAATCCCAATGGATGTTCTAGGTACAGACATTGCACTGAAAATTGCTTTTGTCATTCATGTGTTGAATAGCATCTTGCTCATGGCGTTTTGGCTCTAGAAATTAAAGCAGTGAATCGATGGTTCTTTTCTTATCTTTTCTATCAGAGTTTTCTCAGATACCAACTTCACTTAACTATTTTTCAGTATCTAATATTAGGAGATTCCAGGTTCATAATGTTTTATACAGTGTTGCATGAATATATACTTTCAAGCACATCCTATCTCCCCCCAAATAAAGATGGAAATAGTGTTTCAAAAGTCCTTTAAAATTAAAACTAAAAACATTAGAATAGTTTCAAGTGTGATATAATTTTTTTCTTCCCTCACCTGTTACCTTCAGTGACTTAAAGCCACATTAATATTATTTTTAATGTGCTTAATGTTCTTGGAAGAAAATCTAAGCAACAGAAAGCATCTCATCTCGTGAATATGCTTTTGCAAACTAGAGCCAGTTTTGCAAATTATTTTGTCATGTCTTAACTAATATTGTTATATAACTTCAAATTTATAAAGTATCTCACACAGATATAATATATTGATAAAATGTATATTATCCACTCTGTATCATAATACAGATCCAACTGTCCAAATGTGTCACGATCACCAGTCAATTCTGGAGCACTACGGGGACAAAACACCCAAATCTAGCATCATTTTTATTACTCAGTGAAAAGTTCCTTGTTATGGTGACGGCTCCATTGCTGAGAGTCCTTTGCTACATCCACCATTCTTTGGTTGGAGACTAATGGTCCATACAGAAAATATGTGGTACAGGTACTAAAAGAAAGGGTATTTGTTCTTAGTCTCATATGTAGAATTGAATTGGGCACTCATAAAATGAATTAGAAGAAACTTCAAACTATTTTAAGCCACTGTGCAAGTTCTTCTCCATTTTCCTCCCTTCTACCCCTGTAACCCCAAATCCATTCTCCACCTTTCTCTGCCTTGGTGAGGCATGTGGAAGGAGGAGCTCGCTTGTCCTTTAGCTTCCAGGTAAATCCAGCCACTGGAAGACACTGGGAGGAGACAGACAGGTGGGAGGAGAAAGGAGTCAAGATATTTCCTCCCCCCCACCCCCCTCAGCTCCTTACTGCTGGCAGTGGCTGCTTTCTACAAACAGCTCCTCTGGGGAAGCCCTTCCTACCTCCAAGACTGTAGCTCCTGTCAGGCGCCTGCAGACATGGGATACTGACACTGCCTGCCTGACTCCCCCACTTCATGCCCAGGGTGGTTAACTGCTTCCCTTGTTACTAGTTGTAAGGAAACTCATGTCCAATGTCGGTGCCCTTACTCGGTCCACACCTCTGTAACTAGTCCATTGGCAACACCAGAGGGTACCGCTGTTTGCTGCCAGGACCTACAATACAGCTACTAACGTTTGAAACAGCAACCTGATACAGAAGAATAATGTATAAGTAAATAAAAGAACATCAGCCACATTCACATACACCAGCACTGCGAATCAGATAGCCTCTTAGATACGCGATTACGTCCCATAAATGTACTAATGAGACAAACCATTGCATACAAGATGCATTTCTGACCTCAACTCTCAATATCACCGTCTTTCTGATTCAGTTCTTTACGGATTTCATTCTTCACCTTGACTACTTTTGTCCTTCTCCTCTCCCTCCTCCGTAACATCCTTCTAATTTACTCTCTGCATTATCACTGTCTGTTCTCTCTTCCTTGACATGTCACCTTGTTCTTTACTGTGTTATACAGATCCTACCTGCAGATTTCCACACACAGGCCACGTTACCACGTACCTATATTTAAAGTCATGTTTACTTTTCCTTCTGGGTCTATGTTTTCATTTTTTTAAGTAAATCTATACAATTCTACAAGTTCCTAATTAGAGTCCACAAAATACAGAAGCTATCGTCCAGGTTTACAGTCATACATCCATAACCTTGAATTCTTTGAAAGAAATACTCTGTAAAATATAATAAATAAATATGGAGGACATCAGGGTGCTTAGCTTTTCTACTCTCTTATGTTTACAAAAAAAACTAGAATGCAGGGGCAGCAGTGAACATACGGTGTTAAATGCAAGCGTCTGACAATAAATGACCCAGTACTTACCAATAAAGCACGGTACTATATTAATAATAGCAATGAACTACAAATATTTATGTGCCCACAGGCGACTAATCCAATTTCACTGCAGGATTGCTTCATTTATGAATTTAATTGTATGTGTTTAAACATTTTTGTTGCTGTTTCATTAATATCCCATAAAAAATAAAATGACATGCCGAAGAAAAGAAAGAACGCAAGTTTCTATTCACAGCATTAAGTGCCCATTGAGTGCCCATGGTATCCCGAGAATTAACATTTACTTTTATCATTTATGGCTTTTCTTTTGCATCACACCTTGCACGTTCATTTTTGCATTGTTCAGGATGAAAAGTTCCAGATTCAAAGAGGGCAGTACAGGTTTACATATCATTTTAGTTTCACACAAAACAACGCAGATGTGTAAGACGACTCCCATGAGAGAATTAAAATAGTGACTTTGTCTGTGTCAGGCTCTGTTTGAAGAGTGTCACATGCATTCTCAGCGCTCACCATGAGATAGTACTATTATTCCTCCCATTTTCCAGAGAAGGAAACTGAAGTACAGTGCAGGTAACTGCCTTATTCAGGGTTATGTGACAGCAAGTGGTTGAACTGGATTAAAATCGAGCTACCTTGACTTCACAGCCCATGCTGTAAACATGACCCTAATCACATTCACAAACTGGGCATCAGCACGATTTTCAGGAATATTCAGGGGCTGATATATCTGTCATTGATTTTCTCCAATTTCTGTTGAGGACTTCTTTCCTTACTAAGGGTCTCCTTCCACTGCTCTCCAATATCACAATCCTTAACCACAACCGCCTCGACCATCGGGCTTTGACCAGTAATAATCCAGAGTCTACGTTATTGGTACTTTTCTCATCCTCCCATCCTACATCAGAGTTCTCACGCTCTTAGTTTAGGCTGATTTTTCCATGAAGTGAGAATGAATGATGAGATTAACCTTCCCAAGAGGCAAGAACATCTGTTTGTACCAAAATGAATGTCTGATCTGTGGCATACTAAGAGGAGAAAGCTCCTAGAATGTTCTAATAAGCCTTGGGCTTGATACATACTTTGACTCTTCTTCTAGCGAACAAGGGGAGTTGACATCTTGTTAATTATGAAAGGCAATTATTAACAATTCGAAATTGCATGACAAAAGAAGAGAGGGATGACACCAAATGTTTGATAATCCCATCTTTCAAAGAACCAAAGTCTTGTCAAGTTATGCCGATATTTTTTAAAGGTAATCTAGAACATAGAGCATATTTTTAGCCAGCATTGACTGAACATCTATAGGTCAGTCTCTGTACTGGGAACTTTACATATGTTTACTGAATAACTGTATTTCCTAGAGGAAGATATAAACAAATAACACTTGTCTAGGTTCAACAAGTATTTAGAATAATTCCCAACACACAGTCAAATGCTTAGCTATAATTAAAACAAAGTTATATTAGCCAATTAAAATCAACAGAGACTTACCTATGATATCTATAATTTAACAAACTCAAAAACAAGATAATTGATTACTACAAAATATTAATTTGGGTTCCGCATTTACTTGTTTTCATACTAAACCTATTTCTTGGCCTAATAATTTATTTCATGACTCTTAAAATCACATTAGGAATTGCCAGTCTCAATTAAACCTGTTTAATTCATTATCAAGCATAAATAACTTTCAAATGGCATAAGCTTCTGATTGTCCTTAGTCAAAATGAGACGATAATAATTAGCTTTGGGGAATAATAAGAGTCTAAGATTAAGCAAATCCATATCGCTAGTGGCTAAATTGACCTGCCTTCCAATTATTACATGAACATTTATATTTCTCTGAAGTCAACTCTTTCAAAAATCCCAAGGTAACCAGCAAGAAAAATGCAGAAAAATAAATCATCTCTTACCATTTACCACTTCCAGTTTTATCTTCACAACTCAAAAAAAAAAAAAAAACTGAATGGGTTTAGTTCAACCTCCTTCTGATTTATAGCAAATATCAGTGGTTTGAACCAGAAGCAATACTTTAAGAGACCCTGTAATGAACATATAAGTGGATATGGCATATAGACAGAATAATCTCTTATCTCCTTGGTTTTATACTGCACACAAACCTGATGGTGAAAATTAACCTTCTTTGCAGCTCCACATTTCTAATTAGAAGAGACATCAAAAAGATTATCCCTTAGAAAGCAGTATGGGCCATAATATTCTAGATAGCCTTGAAACAGAGCTCTGCAGCCTCCTTATATATTTTAGCCTGCTGTCTAAAGGAAAAGCAATAACCAGATGGTGTTCCAAAGTGGTTATGGCTTTTTTGCGGCAAGTTTTGTTATATTTTCTCACCTTACCTTTTTAAACTTATTATGAAGAAGCAAACATTCTAGTATACAGGACCTATTTATTGCTGTTGGCCTTGAATGTGTAAAATAGTCTATACCATCAGACTGTGCTATACTAAAAGTTTCCTTGGTAGAAATGCTTACAAATCTTTGAGAATTAACTAGTTCATTTATAATCCTTTTGTGTGTGTGTGGTGGAGGTTGTTTTGTTTTCTCTGTACAGGGTAAGAAAGAGGAGACGAAAGATACTGTGAACTCAGCTTAGATTAGAACACAGAACCTTAAAATAAAAGGCCGCACAGGCTAAGCCCTCCCCCAGGAAGAAATTCCTTCTACAACATCTGTGGTTAATTAGCTACATCTAAAATGTTTACTGCTGGGGAGCACGCCACTTCACAAAAGAGTTCATTCTCATTGTAGACAGTTATAAATTTTAAGAAATTCTTTCTTACTCTGAGTTGAAATCCTTATCCCATCACTTCTATCCTACTTATCCTAATCCTATCCTTTGGAGAAATACAGAACAAATCTCCTGCACCTTCCACATCTTCCTTCTTTGAGTATTTGAAAGCAATTTTTATGTCTCTCCTATTTTTCCCATCTCCATATTAAATATTACCAGCTCCTTCAATTACTCCTCATATGACATGATTTCCAGATGCTGCGAATAAACTGGAGTGGTAGCTTGACTCAAAATTTTTCTTAAAAGGTTTTTAAAAGAGATCTGAAGGCTTATTTACAACTATAATTGACACAATTACAAGGACTATCCAGAACCCAGTGGTCTTCCAGAAGCTGTATGCTAGCTCTCCTTCTTGTGATACACACACACACACACACACACATACATACTACTGATGGGATGGTTCTGTGATACAAAGTGGGTCAGAGACCCTCATTTCTCTGGTCACATTGATTGGCTGAAAGAATAGTCACAAGTTCCAAGCTGGACTAATCTGAGTCATTCCCCAAGGTTTTAAACTGGAACTCAGAGAAGGCCTGCTTTCCTCTTAGCTGGTAGAGCTATTAGATTTGATAGCCATTTACTCATTTCATGGAATAAGCCAATTTGATATAATGAGTTCAATATGAAAAGGGGTGTGGAGAGAAAGTTCCCAAATCTCCAGTTCCAACCATTCTTAAAACCAACTCTATCCCTATCTTTCCTGTGTTCTGGTTATTAAGTCAATAATTCCCCTCTGCCTGAACTGAGCTCGAGTCAGGTTTGTATCATCTGCAACACAGAGGGTCCTATCTAATACAATGTTCATAAGGTTCCAAGCACTCTAACAGGACCAATAGAATGCGGTCATAAAAGAAAACAATTGCCATCCTACCCTACAAAAGGTATGGATGGAATCTCTTTCCATCATTCTAAGAATGAGAGAGATAATCATTTATTGAGGAAGATCAAGGTCCATCTTGCCTAATGGCCCAAGCTCATAGGGCTGACACTATTTGTTCAAAACTGTATTCCTAGACCTATCACACAGTAGGCGCTTAAAACACTCTCCACTATAGGTGCTTAAACACTCTCCACTATAGTTGTCATAGCACACAGTAGGTGCTTAAAACACTCTCCACTATAGTTGTCATAGTGAACAGAAGAAACAGTAGGCAAAACATTGAATATAAATTATCAAAATGAAGACGCGAGTTCCCTGGGGAAACTTTAGACATATTGCACCTCCTTAGTATTAGATAACCCATTTGCCATATAAATTATGGAACTAGATTATCTCTTCAGTCTTTTTTAGCCATAAAATGCTATGATTTTATCCACACTCAACAATGGTAAAGAAGAGTCTTCCAAAGACCTGGGTATGCAGACAAAAAGGGGAAACATACTGCAATAATGAAGGAAGTATAAAGATAATGAGAAAGCATATCCTACCAAATAAATAATAGAGAAAAGAAAGAAAAAGAATGAGAAGAAATCATCACTAATATGATAAAAGAGGTCATTCAGATAAGCCATCTTCCTCTTGGCTTCCTATCTTATTCTAACCAGTTTCTGTGGTCAGAAATGCCCTCTGTACTGGATCCAAACTGCCAGCCCCAGAGCCTTGCCCCTTCCTGGCCCCTTATAACCCATATGACAGTTCCTTCCACTCTACCACAAATCTCCTTCCAGAGTTGGCTCCCTGCTTCTGCCTTTGGTCCTAGATGTTCCCAACTCCTCTCTCACCATTCCAACCAATTTTTCCTGTCACCAACAGAATGTATACTCAATTATATTGTGTCCTCCCACCCCTGTCTCCCATCCTGCCCTCTGCAATGACTGATACCCAAATGGCCATCCATAATTTTCAAATTATTGCTTAATGTTTTGAACTTAGAATTCTGTCTCCATACAAATAATCATAAAATGGCATCTCTACGAATTAAGGTGACCCATTTACACTGAGCTGCTCTAAGGAATTGACCTCACATCCTTTCGTGAAAGAAGGCCTTGATTAGGGGAAATACTGCTATTACAATTAGCAACTAATATTTAAGTATTACTATATACCTGTATAGTAAGTATTGAGTGCTGTGTACCAGCATATTATACTATGCACAGATACTATACCAAGTATTTTACATGCATTTGCTCATTTAATTCTCATAACACCTCTAAGAGGAAAGTACCAATATTATCCATATTTAAAGATGAAGAGTCTGAGGCTCAGAAAGAGCAACTTACTAACTTACACAGCTAGTAAGCACAAGAGCCACGTCCATCTGACTCGATAATCCTTGCTCTTACGTATAACATGACCCACAAGGACACTGATCCCTGTGAGAAGTGGGGAAGGAGGGGACATTGGGGGAACCAAAAGCCAAGAGACTAGGGCACCAAAGTCAACATGATCTACTTCTTGATTTTGCTCAGAGTCAGCCCTATTTGAAGTAGAACCTTGCTCCCATTACGTAGCAATAGATTATCTGCCATTTTGCACTGTGGAAATGGACCCTCCACTATCCAAGCTAATCTAGTTGACTGTAGAATGCTGTACACAGACATTCTCATGACAGACAACTAATTCAATCTTCTCTGTGAAGAAGATGCAGCTGAACATCTCTTCAACTTTTTCCCTATCGCTTTTGATGCAGGGCACTTCGCATAAACCACAGCTATTCCTTCCTAAAGTATCCAGAGAAGAAAAGTAATTGAGAATTCCAGGAAAGAAAGAGAGGGTGAGGATGAAGAGGAGGAAGGATTATAAAAAATGGTACCAAAAAAAAATACTACCACAAAATTTTTAAAAATTTTTAAAAAGCAAACCAGTGCAGGTGATTATCTGATAACTTCTGATTCTGAGAGAAATGAGTCCATCACTAAACAAAGAAAAGCACTTGACTGTGCAATAGAAACCATATGTTCAAATAGCCAAGGTGGCATTTTCCTACATCACACAGTAGAGAGATATTGAGTATTTCCTATAGAAGACCTCACTGCTGTAATCTGAGCAGGGTCTATAGCAGCAGCAGCATTTCATCACTAAGCAAAAATCCAATTATTTTTAGATTCCATAATCACTAATTCCTCTAAAATCTTCATCTATTCACTAACAGTTTTATATACATTGATAGAAAATAATGCCAATCCCTACTGAAGAATCACTAGATGTTTCTATGTGATAATCAGTCTCTAGTTTAAGTGAAATGGAAGCTGGGAAATAGGACTTCACACTAGTAAACTCTTTGGGGTCATTCAGGAATTAATACATAAAGGTATAAATATAAAAAGTACAATTTGGGGTGAAATGTAGCAGAGACTCTCTCTCATGAAATAATAATGTCTTTTGGTAGAAAGTTTGTAAGTAATTATCAATTGAAAAATTGTTTTAAGCTAAAATAGAAGGGCGGGATCTAAAACACTACACAATTAGAAATCTTTAAAAGTAAAAGGTCCTTAAAACATACTAAGGAAGGAGCCTAATGCTTTCATTCCAAGTCCAACCAGTTTCTTATTCTAAGCAATTTCCATTAAACAGGGAAAGGAGCAGGGAGGAGAGAAAGTATTTGAAAAACTGCCAGAGTAAGAAATCCCATAATGAAATTTTGCTCATTCTTGGAGAAATGAAGTAGAATTAGATGCTTCAGTGGTGGTGAATTCCAGAATCTGGGTAGCTTCCAGTAAATGAAGCTTTTCCATAACGTCAGGTGCAAAAGCTATCTGATATCAACATACTGAGCTTGAGTTTTTAAAGTCCTATTTCCTTGCACCAAATTGTTTGAAACCTTTGAGACACAAACCTCAATAAACTAGTATTCCAAGCTTTTAATATTTTAGTCCCTTGAGCAAGCATGTCAGATTAATCTTCAAATTGCAATGGGCAGAAAGAACATTCAACCAAAATTCTTAAGCCCATGCCTCTCTCAGAGGATGTTAATAAGGTATGCAGTTTCATTGGCTATTAAGATTTCAAACTTTCCTAATTCTCAGCAGCATTACTATTTAAAAGCGGGTGTGGATGTGGGTGGGAGAGGAAGTTAGTCTATCCCGAAAGGAAGGGATTTTACTTATTAAATCTTTGAATCCACCTAACATTTACCACACTGCCAGGCACACAGTAGGCATTTAACACATACTTTCAGAATGAGTGGATGGATCGGCCTGGGGAAGAGTGGAAATCTTGCTGAGAACAGCATGAGTCCAAATCCTGGCATTGCTCAGCAACAAAGCCCATCTCCAGAATTAGGGCTATCGAGGTAGAGGAGGAATTTGAACGTGTGTCTTCAAAGTGGCATCAAGAGGACTGTTTCCTGAGCTGGAGAGCAGCCACCCAAGAGCCACTAGACTCGTCTCCGGCTTCCCCATGCCTGGAAAACTCCTGCCCTGCCTCTCTACCTCCAGCTCCCCCTGCCTTCTACCGGCTTTGAGTTTCCACTCACAGCACTTAGGTACAGGATTCGACCTCGCTAGTCTAACCCAGGCCTCCTGGCCATTCCACGGTTCTCCGAGCATCGGCTGGGAGGGAGGCCGGCCACACCATGCAAGGCAAAAGGAAGGACACACACACGACGATGGCTCCCATCACCTTTGGGGGAGGGGGGACGGGAATCGATGGGGGTGAGGGGGGGAGCGAGTTCAAGGCCAGGGCACTATCCAAAGCTTCCTTATCCCTCTCCTAGAGCCTCTGGCCGAACCGCTGGAAGATGCTGGGGAACCAGCAGCACGCCGCCCAGTGAGCGCGGGGCCGCCGGGGTCGGGACTGGGGGGAGCTGGGAGGGGGGTGGCAGTTGGCAGGAACCGAGACGCGGCAGGGGACAGTACCTGGTATGGCTGTGGTTGCGGGGACAGTCCTTCTTCTCCATGATGGCCGGCACACAGTTGGTGAGCTCCGTCCAGTCGGCGTGCAGCCCGCAGCTCCAGCCGGTGGAGAAGCGGGAGAAGAGCCACGTCTCCTTCTTGCCGGGCCGGTGGCAGGTGCACTTCTTCTGGCCGGCTTTGCAGCTGCACGGCTGCTCCAGCCGGATGTTCTTCACCAGGTGCCGCCCGAACGTGGTGCCCCCGGTCTTCTGGATGTGCAGGAACACGATCACGTCGCGCCCCTTGATGTTGAAATCCACGAAGCGGGTCAGGTCCTTCAGGGTGAAGTTGAAGCGCGGCACGAACCGGGGCAGCGATCCGTTCTCGGGGGCCTCGGGGTCCGGCTCTTCTTCCTCCTCCTCCGCCTCCTCCTCCTCCTCCGGGTCCCCCGGCTCCTCGTCCTCGTCCTCCGGCGCCGCGGCCCCCCGAGGCCCCTCGGGCGGCCCCCGGGGTGGCGGGGGCAGCTGGGGCCGTCGCTCCCAGTCCTCGAGCGGCGCCTGTGCCGGGCGGGCGGGACCCGGGGCGGCAGGCTGGCCGGCCTCCCCGGCGCGGGGCTGCTCCCCGAAGTTGGCGCAGGAGCTGGTGCAGGAGGGGGACACGTACTGGTACATGATGACCACGAAGAGAAGAGTGAGCACCGGCGTCAGCAGCCACTTGTTGAACCTTTCATCCATGGTCCCGCTCTCAGGCCGGCAGGCTAAGCGGCGGCGGCAGCGACGCTGTCGGGCTCCCGCTCGGAAGTTTCGGGGACTCCGGGGCGCGGCTCCGAGCCCGCCGCTCCTCCATGCCCCTGACGCCGAGGCGTGCGGCTGGCTGGCGGCCCCGCGGCACACCGGCGCTCCGGGGCTGACAGAGCCGGGCCTGCGAGTCTAGCGGGGAGGCGGGCGCCGGCGCGTGCCGCGGCGGCTGCGGCGTGGGGCGCCCTGCGCTCCCGGGGGCGCCCGGCTCCGCCGGCTCCCTGCTCCCGCCCGGGCGCGGCGCGCGCTTTCAGGCGGCGCGGGGCACCCCGCCGCCGGCGCTCAGGCGCTGCGGAGCGCGGCTTGGGTCCTGGACCTGCCCCGGGGCAGCCCGGCAGCCGGGCAGCTGCGGCCGCGAGCTCGGGGGCTGCATGAGGCTCTCCTAGGACTCCGGCCAAGGGCGAAGGCGCGGCCCGGCCGCACGCGGGCCCTGCGCCCCGCACGCGCGCCCGGCGCCTTTGCCCTCAGGTCTCGAGGCGCCGGAGCCGCGAGGACTGACGGCGCCCGCCGCAAGTTACCAGAGGAGCTCCCCCCCGCCCTGCTCCGCCCCGCCCCGCCCCGCAGCGGCTGCGGACGAGGCGCCGGTGCGAAGCCGCCTCCCCGGGCGAGGCGCACTGCTGCTTCGGGTCGGTCCGCCCAGGCGCGGGCACGCAGACACACTCGCACTCACTGGCTGGCGCCGCCACAACCCGCCAGCCGGTGAGACAGGAGCCCTGCTCCCCGGAGCGAAAACCTGCCCTAGGTACGGAGCATGCGCCAAAGCCTTCCCCAGCCCCCGAAGAGTTTCCAGGGGAGGAGTCCGCGGCTCCGCGGGGCTCGGAGCAGGCAACTGGGGGTGGGAGTCTCTTCAGCCTAGAGCCAGGAGAGATTCGGGAGAAAGGCAAAGGCGGAGCGAGGAGAGGATCCGAGGAGATCGTCGCTGGCGCTGATCCGAGACCTCCAAATCCGCAGCTTTCTCAATCTGAGAGTGGACAGAAATCTGGCCAGTCTGTCTGCAAGGATAACACCTGCCCACTGCTGGGCAGACTCACCTAGGCAGGACTTTTCAGGAGTTGGCCGGTCCCTCGCCGGCAGGGGATGTTGGCTCTACACTGCTTTTAATCTCGACACAAGACGTTGTAACTGGTGCTCAAGTTTTATTCTGGTCCTTCCGCACGTACAGACTTGGTGTGTTCAACTCTACAACTTTATTCAACCAGCGTCCATTCATCAATTGTCAATGAGGCGCCCACTGTCTATCAGGCTCTGTATTCAATGCACACTTCGTTTCTTCCAGTACCAGATAAGTCCAGCCCACAACCATGCAGCACTTAGATCATAGGAGGAGTTTAGGGGTCACCTCGTAAAATTCATCCTACTAACACACGCTGAGCTCCTAGATGTGCGAGATTCACCCCCTCTCCCCGCCCCATTGCGGACGATAAGACCTCTACTTACCTGTATTTCACAAGCTAAAAAGCTCTTGATCATGTGCAGATTTTAACTTTATTTTTCAAATATTTTTCAAACATCTAAATTTTGCATTGTTCTGAGAAACAAATCTTTAACAACAGTTTCTTTTCTTCAGATAATGAATGGAGTAAAATATTGGAGTAACTACCCCTCCACAATTCCTGGACTTGCTTGACCCAGGTTGAGAGTGGCAGTGTATTGAAGGTGGACACAATGCAGTTTGATTCCCTGACTCAGGTCAACACGTCCCTCCTGGGTACCCGGCCAGTCCTAGTTTCCCACACCCAACATCCCAGTCTTCGTAGCATCCAGCCTTCCCACCTGGCCTCTTTCTGGATCTATGCGGTATTTGTCTCTGTAATCAATCAATCAATCAATCAATGTGCTGATTTATTTCACTTGTCGGACTGTCCCCTTCACAGCCATTAGTTAAGATCCAGATTTCTTTCAAGGATGCTAACGCTTGCCCAAAGGAAGTTATTTTTATTGTTCTAGGCAGGTTGGATTCTTCTAAGAAAACGTCCCTCCTCTGCTTCCTTTCCTCTTTTCAACTCTATAAACAACCACCGTGTCCTTCCTGAAACTGTATGAGACTATATTAGTAAGAAAGATGTTGGGTAAGATTAAATCAGTTTCTTTAAAGCGTACTTGATTCTATTTCTCTTTTTCTCACTTAAAGTTTAAAATCCTATTAATGGCATCACATTACTCTCCAAAGCAGGAAACTGCGATAGAACAAAATCCAATAAAATCCAACAATTATTTCCTGAATGCATCTAGTTAATGGTGTTACTTATTTTTTTAAGTATGCCTTTGCTTTAGCAAAGTAAAAATCTATTATACCTTTTTGTATTACTTTATTTGAGAAGTTTCTTGTTTTCTATAAAATCACTTGATATCAAATGGATAAATACAACCTCATTAGCTACCCAAATGTATAACCTGAGTACTGGAGGTAATTTGTATAGTGGAAAGCACTTTCCTAGCCATTATCTCATTTGCTCCTCAGAACAACACTCTAAGGAGATAAGAGAAGTACAGTCCTCCCTTTTTATGGCTGGGGGGAAAGGGACTGGTTTTAAGATCCCTCTCCCAAATCCTGGGATGCTCAAGTCCTTTATATAAAATGGTGTAGTAGTTGCATATAACCTATGCACATCTTCCCATATACCTTTAAATCGCTCTAGATTACTTATAAAACCTAATACACTGTAAATGCTAGGTAAATAGTTGCTGGCACACAGAAAATTCAAGTTTTGCTTTTATTTTGTTCCAAAGTTTTGGAACTTTCCAGAATTTTTTTCAAATGTTTTCTGTCCTTGGTTGAATCTGTGGATGCAGAACCTGGGATACAGAAGGCCAACTGAATAATATCCCATTTCAAAGATGAGGAAACTTAACCAAGGAAAACTAGGTGAAAGCAGAGACAATTAGAAACCACTTACATCCCTGAAATACATTCAGATTGCCATTTAAGAAATCCAATGAACATCAACACAGAGCCCATAATTTCCGCTCTCCTCTCTTGAGATCCTTTGAGTCAAGAGGCAGGAAGAGACACAGAATTGCAACAGAACAATTAAATTATTTTCCCTCTCCCTCTGGCTTTACAGGCAAAGCTGAGAAATTGCTACATCCTGCGTGGTTTTGGAACCTAGTCTGTGACTTTCCAGATAAACAGGGGAAAGACAGTGACAATCTTAACATGATTATATCATTGTTAAATTATTTAGGAGAATTTCAGAAGATATTATAGCAAACAAATATAACAGCTATGTTGCTAACAAAATGCATGTTTCCATAAACAGGTGCACTTTTAACTTTTTTCAAAGAACATTATCCCAGAAGATCTGTTTCTGCTTTCAGTAAAATAACTAATGGAATGCCATAATTTCCTTGAGGTAAACACAAGGAAAGCAATTCATAGAATCAAGCAATTACATAGATAATTCAGGGATATACCCAAATATTAGTTTTTTTAATGATAGGTAACTTTGGTTGTGTTAACGGTCTGCCTCAGGTGTGCTCTTCCTCTTATAGTTGTGGAACTTGGTGTGAACCTGATCAAAGCTCTTAAATCACACGCAATAAACATGCTTCCTTATCTACAAGGGCAGACCTCACGTTCAGGTGAAAATGAACAGAAAGTTTCTAAAATTGAATGCTCTCCAGGTAAAAGGAAAAACATGTTTGCATTCAGCTTACTACGGTTACTCCACAATGACACCAGCTGGCAATTGTTTCTGGCTAATAGATTGCAGCTACTATGATTCCTACACAAATTATTAAAATAATAAAAATAATGTTTTCAAAGAGCTTTCTTCCACTTCCTTTGCCAGTCTTGCGATGAGGTTGACACTATCTGCGAAGCAATTTGTTCACCTAATTTTATGCCTTAATAAACTGTACTACAATTACATTCTTGCCTGATTCCTTCTCTGCCTTAACTTTAGTACTCTTCCTCCCTGTTCTTCTCAAATATTCTCAAACGCATTAACAACATTGCACTCCCCTAGGATTCAAACTTTTGATTAGAACAGTCCCCATTTAATCAAGTTCAGTTGGGAGATGAAATTGCATCTCAACTTCTCCACTTTCCCTTCGGTGCCAGAAACTGCCTTTGAGAATGTTGAGGAAACCCTGGAGAGATGAACAATCCAAACAATCCCAGAGAATAGTTTCGGATTCCCTACATTTGCACACAGGAGTATATAGATATGAATGCCCTTCAATACAGATGAAAAACAAACTAGATTGTGTAAGTCATTGGCAGCGTAAATCTCTCCTTCAAGGATACAAAGTGCTCTTATACACTGAAATGACTGTTTTTTCATTTTTGTAAACAAACCAAAAGAAAAAAAAAAAAAAGCCCCCCAGGGTAAGCAGTTTTGCAAATAACCAGCAAAGCAGTAGCTTTCTTTTTCCAGAGGAAGTTAAGCAGGAGAGTTTGTATAGACAGGGCAAATTGCAGAAAGAATGGTGATATTTACTGAATGTATTCCAGTTCACTATGTGATTGTAACTTCGGGGCAACCATAATCCTACATACTGCTTCCCATAAAGTTCTATTTATATGAACAGTTCATTCTTTGCTTTATTGTATGATACTCTTCATCCACCACTGATAGCCGCCTGAAAGTGATGAATGGAAGTTATGCCACCTGTATGCACGATGTATTCACTAAGTCAGTATTGTGTAAGCAGATGCAATAGTCTTTTCATAGTAGATATTCACTTATTTCTTTAACAAGAACTTGTTAAGCACTTACTGTATACCAGGTGCTCTTCTGAGTGCTTTGGATACTGCATTAAACAAGACCAATAAGGTCCCTGCCTTCGTGTAGCTTACATTCCAAGGGTGGAAAAATAAACGATGAAAAAGGAAACAAGATTCATCCATTTACTTCAAGGATATTTATTGAGCCCCTACTATGTTACCAGGTACTTCTAGGTACTTGGGATAATTTAGTGAGCACTAGAGACTATAATTTTTGCCCTCAAGGGTTTAAATGTAAGCAGGGTAAAATAGTTGGGCCTTGTGGGCTACTGTACGACATTTACTGTGAAAGAAATGGGGAGCCACTGGGGGGGGGTTGAACAGTTTTTAAAGGGTCATTTTAACTGTTTTGTTGAGAATAGACTGTAGGAGGGTCAACACAGAAGCAGGAAAACCAGTTAAGTGGTGTTCCATAACCATGAGAGACGATATGGCTCCGACCAAGACGGGAGGCACAGGAGACACTGGGAAGTGGTCACATTCCGTCCACTTTCAGGGCAGAGCCATCGGTGTTTCCTGCTGGATTGAACGTGGGGTGTTAGAGGAAGGCAGAGCCAAGGATGATGCCAAGGTCTGGGGCCCTTGCAGTCAGAAGGACGGAGCAACCATCAACCGGGATGCCAGCTGGGACCATTGCCAGTGCTATCAGGGTAAAAAAGGAGAGTGATGTTCAACTCATAGATGACACGGATGGAGAGAAGGAGGCAGTCATTTCCACCGGGCAGTCAGAACAGACTGTTGCCCTACAGAGGCCAAGGGGCTGAGCCCTGAAGGATTAGAAGGAACCAGCCATGCCAAGCGTCCTGGAGAAGAGCTTTCTACGCACAACAACATGTGCAAAGGTCTGAAGTGGGAAAGACGTTGGCAGGCTCAAGGGAGAAATGGGACGTTAGGGACAGCGGTTGGGGCAGATCATTCAGAGCCATGACAACGGTGCAAAGGAGCCATTGGGGAAATTTTACAGTAAGGAAATGACATGACTGATGGATGTTCAAAGCTCACTCAGCTCTGTGAAGAATAGATTACGATTAGGAAGGGAGAAAGCAGGGAAACCAGTTAAGTGGCTAGTGTAGTTTTCCAAGCAAGAGATGATGGGGACTTGGAAGAGGATGGAAGCAGTGGAGGAAATAATTTACAGTCATGAGTCCACAAACTCAGTGTGAAAAGAAGTGACTTTTTTCATTTTTTAATAACAGAAAGAAATTTTGCCTTAAAGATTCCATTTCCTGAGATAGAGGAAAATGAAAGCATCCAACTTAACTCAGTCACTGCTCAGTTACCCTCTGTCTCTTTACGGTAAACAGTGAAGTTGGTGCTTCTCCCCTTCCCTTTCTCTTTGCCTCTCTCTAGGGTGGTCTGAGCTAAGGGAGTTTATGTAGCATCTTCACACTGGCTGGCTGCAGGAGATGTGGTCTGTGGGGAGTATCCTGTTTCCACAGCCTTTCCTGACAATGTATAGTTAGTCTCACCTGGACGAAGTGTAGGTCTTGATTTCTGCTGGGTCTCCTGCTGCCCATTTATGACCTCAGCTGTCATGTCCACACGATCTGCATCTTACTCAACTGTACTATGGGGCCCTTTCTGTCTGTCAGCCCCTTTGGCTCTTCTATGGCCTTTTCTCAGGGACACATTTGCATCTAAATCAGTGGTTTTCAACCCCAACAGACCCAGCACTCATTTTTTTAATGATATTTTTAAATAATCCCTTTAATAATCCAAACTTAAATATCATAGATAATAGAATGTACCCACACACATAATTAACCAACCTAAAATGCTCTAACTTTAATGTTGAGATACAAAAAGAAAGTACTTAATAATAGAACACTGTGTATTTTAACATGTAAATGCTCAGACCTGACTACAGTAGACAACATAAAGAAGTAGTCAGATGCTTGTGTCTCTTAAATATCTTGTTTGAATACAAGAGAAGTAAAATCAGAAGCCAACCCTTTCAAGAAGAATTTGAAAGAGCAGAGATGTTAGTGGATACTAGAATTTAAAAGTCTTAGAATAAGTAAGAATAGTCCTGATTTATAAATATACATACGATAAGAAAAAGAAGCAAAGATAATAACACCAAGACAAACTGCAGATTTTTGGAGTGAGGAAAATAGGGAAATATGATTTTCATAAATGAGCTAGGTTTTCTTTTTCAATGTTGGGTCAAAATACTTCTCTATATCAAGTATCTCAAAATAACACACTTTCTATCTTGAAGTCATGTTACACATCAAGGCTAATCCGATTTCTGAATGTAGTGGAATATTTAAAAGTCATGTGGAAGCAAGACAGTTCTATCACTGCAACCACCAAATAAATGCAGTAGTCTCTCCGTCATTGTGAGAAGACCAAACACCCCCCTAAGCATTGTTACCACTCCCACTGAGAATTTAGCAACTCCCTTTTCTTTCCCCTAACAATATGAATCAGTTTGGGGGAGATAAAGAGACCAAATCAGCACTCATTTTTTCCTCACTCAGTCAGACTTTGGTTCTTGATAGGTAAAGCCACACTTTTAGAATTTTTCTGAAATGATACCTATTTTTTCTTCAGAAAGTATGGTTTTGCATTTGAAACCAAAACTTGCAGACATTAATTACCCAAGGTCGCACAGCTAGTAAGTGATGGTACTTGGATTTGAACCAGGTGGTTTGCTTCAGATGGAGATAGTGACTGCATTCCAGATGGATGCTGGAAGCCAAATCAATAGGACTTGCTGATAGATTGGATAAGGGGGAGTGGACAAGGGGCGACTCAGAGATGATTCTGAGGTTTTTCACTGGAGCTACTAGAATGCTGACATTCTATTTACTGAAAGGCTAGAAATTAAGGCGAAACCAGTTGGGAGGCTGGGGATTCAGGAAAGGTGAATTCTAATTTCAGCTTTGGATAAGTTATGTGTAAAGTATTAATGAGACAGCCAAATGGAGATATTAAATAAATGGCTGTATATAGGATCTGGAGCTCAGCTATGACTGGACAGGAGATAAAATTGTGGTGGTTTTAATAACATAGGTAGCACATAGCCATGAGTGCTCTGTAAATATTTGTTGAAGGAGTCTGCGAAAGACTAAGTAAGCAATTACTATAGTCCAAGAGAGAATTGAGACACAAACAAAAGGAATGGTATTGGAACAAAAGAGCAGAAATTTGAGAAACATTTCACAGGTAGAATTAACAGGATCTAGTGACTAAGTCTGAAGGCATGAGAGAGGAGGAAATTGAGGATTACTCAAGGTATCCCAGCTTGGAAAGCTACAAGGATGGTAATACCATTACTGTGGGAGCAGAAATAGATAAAAGATTGGGAGTGAAATCAGTGTAGATAATTATTAATTCCTTCAGCAAATTTAAGTGTTTGCATTTTTCAAAAGGGTTTGAGCCTCAAAACATTTACATTCCATTTTAAGGACGAAGGCTTTGAAAAGATACTTTCATTTTTCTGCAGTAAGCCAGATAAACTTAGTTTAATCACTAGCTTTGGAAACTAAAGTCTAGATAGAACTGTATTTTGTAAAGACTATTTTCTCTTTCCTAATGTTTCATATGACGAATCAGGATGCAATGCTCCTTTTTTCCACATTGGCAATGAATTATTATCTTCAGAGCCTTTTCTTAAAACTTTCAGTTCTTCTCATTATTGTTTTAGTTTTATATTTCGTCAAGAAAGCATATTCTAAGTGCAAAAATCAACTGTTTAATGTAGCTACAAACCTGCCTACCGAAACCCAAGTCAAGGTCATACACACAACCTCAGAAGTGCATATCTATTTTTATTCAGTTAAAAATATAAGTATTTGTTTTTAAAATCATGCTATGAAATGCATGGGGTTTTATCAATTAATTCTTAATTGTGCTCCAGACACCCAAATTCAATATACTTTTTTTGCAGAAAAAGCCATTTCAAAACAGTTGCTCTTTCATTTTCCTCCCTCCATGGAGTGGAGCTGTCTACTGAGGATTCTTTCCAGTGAATTGCTCTTAAGCATTTAATGCTAATGCTTCCCAACCATTGTTGGTTAAACGTTGTTCTTGTGATTTTATAAGGCAATAATACATCATTTAAGTGTCTAACACTAAAGTGCTGTCCTATGTCCTAATGTAGCAAATGCAGAAACATCTCATTCCCCTGAAAAAAAAAAAATTAAAACATCTGTCTTTCTGGGTCTTTGTTGTGAGAAGTTCTGTTTGCTAAAAGCACAAAATGGCAGAACAAGATAAAACGATCATGTGCTTCACACGATGGCTCCTTATCCAAACCAAGTGCCTCACCCACGCTTGGAGAGGAGTGGGCTGGGAGCTTTGTTTGCTGTGGAGAGTGAAAACAAACACTAGCTCTTTGACTAGGGCTCTTCCCTGGGTCTGCTTTACCAGCTCCTGTTCTAGAACTTTCATGTTTACGTTATGTCTCGATTGGATCATCAGCTCCCTTGTCTCACTCTACCACACTCCAGTACCAAGGACCCGTACCTCCCCATCACACACACACACACACACACACACACACACACACACACACTTCCTGGCAAAGGTCGATCAGGAATACTCTTCCACCTCAGGATCCGTCTCACCCTTCCACATTCAGCTGAAACATCTCTTCCGTAAAGCGACTGGGACACTCTACAAGCCTTCTGTTGCAGGTGAAATTAATTGTCCCTTCCTCTTTTCTACCTCAGTACAATTTTGTAGCTCTAGTATTGTACCATCCTGTATTTAAATTATGTTTATATGACTGACTTTTAAGTGAGATCGTGAACTCCTTGTAGGCAGGCACTGTTGATTACTGATCGCTCTATCTATCTAGTTGAGGTAGGCAGAATTACAAGGTGACCGCCAACGACCATTGCCCTTGTATAATCCAGTCCTGTTGAGTGTGGGCAGAAGCTGTGATTCTGTTATATTATATGGCAAAAGGGAGATATTTCGAGTTAGACCTGAGTCCTCTAAAAGCAGAAAGTTTTCTCCAGCTGGTTGCAGAGGAAGAAGTCAGAAAACCTCATTCCCACTGACCTGGAGGAAGCAGCAGTAATCATGTTGTGAATTGTCCATGAGGAACCATGTGGAAAGGAATTGCAGGCAGCCTCCAAGAGCTGAGAGAGTCCCTGAACAATAGCCAGGGAGAAAACAGGGACCTTAGTCACACAGCCTTAAGGAACCGGATTCTGTCAAAACCTGAATGAGCCTGAAAGCAGATTCTTCCTCGGCCAGGACATCGACCTAGCTGACACCTTGATTTTAGCATTGTGAGACGCTAAGTGGAGAATCCAGCCTGGACTTGTTACCTACAGAACTATGACCTACAAACTGTCTTGTTTTAGGCCAGTATGTTTGTGCTAATTTGTTACATTGCAACAGAAAAGTAATACACTAGCCCAGTGCCTGGTACATAATAAAATATTGGCTGGTTAGTTACTAGGTGGATGGTTTCAATTAGTGAATGAGGTTATGGAAGGAAGGAAGGAAGGAAGGGAGGAAGGGAGGGAGGGAGGGAGGGGAAGGAAGGGAAGAGAAACAAATATACTAATTAGAAAAAGGGCTTGTAGGGGCTTCCCTGGTGGCACAGTGGTTAAGAATCCACCTGCCAATGCAGGGGACACGGGTTCGAGCCCTGGTCTGGGAAGATCCCACATGCCGCAGAGCAACTAAGCCCGTGCGCCACAACTACTGAGCCTGTGCTCTAGAGCCCGCGAGCCACAACTACTGAGCCCTTGAACCACAACTACTGAAGCCCGCAGGCCTAGAGCCCGTAGTCTGCAACAAGAGAAGCCACCGCAATGAGAAGCCTGCACACCACAACGAAGAGTAGCCCCCGCTCGCTGCAACTAGAGAAAGCCCATGCATGGCAACGAAGACCCGATGCAGCAAAAAATAAAATTAATTAATTATTTTTAAAAGGGCTTGTATTGTGGCCCATTCAAGGACAAGTGAATTTTCAGCGAATGAATAAAGGAATTTCTTACAATGATTGATGGGCCTTTCTGAGCCGAACAAGTGTGGCAGACATATTATGTCTGTTTAGATTAGATTTTTTTTTCTATTTGTGTTTCCTGACTTCCATCCCATTCTTCATCCTTAATCTATCCTTGACCATTTTGTCATCCCTACCCTGACCTGACACCAACTTGTCTGGTGAGAAAGAAAAACAGCGCTGAAATCTGTCAGCCAGTAGCTGGCTTAATTGCTACAAGCTAGGCCATGGTGTTTTCCTGTTTTATATAAACAGCTTCCCATAATATCATCATCAGATGAGGACTCCATGATTACGAACAAGACAAAAACAAGACCACCCCATAAACAAGCCTGAACAGAGATCAAAACAAAGACACCATGCAACCACAAAATGACCAAACATCTCCTTCTCCCAGAAAATACAAATGACAGCTGCTTCTCTTCCAGTGACAACTCTCCCCTCAACTGCACCTGCATGTAGCCACTACCTTCTCAATATTTCTATTTGGTTGCTTTACTAATATCTCCAACTCAACATATCTATAACCAAATTCACGATCTTTCCCTTATGTGTGCCCCAAGTCAATGGCATAACCACCTCAAGCCAGAAACCTGCGAGTCATCCCTGATAATTCTTCTTCCTCACCCCTGATATTCAATCCATTTTCAAACCCTATAGATTTTACCTTTTAAATATTTCTCAGAACATTTTTATTTCCATTAGCATAATAAGGTAAGGTACCATTATCCACTCCTTTGGTTCACAATTCATCCTAACTGGTTTTCCTGTTTCTGTATCTGTCAATCTATTCTTTACCCTGAAGTCATAATATTCTCCTCATGTATCTGATCATATCATTCGCCTGTGTACAGTGCTTCAATGGTTTCTCATTGCTTTTAAGATAATGACCTAAATCTTTAAAATAGCCCTCAAGGCCCTTCTCATGCCCACCTCACCCAACCCCCTCATTATTTGCACTATAGTCACACTGGTCTTCTTTCATTTTCTAGAATGTACCATGGATATTGTATTTTGCCTCAGAACATTTGCATATATGGTGTCTCTTCTAGAACATAGCACCCCACTCCCAATTCAGCAAGTTAATTTCTGCTTATCCTTCAGATCTCACTTCAAGTGTCACTTCAGAGAAGTTCTTCTGGATTCATTCCGCCACCATATCTTCTAGCACCTCCTCTTCTAGCACCATGTACCTTCATTCCACAGCATTTTAGCTGTTTTTTTTTTTTTTTTAGCTGTTTTTAATTGTACATTTATTTGTATGTCACTTGATTAATTTCCCTTTTGTTTACTAGACATATGTTCCAAAGGGCAGTGATGATGCTTTTACTCATCACTGTAACTCCGTTGGCTAGCATAGCGGACACTCAATAAATATTTGCAGAATGATTGAATCTAGACTTTCTGAATATCCTTACCCTGCTAGTCTAGAGAGACAAATTTTACTCTGTCTTAAGGTACATACATTAGGAAGACCGACATTCCCTCTTTTGGCAAGAGACAGCTCAATTCACATTTGGATGAAGGACTTTAACGAAGTCTTTCTGCATTTTAAGGATGACTGTTTCTTGTGTCCTAAACTCTCCTTTTCCTTGCTGATGGCTCTTGTGTCTTAGGTGTGTTATCTGCCCCTATAAACTCTCCAGAATCCCTCACTCCCTCTGCTAGAAGAGTCACTAATTTGTCACTTGAGAACTAGAGACTGATTTATTATTGTATGCCCAGTAACCTCTAGGGGGAACCAAAAATAATAGCTATTTCAGCAAAGAACTCTAAAGCAATTTGCTCAGTGTTCTCTAAAATAGCAAAAAGGAAGCCAGCTTGTGTACCACCATATGCTACAGGGTTATATTTATAAATACCCCTTTGCTGTGTTCTGAGACAAGGCACGAGTCTACTCTCCCTTCTGGCTCAGGGGACACACCTCTCTTTGACTGCTTGGGACTTCCCAGATTGTTTCCCTGCACCATCCGATACTATAGAGGACAATGAATGAGCATCTCACGTAGTATGGGGTCAAGCTTAAAATGGCTCACTGCACACAATGACTTTCTTGGCAAGGCTTGTATTTTATCTTTGAAACCTCATGCAAATGCTTTGTTTCGTTCCATAAAATATTCCAGTATACTTTCATTTTAAAATGTTTTGCCCGCAACACTTTGACTAAAAGTGATATTGCCAAATGCTATGTCGACCTTGTACTCCTGCATAACCCTTAACACAACTCTCTACCAAGCTGCTATATATACACCAATTTTGCAACAGGGCTGTGAAGTTGCAATATATATTTATATTTAAACATTAATAATATCATATACACAAAAGTGTACATAACATATAAGTATGGTTTTACAAAGCCACCCCCCAGCTTAAGAAAGAAAATATT
The DNA here is from genome assembly GCF_009873245.2 of Balaenoptera musculus. Taxonomy (NCBI): domain Eukaryota; kingdom Metazoa; phylum Chordata; class Mammalia; order Artiodactyla; family Balaenopteridae; genus Balaenoptera; species Balaenoptera musculus. The sequence goes on along the minus strand of NC_045802.1, from coordinate 65,608,329 downwards.
ATCTGTATCTTTGAAGCCCCCTGTTATTCCCTCCTAAATTTACCTTCCCTTCCACCCCTTCGAAAAGGTATAAGGTTCACTTCTTCAACTTTGCATTCACATTCCCTATTTTCTAAGTTTTAACACTATAAATATATTTCTCAACAACATATTGTTTTGTTTGATCTGCTTTTTAACTTTGTGTATGGGGACTCAGCCCACCCATTTTCTTCTGTGATTTGCTTTTTCACTAATCAATGTGTTTTTGGAATTCATCTGTGTTGATATATATGGCTGTCGTGCATTCATTTTCTCTGGGATCCTGTTATTTCTTCCAAGCAGTGTCTCAAGTCAGAATTTCTCTTCTTACTTTTTGCCAGAGGGCACAGGGACAATATGAAAACTGAGAAATGTGCACAGCCATAAGCATCCATTCTTTCCACAAGGGAAATATGAAAACCACCTCTAATTATCACCTCAGGTTACTTACATTTTCTGACTCTGGAGTAATTTGCATTTTACAGTTCTTCTTTTAATTTAAGACAAAGATAGATAACAGCATAAACCCCCTTCCACTCTCATAAAAATCTTTAGGATGACAGTTTTGCTGTCTTTCACTTCCACACAATTTTAGTTTGTAAATACATTTCCGAAATGGATGAACACCTATTATAATTTAGTTATTGAAATACAAATAGTGTCGTCTAAAGGATTTCTTGATTATTTTTTTCATCTTGCCTGTTTTAGAACTATATTGACTATTGCAATTTGTTATTGCCAATGTTACCTTTCAGGGTTGTACTCTGGGAAGGAAATTTTACCCGCAAAAGAGCTTTTAAAAAATACCCATATATTATAAAAGAAGATGCAGGCAAAAAACTATAGTTGGTGAACCAGGCATGTATTCTTTTATAGATGTTTACTGAGCATCTGCTAAGTGTACTGATCCAGGATCTAGGTGGGACGTGGATGCATAGAACAGGATCCCTTCGTAGGAGGGGTTCACATGCTCAGCAGAGAAAAGACCCACCCGTGTGGCTGTAATACAAGGCAATGGATGATGAGGGAGTTGAAAGAGCTGCAAACAAAGGACAGGAATTAAAGGGGAAAATAATTTCCAGCCGTGGAGTCAGAGAAGGCTTTAAGGGAAAGAAGGTATTTAAACTTTGTTAAGTTTAGTAGGATTTTGACAGCCTACTGGAACGGAAGTGACAGAGGATATTAAGGCTGAGAGCACCAGCACCAAGAGTGCAGAGGTAAGAAGTGGCAAAAAGTTCAGGAAGCAGTGAGGAGTCTCATTTGACTGTAGTAGGTAATTTAGAGCAGCGGCCCCCAACCTTTTTGGCACCAGGGACCAGTTTCGTGGAAGACACTTTTTCCACGGACGCGGGGGCGTTCAGGCTGTAACGCGGGTGATGGGGAGCGATGGGGAGCGGGGGGGTGAAGCTTCTCTCCCTTGCCCGCCGCTCACCTCCTGCTGTGCAGCCCCGTTCCTAACAGGCTGCGGACCGGTACCGCTCTGCGTGCGGCCCAGGGGTTGGGGACCCCTGTGTTAGAGGACAGTAAAGGAAGTGATTCCTATTTTTAAATAACTTTTTCCTACCGTTTCTTCCTTGGGTCTTAGTGGGTCAGCTCTCCTTTTACCTAATGCCTGGCCTTATGTACTGACATAACAGATACACACACACACACACACACACACACACACACACACACACAAGCAAAATTCAGTAGTTTGGCTGGATATACAGATACGGAGATTACATCACGCATCCCATAGCAACAAATCTTTACCATGCATTTCCTTTCCCCCCAGAAGTCCCGTCTGCCATTTAGCTCCACACTTCTGTAGACCTCTGCACCTGAACCTACCTCCTCTTCCCTCTCCCTGCCTCCTGTTGGCCATCTCGCCTCTAGCCTTCAACACCTGAACTAGATTTTCCCTTCTGAATTTCTCCTTCCCTTTTTATCACGAAGACCCATCTGGCTTTCATTCTCTCCAGTTTTTCTTCCCACCCAGCAGCAAAGAAGGCCTCGTAGCTTCAGAAAAAGAAGAGGAAGATAAGTAGAAAAAAGAGGAGGAGATGGAGAAGGAAGAGAAAAGGAAGTAAGGAAAAAAGAAAGAAAGAGAGAGACAAGAAAGGTAAGTAATGTCTTCCCTAGAAAGATGATAGAACAAGAATACAAAAACTTACACTTGATATTTTCTCTGAACAGTCACAAAACTTGGTTTCATCTCCAGCGTCCAGACAATGGAGATGAATTGGAGGTCAGCAGGGTCCTCCAAGTATCCAAGAGCACTCATTGATATAACTTTGACACTGGTATCAAGATTTCATTTTGTAAAGACAAGATTTCATTTTGTCTCTGTCATTATTCTGGTTTGTCTATGCTTAATTCCTACCACTCCATTTGCAATAGCCTTTGCTGCCCATTGCTTTCTACCACGTACGTCTCTTCTTGTTGATTTTTCCCATGGGTGGCATTGTTGGGCAGACCATGTTTTGAATATTCATGGCTCAACCTGTGCAATGAAAACATAGAACAAGGAAAACAGCTGTCAAAAACTCTACAAAATTCTGTTTCTTGGATTAAGACCACAGGATGCACCTGCAGATAAATGTTATTACATCTTTTTTTCCTTTGTGTACACCTATTAAGCAAAGAGATATTGTAGTCATTGATTCCACAAACTCTGTTAATAACCGACAGCATCAGGTTCATGTAAGTAGGAGGTAGTTAAGCACAACCTGCACCTGCCAACAACAGTCCCCTGGAGCCCCTCCTGCCTAATCGTTAACTCCTACAAACACACGAGACAAGAAAGTCAGTGCAGAACTAATGTAAAACCCAGGGGGCGGAAAGTCATATGAAACTCAACTGCTTAAGCTTCCTGGATCTCTGGAGAAAATCACTTCTAAACAATTACAGTATATTTTGTTAGCATCAACTCCTCCAAGCCAAGAAACAGAATCGTTTTTGATTAATAAGCAAAAGGAAAAGCGGATACGGTAAAATTAAAATAGCGAAGTTTGCATTATATCTGTCGATTAAATAATGATCTAGTCCTTTTTCTATGATCAGCTTACTAAGATTTTCTAAATTCAAAGGGAGTGCTTCATATAATATCAAATTTTAGATAGCCTCAATGGGAGCCTTATCATGATTGGTAATCATCGTTTCAAAATACGTATCATCCAGCTGCTATGCCTAAGAAGCCATTCACTGGCATAAGCTGACTTATTAAGAATATCAAAGGCACCTAGGAAAGTTGGAAATCACCAATTAGCAGATTGTTATCACTTTTATGACTTGTGGGGGGCGTATGTGTGCGCGCATGCGTGCGCATGTGTATCTATCCTAAGAAAAGGGGTCTTAGCTGTTGCAAGATCTGAAGGGAGCAGGATATTTATGGAAATTGTTAAACAAAAATCATTTTATCCCTGAATAAATATTCTCTTAATATGAGAGTCTGGGTGATGTACTAGAAAACGCACCTGGCTTGGAGTCAGACAGAACAAGCTCTGTCACTGGCTGAGTGATCCTGACTGAGTAAACACCTTCGCTTCTGTAACATGGAGATAGTCCTACTCCCTATATCACAGTGGGATTGAAAGAATTAGAAGAATTGACCTTTGAAAAATGTCTGTTCCTCTTTTTCCCTCTCTTGCCTATCCTTGACCAGTCATGTGCATTTCCTTGGTGAAGAATGAAAACCTTGTCTCTAGAGGGGGACTAATCTCTGCATAATGTGAGAAGATGCTCAGACGAGCACAGGAGCATTTAGTATAAGAATTTGTGTTTGTTGGCTTGTTGGTTGGTTTTTCTGATATGGGGGCAAAGGTTACAGGTTGGTGCAATTTTTATTCTACCAAAAGAAAACTAGAGGATGCTTTATCTTCCCTTCTCCTCATTCAGGAATCAAGCTTATGTCTAATATTCAATTATATTTAAGCGAGTGGGACATTCAGAGAATGGGACAAAGACAGTTTGTGACAACACTAAGGTTTCCACCTTTGTTTCGAATCCTCTATTTAAGGAACAGCCTGGCACCAGGGGTACATAGGATATACATAGGCTAGAAAAGTTAGATTCTTTTCTCATATTTCAGATAAACGGACTGCATATTTCAGGTAAACACTATGGAACTGAATTCTGTGAGTTCTTTTAGGCAAAGTATTAAAAAGTAAATAAGTACTTGATCATTATCTCCTTACGTCTTTTATAATTTTATTTCCCCCAATATTTCCAAAGTATTAGATATAGTAAGACGCTCTCCATTTTTTGAGCTATTCTGTAAAGATCATAAAGATTAGATTATCCTAAATTTTGTTCCATCCCCTACTAGGACATTTCAGCAAAACATGCATACTACAGTAATAAAACTTCCATAGAGATAAGTCCTTCATTGGTCCAACAGATCACGTTCAGTGGAGAATATGAGGTCTTTGGCACAGATCTTGTTCCAAATTCAGCCTTAAATATTCACACATATAATCCTCAATACATCCTTTTGCATTTCAAATAATTGTTTTTCTTTACTTTTTTTTTTTTTTTGCCTGACTCATAGTAAGCTAAGTGCTTTTATTTATTTTTTTAAATTGTGGTAAAATGCACATAACATAAAATTAATGCGACCTTGAGCAACTCATTTAATCTCTTCTATTTCTCAGATTTTCTCATTATGTGGATTCCAAACTCTGCCACTTATGCCCTAAATTCTTACATGGAGATATGGACTAATCAGGAATTCAGCTGAGCCTGCGATTCTACAGGCCTTTGGGACCTAGTCTTTAGAGTTACAAAAGCCCTCAAAGACTTGCCTTTGGTGTACATATTATCTAAGTATCTAGAGACAGCAGGTTATGGTTTAATGAATTCTTCCATCACCACAGAGTGCAGGCTACCAGCAGTTCATCCATGATATGGAGGGAACTCTCACTGCCGTTACCGCCCCTCTTCACCATAACCAGTTCCACGTGTCCTTCGTTTCCCGTCAGCCTCTGTTGCGCACAGCCCTATTCCTGATTCCAACTTGTACTCATATTTTAGTTGCAAGGAACTTAGAGTCATGTTTGATGGGATTCAGAAGTCAGACAACCAGTCTTCGTGAGAGGACAGGAAACTTGGCCGAGGTGACTCAAAGAGACGGATTGGTTTCCTAGGGCTGCCAGAACAAAGTATCACAAACCGAGTGGCTTAAAGCAGCAGAAATGTATCATCTCATAGTTCTGGAGACTAGAAGTCAGAAACCTAGGTGTCTGAAACATGTAAGGGAGAATCCTTCCTTGCTTCTTCCCAGCTTCTGTTTGTTTGCTGGCCATTCCTGGCATTCCTTGGCTTGCAGCTGCAGCATTTCAATCTCTGCCTACATCTTCACAAGGCAATCTTCCCTTCCTGTGAGGACACCAGTCATATTAGATTAGGGCCCACCCTAATGACCTCATCTTAACTTGATTACATCTGCAAAAACCCTTTTTCCAAATAAGGTCACAATCGCAGGTACTGGGTGTTAGGACTTCAACATATATTTTGGGGGGGAACACAATTCAACTCATCACAGAGTCTGACCTAGAAAGTTGGGTAGGACCAGCTTTAGCAACTAGCTTACTTTGCCACCACCTCAGGGAACAAAATTTTATGGACCCCTCTTGCAGTATTCCACTACTGACATGTTTCAGCTTCTTTATCCTCACGGTTTCAATAATTTTGTTCCACCTACCAACTGCTCAGCTTTCTCTGAATCTCACATTCAAAATCAATGAGAGAATATGATTATTCTAGTGAGTTACCTGCTCTTCTCTTGTGCAAAACCCTCATTTCTAATCACCACTCAGGCCTTTGACAAGTTGATTCATTGTGGAAAGCTGGGTAGGGTGCCCACCCACCCTTTATCTCACCTGTGGCCAAGGGAACAGGGTCGAGAGATGTCGCTATAGCCATTTAAACTTATGCAGTCATCTAGGGCTACTTTGCTTGGCAGGGGACCCTGTGCAGAAAATGATTGGCTGTCTAGGACACAAAGAAAGCCTGTAAATATAGAATAGAATTATTAAACATAGAAACCTATGCCTAATACTTTAAGAATGTAAGTTATGAAATTTAAAGAATTCACCACCTACACCATAAATCCACCTTGCCACAGAGATGTATTGTGATATAAATTTAACAAACAATGCAGTGATTCATAACTATCTGTATGTTAATGCTGCTTAGGGAATCATAATTTTTAATTACCTGAACTTTACACATTTAAATTTGCATATATACTGTTACATTATTTCAGCTTTAAAGACTATATATGTACTATATGTATATGTGAAACATTATAATGTGTATGTGTGTAATTATAATTGAACTCAAGGGATCCCTATAATGATTCAATAACAGAGAGGAAAAAAAATCAAAGCCAAAAGCAATAAATCCATTTTAATTATATGTTTAATAGCTTGTGGCTGCAGTTTTTTTATACTTATTCATGTGTAACTTTTATATTTTGCATTGATTTTAAAGCTGTTTCTTGGCCCCATGACCCCATGTAAATCAACTCAGTCAAAAATTTTACATATTCAAATTAATGGGAAAAGATATGACATGTTCATTTACATTATTGAAAAGTAATTTTTACATGTTCACCATAGTTATGCTCAGTATAAGTGATTGCATGGACTCAATGATTAAATGACTGTAACTTAAATGCTATGTTTAGAATCATGTAAATAAGTTGTTATATAGACTCAATGTTTTTGAGAAGGAAGTATTTCACTCAAAACAGACTCTTTAGTCTACCAATTTGAAACGTTATAATCAGGGTGTGATTTACTGTATTTCCCAAAGCATGAATCAGATATCCTGATTGCCTGATAATGTTTTGGTCTGAGTTATCAGTATATTGTTTGGTTTTATCTTACTGCATTTGAAATATATGAGGATTTGATTTTAATAGGGGTATGAGCCTCAATCCTCATTTGGTTAAAGCTGAATGTAATACAAGAACTGGGGCAATATGTCTTTCTTATACTCACTGGAAATTCAGCACCCAGAAATCGCAGTGGTGAATTGAATAGCAGCAAATGGAGAATAACGTTATTGCTTGTTTTTGCTTGAGTATGGCTTAGTCTCCATTTATACATGGCATGAGAGAGACATCTACAGAAAGTTAAGAAAAGAACTGTCTCCTACAATAAGACCAGAAAGTCTGAGGATGTCTGTTAGAGACATGACCTTGTGGTGACATGTTAAACATTCTGTCACACAGCGGACATGGAATTGGAGCCTGGAATGGGCTCAGACGATATTAGGTGGCTCTTAGAAGGACTTAAAACCACGATGTCATAGTAATACAGGCCAACATTTCACGCTGGTCTAAAGTCCAGAAAGATCTGATGTCAGGCCAGGGAGAGCAGGCAGTCACAAGGGGTCTGGGATAGTAAAATCAGGAAGCAAGTCATAGGTTTGACACAGGAAGCCCTGGGCAAGCATGAAAAGGACTATTTAAGACTCCATCTTATCTTTGAAGCAGTATCCTCCCAAGATCAGGAAGCCCAACATGCTGAGGCAGTGCCACTTTGTTTTGGTGGAAATGTGAGTACAACTTCCTCGGAAGGCTGGTAGCTTCTCTGTAATGTATTACCTGCTGTCAGCAGCTCTCTCCTGGTTCCCTGAGACATTCAGTGGGGTCTTGGAGAAGTGACTCTGATCACATTTGCTTCATTAGTTATTTTTATCAGTGGCTATTTATCTTTTACCCCAGCTGGACTGATCTCCCTGAAGGGAAGAGTTTTTGTATTTGTTTTTTGTTTGGTTTGGTTGTTAGTTTGTTTGTTTATACATGTGGTTGGTTGGTTAGTTGGTTGATCATTGAATCCCCATGGGTTTGCTCAGGGTTTGTAGTAGGGGCTCAGTAAATTTTGAATGAACGGATCCTTGGAGCACACGATGGAGGTGGCTCCCTATTATGTCTAAATCTCGAGTGATCCAGGACCTAGACAACTTGACAGGGGAGGCATGAGAGCAGTGCCAGATAAACTAAAAGCTAAACACGAACAATGCTTGTTCCGTAAATTCATCTTCATGTCCCCTAGTTCTGCTTCCAGCCAGATTGCTGTCCCTCTGGCCCTTCTATGTAGAAACTCTAGAGGGGCAGAAATAATCAGAATGATGCTATTTATTGCAAATGATAGTGAACACTTACTGAGGTTTATGTGCTTGAGGTAGCAACTATTATTTTGCCTATTCTACAGATTCATTCATTTGAAAAGTATTATTTGATGTAGATTATGCATTTTTCAGTGTTATTTACCTGGTTTTGATCATTGTGCTATGGTTTAATAGGAGGTTAACGTTTAAGGATTCTTGGTGAAAGGGTAAATGGAACGCTATTATTTTTGCAACTTCTTTGTAAGTCTGAACATTTTTCAAAATTAAAAGTTTTTTAAGTATTATTTGAGCACTCTCTATGGGCCAGGTGGGTTCTAAGCCCAGGGGACACAGTAGTGAAAAGAGCAAAGTCCTTGTTCGTGGAATTTAGAAACTGAAACAGAAAACTTACTCCAGAGCCTTCACGCATAGTCATTAAGCTACAGTGCAGTCATAATACCATATAAGAAAAATTTAGTATGCCTGTGCAGGAAAATTAAGTTGTGCAAATAGAATTCAAGAAATAACTGGTATGGATAGATGTTATGGTTCATTTATAAACATAATGAGACAGAAATGGCACCAAAATGATTTTGTTAGGATCAAATATCATTTTAAGCTCTCTCCTAGTTTATGATATTTAAAACTTTTATTTTGAAAAATTTAATCATACAGAAAACTTGAAAGAGTAGTGCAATGAACTCCTATAAACCCTCAATTTCGTTTCAACAGTTTTGCCAAATATATACACCTTCTTTTGTTGAATCATTTGAAAGTGTGTCACAGGCATTTTAAACGTCATGCATCTCCAAAGAATAAATCTATTATCCTATATAACCACAGTTTCCTTATCACAACTAAGAAAATTAACTCTTTTACAATATAACGAAATATCCAGTTTATATTCAAATTTACTCTCAGTTTTCTCCAAAATGTGCTTAATAACTATTTGTTTTTTTAACAGGGATCCAATCAAGGCTCACACATTGTATTTTGTTGCTGCCTCTCTCGAGCATCTCTTTTAATCTAGGACAGTCCCATCGTTTTTCCCCATAAGGCATTAACCTACAAAAGTTCCGGCCAGTTTTATTGCAGAATGCCCCCTCGTCCTGAATTTGTTTGATTGTTTCTCACAACATTGTTTAACTTGTTCCTCTCTTCCCTGTATTTTCTATAAAGTGAAAATCAGGTTGAGAGGTTTGAATAGATTCAGGTTTAACATTTTGGCCAAAAATACTCCATAAGTGATGTTGTGTACATCTGATTGCACCTCATCAGAAGGCACATGACATCACATTGTCTCACTCTGTGAAATGCTGAGTGTGATCACTCAGTTAAGGCAGTGTCCCCAGATCACTCTTATAAAGATACACTTTTCCCTTTGTAATTGAATTCTGTAAGTAAACTCTGGGGTGATACTTTGGCACTGTTCAAATACCACATTCTCCAAAATCATTTTATGCAGTGGCTTTAGCACCTCTTCATGAGTTGTGTCTGAATGGAATATTACACTGGGGGTTTAAAATGTTGGTTTTCTGATGTTACCATTCCTTTTACATTTTATAGCTTTCTTTCCCCCACCACTTCCACTCCTACCTCTTTTCTCCTTCTCTCTTACTTGAGAATCATTGTGAAGCTGAGGGTATTTTTTATTCAATCTACTACTATTAACTACTGTCATCTTTTACCTCAGGTTATCATAAATCTGTCTGGTAGGAGCCTCTTCAAGCTTTCCTGCCTATTTGAATTCTAACTCATCTCTCTACCCTTATTTCATACCATTTTATCTGTGACGTGTTCTTTACTGGGAGTGTTACGTGCCTCTTCTTCTATTCTCCTATTGTGTGTTGCTTATATCTCCGTTTACATAATTAATACTTTTGCAGGGTAATTATTTATAGGTTTGTGTCTCCACTAATGCATATGGACCCTGAGAGAAGAGACATATTTATACTCAACATAGTCTCTATGAATATGAATTCTGACTGGTGGAAGGAATCAGTGGTTTCTCTTGTTCAGTTTATCATTCCTCTCCAAGTTTGTTCTTCCTTTTCCTTTTCTTTTTTCCTATTTCTTTAACTTTAGTTTTATTGAGGTATAACTGACACATAAAATTATAAGATATTTAAAGTGTACATCGTGGTAATTTGATATATGTATACATTGCCAAAGGATTCGCCCCATCTACTTAATTAGCACATACATCACCTCACATATTTATCTCCTTTCTTTTGGTGAGAACATTTAGGTTCTACTCTCTTAGCAAATTTCAATTATACAATACAGTGTTAAACTATAGTCACTATGTTATACATTAGATCCTCAGACCTTATTGATCTTATAGCTGACAGTTTGTACTCTTTTACCAACCTCTCCCTATTTCTTGCACCTTTTGGCAACAACTTTTCTCCTCTCTGTTTCTATGAGTTTGACTTTCTTTTTCTTTTCTTTTCTTTTTTTAGAGTCCACATATAAGTGATACCATGCAGTATTTGTTTTTTTCTGTCTGGCTTATTTCACTTAGCATAATGCCCTCAAGGTCCATCCATGTTGTTGCAAATGGCAGGATTTCCTTCTTTCTCATAACTGAATTTTATACATATATATATATATGTACACATATATCCTATATAGAAATATCCTATACATACATTTGAGGTCAGTCTAAAACAACTAGTGATGTTCTTACAGAGATTTTTCAGATTTTTTTATTTAGTCCAAGCACTTCAAACTCAAGCACTACACTGCTTTCTTATTGATGCTTCCCTGGTTTCCAGGTGAATCACCAGGATCAGAAAATGAAAGTGACAACAATGTCCTATTAGTTTTTTGTGACATAGCAAAACCTTTTTTTTTTAATAACAGAGTTTTTCACTCTGGACTATGGAAGAATCCTCAATTCCAACAAATTACTGGCTCAACTACAGGCATTTTTTAGTGCCACAATTGATAGTAACCAATTTTAAAGAATAAATTAGTATCTCTTTCTTACAGAATTGAATTGCCTCACAGTTAAAATTTAGGTGAATAATTTCTGACGAACCCTGGCTAAAATGGCTTCTAAGACTGGCACGATGCCATTGGTATCGGTGACAAAATGCTGATGTCTTCTTTTACCTCCACAAAACCACAAATGATGTTTCTCTTCCAGCAATTAATCATGGACTAGTTAGATATCACATTCGGAGCCTTTTTAAACTGAGTCAACAAAAAATAATAGCTAATAGTAGTCTATGGCGCACTCTATACTTTCCAGAGTGGTTTTAAATACCTTACCTTAATCTTCAAACAATAATCCATGTTTTGGGCTTCCCTGGTGGCGCAGTGGTTGAGAGTCTGCCTGCCGGTGTGGGGGACACGGGTTCGAGCCCTGGTCTGGGAAGATCCCACATGCCGCGTAGCAAATGGGCCCGTGAGGCACAATTACTGAGCCTGCGCGTCTGGAGCCTGTGCTCCGCAACAAGAGAGGCCGCGATAGTGAGAGGCCCGCGCACCGCGATGAAGAGTGGCCCCCGCTTGCCGCAACTAGAGAAAGCCCTCACACAGAAACGAAGACCCAACAGAGCCATAACTAACTAACTAAATAAATAAATTAAGTTAAATAAAAATAATAATCCATGTTTTGAGCCCAGATCTATATACCCAACTACCCATACCCTATCTCTATTTGGATTCCTCACAAATCCCTCAAACTCAGTATGTCCAAAACTCATCAGTTCTCCTGGCTCAGTGATTGTCAACTTGCCCAAGACAGAGTCCTGAGGCTCAGCACTCATAGTTCTTTCTTTAACGTGTTCTTTCCCACACATTCAACCAACAAAGATTTTGCATTCTGACATCCTAATATCTTGAATCCTACCCACCTCCTCGCCACATTCCACTTCAAATTCAACATGTCCAATACTGAACTCGCCTCTTTTCCCCTAAAACCTGCTCCATCTTCTCAGGTGGATAGAAACCCCTCCATCTAGTTGTCAGAGCTAGAAAACCGTAAGTCAGTCTGGATCCCTCACTCTCCACACAAACCAGACACCCATGTGTTTCTTCTTTTCCAGCCCTACTCTACCGCCTTGTTGACTCTTCATCCTCTCTTACCTGCACTATTTCAATCATCTTTTTCCTGATCTTTGGGGCTCAAGTTTGTTCTTCATATTGCTGCAGAATAACCTTTCTATTACATATGTCTGATAATATACTCTCCACTTTAAACCACTCTCAAAAGTGGCATAGAATTATGTTCAAAAACAAATGAAACTAACGTATTGTGCAAAAATTCAGGTTAGTGGCTACCTTTGGAGAGAAAGCTGTGGGTGACGACTGTTAGGAGGCAGGAGGGCTATTGCCAACATGTACTATTTTTTTTTTTTTTAAATTTTTTTTTTAATTATTTATTTATTTATTTTTGGCTGTGTTGGGTCTTCGTTGCTGTGCGAGGGCTTTCTCTAGTTGCGGCGAGCGGGGGCCACTCTTCATCGTGGTGCGCGGGCCTCTCACTGTCATGGCCTCTCTTGTTGCGGAGCACAGGCTCCAGACGCGCAGGCTCAGTAATTGTGGCTCACGGGCCCAGTTGCTCCGCGGCATGTGGGATCTTCCCAGACCAGGGCTCGAACCCGTGTCCCCTGAATTGGCAGGCAGATTCTCAACCACTGTGCCACCAGGGAAGCCCTAACATGTACTATTTTTTGATCCTGGTGGAGGTTCCATGAATTTGATAGATATATGAAAATTCATTGACCTATACAAGTATGATGGGGGCACTTTTCTGTATATATGTTTTCCTTCAAGTAAAAGTTAATGAAATTAAAAAATAATTAATTAGCCAGTTACCTTCCTATTATGATTGAGCAATAGTTTCAGTTTTTTACAAAGACCTTCATCATGGTGAGTTTCCGTTTTAATCACACTCAAAATCAAGTGTTCTGCTCTCAATAGCTAATCATCAATGACCAGCAGAAAGTCAAATGCTCATTTATTATAGATAGTTGGGATCTATTGATTTGTTTCATGTCATTGTGATAATGCACCACCTCACCGTGAAACATTCTCTCTTCCAACGGGCAACCGTGCATCCACTCTACGGGATGATTCTTATCCGCTCCCTTTTGTCACCACACTGTTTAATGCCGATGTGCGGGAGTTTTGTGAGACAGAGAGACATTTTGGTGTCACTAGCATCAATATGCTGACGCAGGAACATCAATATGCTGATACAGGCTCAACTCTATGCCAGCTGGTATTACTATTCTACTCTTCCAGCCTGGCTGAACTCGAGATAAAAATGAAAGCCAAATGCTTAAACATAAATCCAGACAAAACAGCAGAAAAACTGGTGGGCAAATAGACACCTTCTGAGTCAATGACAGACATTATTCTGACATTTTAAATTATAGGAACTTGGAACATAAATTTTAGGTGAAGATATGACTTAAAATTCTCAGTAGGATTTAATAAAAATCCACACTAATCAGCAACCACTGATTAGGGAAATGTATGAATAGAAAACTCTGCTGTGGGAACACGAAGTTATAACAGTAAGAAACTGAAAGTTTCATAAAGCACCTATTAATGATGAAGTGATATAATGCATTATAACATGATATAATTGTAATATAATATGATAAATATACAATAGGATAATATGTTTAATTATATATTTGCATTTTAGTGTCTGCCATGTGCTAGGCATGCACAAGGCATTTTATAGAGATTATTTTATTTAATGAAGTTTTACACATACTTCTTGTGATGCATTACAATGAGGTAAAAAACAGTGAGAAGTTCTCCCAAGTCAATGCCATTGTTCTTAGAGTTTTTATCCACTCTTTATTGTTTTTTGAGTACCCATAAAGTGCTCACATTGGTAGTTTAATCTTCACTATAATCACATAAGTTAACATATTAACATAATGCACAAAAATACCTAAGTCCCCAGTAGCCAACTGTCGGGAAATTTTGCCACACATGACTGATGGTCTCCCCCCAGCCAGGGTGTACCCTCTGATCTGTATTTACCTACTGCCTAGCGCCCTCTTAGATGTTTCTGAGAAGTACATTCATATGCATCTCACCTATCTTTAGAAGTCCCAGCCCCACATGTTCTGGATGCAAAATGATTCAAAATAAAAAAAAAATTCTGGGGCAAAAGACAAAAGTGCTAGTCTACTGGGTGTTTATACAGTTTGCGAGGAGGAAGCAGGACCACTGAGCTAAAGGTGTTGATGTGAGGAGAGAAGCCTGAACTACAGGGAAAAGCGTATAGAAGCCAAGGATGGATAAAGCGGGGACCCTGTGAAGCAGAATAACCTGTGTCCTCTCAGTTTGTGTCCAGGTCACTTTTCCTTCCAGCACAGCTGCGAGCAGGAGCAGTGAATGACCTTCAAACACACTGAACAGCTCTTTCAAATAGCCCTCCGGCAACTCTAGCTTAGGTTTGGAAATGCATTCACACTAAATTAAAAATGAGTAATATCAGATTAACAGTAGAAGGGAAATGAAAAGAGGGAAGAGGAAAAAAAGACACGGGGCCCCAAAGTGGAATGGAGGTAAAAAAGAAAATAAATATAAAGGTTAACAAGACGAAAAGACAACTCTCAGAATGGGAGAAAATATTTGCAAACGAAGCAACTGACAAAGGATTAATCTCCAAAATCTACAAGCAGCTCGTGCAGCTCAATATCAAAAAAACAAACAACCCAATCCAAAAATGGGCAGAAGACCTAAATCGACATTTCTCCAAAGAAGATATACAGATTGCCAACAAACACATGAAAGGATGCTCAACATCACTAATCATTAGAGAAATGCAAATCAAAACTACAATGAGGTATCACCTCACACCAGTCAGAATGGCCATCATCAAAAAATCTACAAACAATAAATGCTGGAGAGGGTGTGGAGAAAAGGGAACCCTATTGCACTGTTGGTGGGAATGTAAATCGATACAGCCACTATGGAGAACAGTATGGAGGTTCCTTAAAAATCTAAAAATAGAACTACCATACGACCCAGCAATCCCACTACTGGGCATATACCCTGAGAAAACCATAATTCAAAAAGAGTCATGTACCACAGTGTTCATTGCAGCACTATTTACAATAGCCAGGACATGGAAGCAACCTAAGTGTCCATCGACAGATGAATGGATAAAGAAGATGTGGCACATATATACAATGCAATATTACTCAGCCATAAAAAGAAATGAAATTGAGTTATTTGTAGTGAGGTGGATGGACCTAGAGTCTCTCATGCAGAGTGAAGTAAGTCAGAAAGAGAAAAACAAATACCATATGCTAACACATATATATGGAATCTAAAAAAAAAAAAAGGTTCTGAAGAACCTAGGGGCAGGACAGGAATAAAGATGCAGACGTAGATAATGGACTTGCAGACACGGGGAGTGGGAAGGGTAAGTTGGGACGAAGTGAGAGAGTGGCATTGACATATATACACTACCAAATGTAAAATAGATAGCTAGTGGGAAGCAGCTGCATAGCACAGGGAGATCAGCTCAGTGCTTTGTGTCTACCTAGAGGGGTGGGATAGGGAGGGTGGGAGGGAGATGCAAGAGGGAGGAGATATGGGGATATATGTATATGTATAGCTGATTCACTTTATTATAAAGCAGAAACTAACACACCACTGTAAAGCAATTATACTCCAATAAGGATGTTAAATAAATAAATAAATAATAAATTAATAAAAAGGTTTACCAAGTCGGCTAATATTGTAAAATCTCCTCTCACTTTCTTTCCATCCCTGTTTCCCTCTCAGTATCTCCATTGGACACAATATACACATAATATAAATTCCCTATTTGATGTGCTATTGGAAGTGCCTTCATGCTTCTTTCTTTAATTTTCAAAATCCTTCCTTCCTAATTCTAGAGCTGAATTAGGCACTCAGAATCAGATGAGAAAGTAAATGGGAAGAATGAATTTTTCTGGTCTTCCTTTAGCTAGGCAAAAATAATCGTTTTGGCTTTTGAAATAAAACAAATTGTTATTTAGTTATATCTAGATTAGTTGCTGGGTCAGGAGGATTTTAAACCAAAATAACACAAATGACGTAAGTTTTCTTGGCTCATGATACTTGATACAACTAATTTTAGACAAAGTGATTTTTTTAGCACTTGCAGCTGCAAATATAACCGATTCAAGATAACAACACTAAATTTTGACATTTTGTTACTTTTCAATTGTAGTATTTTTTAAGTAAAGGCATGTCTTAACTTACTGCATTTGACTTTCAAGTGTTTCTTCAACAAATTAAACCCACATTATGGTACTTATATTAGGCTAGAAGATATTTACTTATGGCAGACAGTCCATTTCCTGATGTTGCCTTACAACTTGGCCTTTGGCTTCTAGACTCTAACTCCCTATAGTTTCCAGGTTAATTCATTGCCTCAAAATGAAAACGCTGAAAACAGAAGGGATACATGGTGGAGCAAACACAGCCAGCTGTCTACATGATACACATGATGTTCTGGTTCCTTTGTAACAGAATCCCGATTTAGTTGGGAGAAATAGGGAAAATGTGCCCAGCATTTCCCACACCAAGATGTGACCAGGTGGCGGAGAACTAGTTAATGGAGGTCAGAGAAAGTCATTTGCTAGGGCTTCCAGGAAAGTTTATTAAATATAGCCAATTCAGTTGGCATCCAGGTTTTACGTTTTGTCCTTTCTCTTTCTTCTTCCTCCTGCCAAGAAAATATAAGTGATGCCTGGAGACATAGGAGTCATCTATGATGGGTTAAAATCCACACATTAAAAATGGCAGAACAAAAAGACACAAAAGATTGGGCACCTTTGAACTGTCAAATAGCTCTAGATTGCCTACTGCCAGTTTTATGAGAAAAAATATGATCTCTTACTGGCTTAAGCTACTCTTTTGGGGTTGTTGATACTGTCAGCCTAACTCAATCTCTTAGGTGATACACTGAGAGATAATCTGAGTGAAGCACTGACAGAGGGACAAAAACAAAGGAGAGCGTCTTGTGCTCACACAATTATGGAAGTTACTTACTTGGGTACTCCTAAATTAGCTCTCAAATTAGTGTCAAAACTTATATTTCAAAAATACTTTGACCAGTTAGTGAAATGTAAATCAAAACCTCAGTGAGTTATCACCTCATCCCCATTAGATGGCTACTATAAAAAACAAAACAGTCAAACAAGCAAAAAACCCAGAAACCTTTGTGCACTGTTGATGGAAATGTAAACTAGTTCAGCCACTATGGAAAACAGTATCAGTTCCCAAAAATTTTTAAAATAGAATTTCCATATGATCCAGTAATTCCACTTCTGGGTATATATTTATATGTTCAAAAAAATTAAAAGCAGTGTATCCAAAAGACACTCATGTTCGTAGCAGCACTACTCACAAGAGCCAAAAGATGAAAGCCTCCCAAGTATCCAACAGATGAAAAGGTAAACAAATGTTGTATGTAAATACAATGGAATATTATTCAGACTTAAAAAGGTAGGAAATTTTGACACATGCTACAACATGGATGAACCTTGAGTACATTATGCTAAACCAAGTAAGCCAGCCATAAAATGACAAATACTGCATGATTCCACTTATATTAGGTATCTAGAGTAGTCAAATTCACACAGACAGAAGTAGAATGGTAGTTGAGAGGGCCTGAAGTGGGGGAGAAATGGTGAGTTGTGTTTTAATGCATATAGAGTTTTGATCTTCCAAGATGAAAAAGTTCTGGAAATGGGCTATACAACAATGTGACTATACTTACTACTGAACTACACACTTAAAAATGGTTGAGATGATTAATTTTATGTATGTGTATTTTACCACAATTAAAAAAAATACTTTTACCAGTTGTAGCATCTGATAATGTACATATCCACTGAAGTGGACTTTCTAGGAGGTTTGTTTAAATAGGAAAGTTCTGGAATGTTTGTCTGAAAAATTAATTTCATTGCTTTATAATCATTTTGTGTAGTTATTTCATTCAAAGCACTGAAAATAATTGACCAAAAGAAAACTGAAATATTCTAGAGAAGTTACAATTCTAATCCATTGCTCACTTAATATTCAGGATATATTAGTTGAGCACTTATTATCAGCTAAACCCCACGCAAGGAACTGGAGATACATGGTGACTAAGACATTATCTCTACATGCTGGTATAATAGAAAAGGCATGGGCTTTGCTGTTACACCAGATGCAAAAGAATGAAAGTGAATTCTAGCTAAAAGGTATAACATTCCCATTAAACAGAGTACACAAAAGGGCCTAGTAAGCTAAGGAAAGGGAAAATAATTTTAAGAATAAGGAACATGGTAATGAGATTGAGGACAAAGGTGTATGGATACATGGGATCAGAGTGTTAAATTTCTTTAAATGTTTGTTAGTTTTTTAAACACAAGGAAAATAAAATAGCCATAGACAGATTCTCTAAAAACTTAGCCATTCCAGCAGAGGGTATTTCTTTTTTTTTTTTTAACAAGAGAACAGATATATTTATTACGGAATAGTCATACAATGGGATACTACACAACAATAAAAAAAAAAAAAGCACAAAATACCGTACTACTACACACAACAATAAAAATAAATCTTTCACACTTAAGGTTGAACAAAAGAAGCCAGAACAAGTGTACAATGCATGAGTCCATTTAAATGAAGTTCAAAAACAGGCAAAATGAATTTATGATGATACAGGTGAGACTAGTGGTGAACTTTTGGTGTATTTTTTGGAAACAGGCAGAAGGCAGCTTTCTGGGGGCTAGAAATGATTTGATATTGAGCTGTGCACTTTACTGTATGGTTGTTATACCACAGTTAAGAAAGTATTTTTGAATAAATTTTAAATGAACAAATGAACAAAAGCAAATGACAAACAAAGGTGTCAAATGATAGTAAGAAAAAACATGTTTACAACAAATAATCAAAGGTAATTACCTTAATATACAAGAGGTCTTCCAAATCAATAAAAAATGTCAAGACCCAAATTTTAAAAGTGGCAAAGGCTATGATAGGACAGCAGTAAGAAGATATTAAAATGAGTAATATATACAATTTAACAATTGCCCAAGCTGTGTAATAAAACACCCTTTCAGAGTCAGAGGTGAGGCTCCATGGGACGCACAGGGGAAATTATACAACACAACTTTCTTGAAGTTCCAACAGATAAGCATCATGAATACAATGTGCAGGCGGCTTCCAGTTCTCAGGAAATGTTCAGAATGACCGAAAGAAAAGCCCACTTACAAGCCTGACTTATATGGAGGCCAGGATATCTGTGGAGCAAACAGAACACACATTTGAGGTTCAGCAGAGGGTATTTCTAAACAACACTGCAAGATTTAGAATATCAGCAGAGGATCTTCCAGGAAATGAAGAAACCATAGCCAATATTCAATTAAACATTATAAAAATCTAAAGTGTTTCAAGCAGTATATACATAAGGAATTTCATCTTAATTTTGTAGGCAGTGGAGAAGCGTCAGGGTTTTTTAAGGAAGACATGGACATAATTCGTTTTGTGGCTTTTTATTTCACTTTGTAAAAATTATGAACCACACCACCGGCAAGTAAGGTCCATGTACCCACCACCTTTCCTAAGACTTAG
Organism: Balaenoptera musculus; assembly: GCF_009873245.2. Taxonomy (NCBI): domain Eukaryota; kingdom Metazoa; phylum Chordata; class Mammalia; order Artiodactyla; family Balaenopteridae; genus Balaenoptera; species Balaenoptera musculus. Next base: position 65,588,616 of record NC_045802.1, on the reverse strand, counting down.
ACTACTACCAATATCTTTGAAGCTCTCTGTGGGTCCATCTTTGATCTCATCTTTTTTCCTTACCCAGAGATAACAAATATACTGAATTTTGTGTTAATCATTCCCTTACTTTCATTAGAGTTTATATGTATCCCTAAATTTTATATCATTTGGTACTATCTCTTTTTGAATCCCGTGTAATAGATTCCTAGTACATGTATGCTTTCGTGACTTGCTTTTTCACTGACATGTTTTTGAGATTCATCTATGTTTATCTATATAGCTGTGACTATTGTCACTGCTGTTAGTATTCTCTTGAACGAATAAACCACAATTTATTTTGTTATTCTACTTCAATGGATATTTGAGTATTTTGTTATTCTACTTCAATGGATATTTGAGCTGCACCTAGTTTTGTTGTTGGTGTTATTATTATAAACAATAATTCTATAAGCTTTCTTGCATAGATTTCCTGCAAAACTTTCTTTAAAGCAAAGGTTGGCATACTATAGCTCATGGGCCAAATATGTATAGCCCGAGAGTTAAGAATTGTTTTTTTTAATTTTAAAAAAAGCAAAAGAAGATTTCATGATATGTGAAAATAGGGAATTTGGTGTCCTTAAGTAATGTTCTTTGGAACACATTCACATCCATTTCTTTACATATTGTCAGTCTATGGCTGCATTCATGCTGCAATGACAGCGCTGACACCTAAGTCACCTATACTTTCCTCAAAGTGTAGTCACACTACCTATTCTTTGAGGCTTTTCTTAAGACAGTCTCCTCCTTTAATTCCTCTCACAGTTATTGTAATGTGGCAGAGCTTCAGATCTTGTCACATAAAACTTATGTACTTTTTATGTACTGTACTCCCTTCCTAACCAAATGACAGTGTCACTTAGGGTTTGAGACCGTGTTTCATGACATAAATGTAAAGTAGCTGCTTTACACATGACTATTTTTGTGGTCAATAATCATGACAGTATTTTTCAGATGCTTCCCTAGGGATTGAAAGAATTTGTACAGCTTCTCAAAGTGCTAGATTTAAACTCAGGAAATAATTTTAATGAGAAAATTTGCTGTTCACTGGTTTATTGGTTCAACAAGATTTCTTAAAAATGTGTCTTCTTCTGGACTTTCATAGAACTTTATTAACTTTTCTCTGTAATAATACATTGATATAAGTTCTTATGTTCTTACTACACTCTAAGGCCTTTGAGGACACTAACCATTTTATCTCAGTATTTTTCCCAATTTTTGATACAGTCTTCTTCCCATAGATGATATACAATATATTTTGCAGAAAATAATGTTTGTGCACATAACTATACGAAATTCTACTAGAAGATGTAAACACAGAATATACTTTTCTTTGTCTTCCACCAACACATTTCAATCCTGGGTGTTTTGCTGGAGAAATAAAACAAATAATAGAAGCAGCAGAATAGTGACTTAGCAAACTTTGAATGCATAATTATAAAATACTGACCACGTATATAAGAACAGAAGGCTGTTAAATAGCAGATTTAAAGTTCTAATATCATCCCAAATGATTAATTTAAAAATTACATATTTCACATACTTAATTTGCTATTTGAAAATTTCATCAAACGTACCTGGAATTAAACATTTGTGAGGCACTTGTAATCTATTCTAAATAAAATATGCAAACCTAAAAAATCAAGTTTACTGCTGATACTTAAAGGAAACTAAACCATTACTCTTTGGTTATGATTTTGGGGTAATCTGGCTAAGGGAGGAAAAGCATAACAAATTACTTAAGCCTATAAATTCTTCCCACGTGGAATGAAGAGCAGGATTTTCGTGTCCAGTAGCCCCCTCTTCTCTGTGGTTTCACCTTCTGAGCTTTCAGTTACCCGCAATCAACTGTGGTCCAAAATACTAAATGGAAAATTCTAGAAATAAGCAATTCATAAGTTTTAAATCATACTCCGTTCCCAACGGAGGGATGAAATCTTGAGTCATCCCACTGGGGAGGTGAATCATCCCTTTGTTCAGTGCATCCACTGAACAAAGTCACTTAGTAACCATCTGTCTGGGTTATCAGATCAACTGTTGGGATATCGCAGTGCTTTGTGTTCAAGTAACCCTTAGTTTACTTCACAATGGCCCCAAAGCACAAGAGTAGTGATGCTGGCAAATCAGGTATGCCAAAGAGAAGCCATAAAGTTATTTTTTTAAGTGGAAAGGTGGAAGTTCTTGCCCTAATAAGGAAAAAAAATCACATGCTGAGGTTGCTAAGATCTACAGTAAGAACGAATCTTCTATCTGTGAAATTGTGAAGAAGGAAAGAGAAATCTATGCTAGTTTTGCTGTTGCACCTCAAGCTGCAAAAGTTATGGCCACAGTGCACGATAAACAGTTAAGATGCAAAAGGCTTTATATTTGTACAATAAGGTATTTTGAGAGGGAGAGAGAGACCACCTTCACGTAACTTTTATCATAGTATGTTGTTATAATTGTTCTATTTTATTATTAGTTCTTGCTGTCAATCTCTGTGTCTAATTTATCATAGGTGTGTGTGTATAGGAAAAAAAATAGTATAGACAGGGTACTATCTATGGTTTCAGGCATTCACTGGGGGTCTTGGAACATATTCCCCAAGGATAAGGGGAAATTGTTGTGTTTAAGATACTCAAATTAAAAAATGAGAATAGGGTCTTTCTTAATAAGGGATATCTGGAAGACCTAGGGGTGATAATTTTTAAAAGCAATTGCAGCTGTGAGAATTTATTTAGGTGGAGAGAATTAAAGTTTTATTCTACTACATGATAATTTGGCAGTAACAGTAACCACTATTTTCATTGAATAGTCTATGCTGTGCCTAAAAATAATTCAAGATGATTTATTCTATTAAACACAATATTCTTATTATAAAGCATTCATGGGCTTCCCTGGTGGCGCAGTGGTTGAGAGTCTGCCTGCCGATGCAGGGGACACGGGTTCGAGCCCTGGTCCGGGAAGATCCCACATGCCGCGGAGCAACTAGACCCGTGAGCCACAGCTACTGAGCCTGCGCGTCTGGAGCCTGTGCTCCGCAACAAGAGAGGCCGCGATAGTGAGAGGCCCGCGCACCGCGATGAAGAGTGGCCCCCGCTTGCCACAACTAGAGAAAGCCCTCGCACAGAAACGAAGACCCAACACAGCCAAATAAATAAATTAATTAATTAAAAAAAAAAGCATTCATTAATCACTTCTTCCACATACAGTGAAAACTGCTATCCTCATCAATTTCCATTCATATTATCCCAATGTGAATACCTTTGAATAACATTTTGCTAAGAAATATTAAAGTACAATTGTGTTCCTGAACTACATTCGGTTCACAGCCAATCTGTGCCAAAGGATTATGGATAATAGAGTTTGGAATACTTGGTTGCTCCACTAACTTGAGTGACTTTTACTGAGTCACTTAATTTTTGCATTTTAGTTTTTCTATCTGTCCTTAGAAATGACATATAGAAGAGACCTTAATGTTGGTTCACAGCCTCAGGAGTTCCCCAGGTGAAATTAGAATCTGGCCCCCATATACAGATGGCAAAGAGAGACCAGAGAATTAGGAAGATTACTCCAGATTGGCAGGTGGCAGTCTTCATCAGCAAGGGAAACTTACACACGAGGCTTGTTATAGGGGGCTACAAGAATAATAGAGCTCTGCACCCACCCTCCAGAATCTTAAAAGTTCATATAGAGGCCTTAATGGGGTTCAGGCATGTATACAGTCCAGATGGTCTCAATAACATTATTCGCTCAGGCTGCTTCCTTGAAGTGGTTCCTAGTGCAGAAGCCGTGAGTGAAATATACATTCCAAGGAGGGAGTAAGGAGTCTCTAATGGCCCAGGATCTGCTCAAGGGTCAGCCTGTGGTCATGTCCTCTCAGTGACCTCTTCCAACACTTAAATATCATTCAGTCCTACTCTTTCTTTTGTTCTGCAGTAGAGGATTATGCCCAGGGATGACCAGTCTGAGGAATATTTCAAACCCATTTAAATTTCTAGGAAAATACTATATAAGCTAAAATGTATAATAATTATGTAAACAAATAGCCCTGCATTTGATTAATTTCATTATATTTAAAAGAGAAATGTATTCCTCACTATTCTGAACTCAAATGTACTGGAATGTATAATAATATATGTTTTAGTAGTGTCCTTTAATAGTGTATTTCATGTGACTTTTTAAATGGCAAATCAACCCATCAGATATGCTGACATTTAAGACATTCACTGCCAATAGTTTATTTCCTTCATCCCACAATCTCAGTCAAAAATTCAGTCCAAAAATAAGTGGAAATGAGGAGTTAATTAAAGTAAATACCTGTGAAGGAGTCATAATATGTTCTTTCTTATGCTCTATGGATAGAAATGAAGCTCCTGACTCATCTGCCTTAGATTGCTGCCTACCAATCCATAAAACAAGGGCTCTTCAATATTTATTGAGCCTCAGTAACATGTACTGTGCTAGGTACTGCAAGGGATGCTAAAAATGAATAAGGCATGAGCCCTCAGGGAATATATCATCTCTAGTAGAAGAGTAAATAAGCACTGTGTTCAAATTCTAAAGTGAGAATTATAAGTGGTATATGACACTTAAAATCAAGAGCTTATGGGACTTTAAAGGACGGATAGATCATACCAAGTGGGAGCAATCAGGAAATGAAGGTTAACCTCAGGAAGTGAGACCTGAGTAGAATTTCCAGAGCAAGGTCTTCCAAGAAAAGGTATATACTTACTAAGCAAATGAGGGGAAAAGAAAAAGTGTAGTGGTCACGTTTCAGCAACTTGGAGAGACCCAGCGTCCCTGTAGAGCAAGGGAGCAACGGGGGGAAAAAGGAATAGACCAGGGCACCCCCGAAACTAGTTTCCCCGGCTGCTGCGTCTCTTTACCATATATTTTAATATTTACAATAAATTTCCTCTCTTCTGAATAGAAAAAGAATCATTCCTGACTAGCAGCCAGAATCTTGAGGCTTCACCACTGCCCAGTTAAATAAAACTGAGTATTTTGAGTTGATGAGTCATATGTACTGGAAAACCAGTTAACTCTGTTCCAGGGTTTTGTTTTTGAACCTGATGAGTTTTCGGGTCAGACAGTCCTTGGTTGAAATCGAGACTCAATCACAGCTGTGTCATTTTGGCTGATAAAGACAAAAACAACTATCTACGCAAACAATTTTCTACGCATTTTCACCTGTAATCTTCTAAAACAGCTCTTCTCAAAACTTTAACGAGCACAGATATCACGTGGGGTGCCTGTTAATCTAGGGGCTTGGAGTCAATAGGGCTGGGGTGGGGCTTGAGATTCTGCATTTCTAATAAGCTCACCTGTGATGCTGACGCTTCTGGACTGTGGACCACTTTTGAGGACAAAGGCTAAAAGCATAGGTCCCGGCCAATAGTATCAGCATCACCTGGGAACTTGATGGATGTGAAATGCAAATTATCAGCCCCCACACCAAACCTACTTAATCAGAAACACCGGGATGAGGCCCAGCATCCTGGGTTTTAACAAGCCCTCCGGGTGATGTCACTGGTTTTCGCATACTCGAAGCACCTGGGGGGAAGGGCGGACTAAATACTATTGATGCCTGAATCTCACCCCCAGATATTCCCCTGTAATTGGTGCGTGGTGTGGTCTCGGCATAGGGCTTTTTAAAAGATCTACCAGGTGACTCGAATATGCAATACAATTTGAGAATTCCACGAGGTAGGTATTTGACCTTGATAGGCCTTGTTTTCCGCCTGTGCAATGTGGCTAATAACCACGCTGGTTCGTGCCTTCGCTTCCAGATTTCGCCATCTCCAGCCAGCCTTAGTCGGCCAAAATCCCACTTCAGTCTCCTGGCCGCGTGCCCCAGAGCCTCTGTCCGAGAACCGGAGGTCCCAGTTGTGGACCCGCCGGAGCATCAACCACGCTCCGCATTCCGGCGCCGCCCGCACCTACGTGGCTCACGGCTCAGTCCTCGGCGGCTCACGGGACGGCGCCAGAGCGCTCGGCGCATGCGCTCGGCCCAAGCCAGGCCCCGGTCCGAGTAACGGACTCGGGCTCCCTCCACCGGAAGTGGGCGGCCGCGCTGCGGGAGGAGCCGGCGGGAGCTTAGTGGCTGCGGGCTGTGGGCGCCGGGTCCGAGGGGATCGCGCTTCCTCCTCCGCGCCCGCGTCATGGCGAAGGCTGGCGACGTGGTGCGGCTGCTCCTGGGCTCCACCGCGCTCTGGCTCTCGCTGCTCGGCGCGCGGACCGCCTCCGCGTCCAAGGCGGTGACTGCCAACTTGGCCGCGAAGTGGCCGGAGACCCCGCTGCTGCTGGAGGCCAGGTGAGTGCGGGCCGGACCGTCTGCCGAGCCCGCGCGGAGGGAGGGTCCGGCGGGGCCGGGATGCACGGGGCGTCCGGGACCCCGACGGCGCCTGGGACGCCGTCTCTTAGCCCGCCGGCAGCCAGCTTCTTGCACCGCCGCTGGTGCTTTGACCCTCAGAGCATCACCTCCTCCCCTGCTACCCTGTGCGTCGCACTCACTTGCAATTCCTTTTCCCCGCCTTCGTACTTTGCCTCACCCACGGGTTTTAAAACTTTGTTTAATTCGTTTGGATTTTCTTAGCATTTACGAAAGAGGAAAGGAAGAATAGGGGGTAGACCGTGGCGTTTAATGCAAGCTCTTCAATGGATGTAGGCAGTTCTTTTTAGGAACCGGTATTTGAAGCACCTGGTTTCAAGATGATAACATTATTCGGTCAGCTCCTAGGCTTCCTGTGGAGAAGACAGCTTCCCAAAGCCATTACTTCTTTCTGAATCTCATTCACTGGGGTTAGTGCATAAGGTTTCATTTATTGTGGAGAAACAAAACTTGGAGCTATTGAATTTTGCTCTTAGTATTCCAGTAGTTAAACAAAATTTGAAAGTTTTTTCCTGTTTTAACCGGCATGAACTTTTAATGCCGGTTGCATTTGTAGTTCACCAAAGCAACAGCTTTTGGTTCTAAAAAGAGTCTTCGTCACCCCACGTGACATTACATATGTAAGATATTGATACTAAAACAGATTTTTTAATTGAGCTATAATTGATGTAGCATATTAGTTTCAGGTGTACAACATAATTATCTGATGTATTTACATGTTGTGAAATTATCACCACATAAGTCCAGTTAACATCTGTCACCACACGTAGTTACAAAAGTTTCTTGTGATGAGAACTTTTAAGATCTCTCTTGGCAGCTTCACAATATACAGTACAGTATTAAAACTTTAGTCATCATACTGTACATTACATCCCCATGACCTATTTATTTTGTAGCAGAACATTTGTACTGTTTGACCACCTTCACCCATTTCACCTGCCTTCCTGCTTCTGGCACCCAATCTGTTCTCTGTATATGAGCTCATTTGTTTATTGTTGTTGTGTTTGTTTTAAGATTTCATAGGGTATTTGCTCTGTCTGTTATTTCACTGAGCAAAATGCCCTCAGGTCTATCCACGTTCTCACAAATAGCAGGATTTCCTTCTTATGGCTGAATGATATTCGTGTGTGTGTACCACATTTTCTGTATTCATTCATCATTCAGTGGATTCTTAGGTTGTTTCCATATCTTGGCCATTGTAAATAATGCTGCACTGAACATAGGAGTGCTTACATTTTTTCCAGTTATAGTGTTTTCACTTCCTTTGCATAAATACCCAGAAGTGGAATTGCTGGATCATGTGATAGTTGTTTTTAAAAAATTTTGACGAACCTCCATACTATTTTCCATAGTGGCTCCACCAGTTTACATTTCCCACAACAGTGCAGAAGGGTTCCTTTTTCTCCACATCCTCTCCAACACTTGTTATCTCTTGTCTTTTTGGTAATAGCCATTATTCTAACAGGTGTGAGGTGATATCTCACTGTAGTTTTGATTTGCATTTTTGTGATGATTAGTGATGTTGAGAGCACCTTTTCATGTACCTGTTGGCGTTTGTATGTCTTCTTTAGAAAAATGTCTATTCAAATTCTGTCCAGTTTTTTTTTTTTTAATTTATTTATTAACTTATTAATTAATTAATTAATTTATTTATTTATGGCTGTGTTGGGTCTTCGTTTCTGTGTGAGGGCTTTCTCTAGTTGCGGCAAGTGGGGGCCACTCTTCATCGCGGTGCGCAGGCCTCTCACTATCGTGGCCTCTCCCGTTGCGGAGCACAGGCTCCAGACGCGCAGGCTCAGCAATTGTGGCTCACGGGCTTAGTCGCTCCGCGGCATGTGGGATCTTCCCAGACCGGGGCTCGAACCCGTGTCCCCTGCATTGGCAGGCAGATTCCCAACCACTGCGCCACCAGGGAAGCCCGAATTCTGTCCAGTTTTTAATTGGATTGTTTGGTGTTTTTTTTTTTTCCTATTGAGTTGTATGAGTTCTTTACATATTTTGATTATTAACCCCTTATCAGATATATGATGTTCAGATATTTTCTCCCATTCAGTAGTTGCTTTTTCATCTTTTTTTTTTTTCCTCACCCTGTCACATCTTACCCCTCCCCCTCCCCATATCCTCAAGTCCATTCTCTAGTAGGTCTGTGTCTTTATTCCCGTCTTGCCACTAGGTTCTTCATGACCTTTATTTTCCCTTAGATTCCATATATATGTGTTAGCATACTGTATTTGTTTTTCTCTTTCTGACTTACTTCACTCTGTATGACACACTCTAACTCCATCCACCTCACTACAAACACCTCCATTTCATTTCTTTTTATGGCTGAGTAATATTCCATTGTATATATGTGCCACATCTTCTTTATCCATTCATCCGATGATGGACACTTAGGTTGCTTCCATGTCCTGGCTATTGTAGATAGAGCTGCAATGAACATTTTGGTACATGACTCTTTTTGAATTATGGTTTTCTCAGGGTATATGCCCAGTAGTGGGATTGCTGGGTCATATGGTAGTTCTATTTTTAGTTTTTTAAGGAACCTCCATACTGTTCTCCATAATGGCTGTATCAATTTACATTCCCACCAACAGTGCAAGAGGGTTCCCTTTTCTCCACACCCTCTCCAGCATTTATTGTTTATAGATTTTTTCATGATGGCCTTTCTGACCGGTGTGCGATGATATCTCATTGTAGTTTTGATTTGCATTTCTCTAATGATTAATGATGTTGAGCATTCTTTCATGTGTCTGTTGGCCATCTGTATATCTTCTTTGGAGAAATGTGTATTTAGGTCTTCTGTCCATTTTTGGATTGGGTTGTTTGTTTTTTTTGATATTGAGCTGCATGAGCTGCTTGTAAATCTTGGAGATTAATCCTTTGTCAGTTGCTTCATTTGCAAATATTTTCTCCCATTCTGAGGGTTGTCTTTTGGTCTTGTTTATGGTTTCCTTTACTGTGCAAAAGCTTTTAAGTTTCATTAGGTCCCATTTGTTTATTTGTGTTTTTATTTCCATTTCTCTAGGAGTTGGGTCAAAAAGGATCTTGCTGTGATTTATGTCATAGGGAGTTCTGCCTATGTTTTCCTCTAAGAGTTTGATAGTGTCTGGCCTTACATTTAGGTCTTTAATCCATTTTGAGTTGATTTTTGTGTATGGTGTCAGGGAGTGTTCTAATTTCATTCTTTTACATGTAGCTGTCCAGTTTTCCCAGCACCACTTATTGAAGAGGCTGTCTTTTCTCCACTGTATATGCTTGCCTCCTTTATCAAAGATAAGGTGACCATATGTGCGTGGGTTTATCTCTGGGCTTTCTATCCTGATCCATTGATCTATATTTTTGTTTTTGTGCCAGTACCAAACTGTCTTGATTACTGTAGCTTTGTAATATAGTCTGAAGTCAGGGAGCCTGATTCCTCCAGCTCCATTTTTCGTTCTCAAGATTGCTTTGGCTATTCGGGGTCTTTTGTGTTTCCATACAAATTGTGAAATTTTTTGTTCTAGTTCTGTGAAAAATGCCAGTGGTAGTTTGATAGGGATTGCATTGAATCTGTAGATTGCTTTGGGTAGTAGAGTCATTTTCACAATGTTGATTCTTCCAGTCCAAGATCATGGTATATCTCTCCATCTATTTGTATCATCTCTAATTTCTTTCATCAGTGTCTTATAATTTTCTGCATACAGGTCTTTTGTCTCCTTAGGTAACTTTATTCCTAGATATTTTATTCTTTTTGTTGCAGTGGTAAATGGGAGTGTTTTCTTAATTTCACTTTCAGATTTTTCGTCATTAGTGTATAGAAATGCAAGAGATTTCTGTGCATTAATTTTGTATCCTGCTACTTTACCAAATTCATTGATTAGCTCTAGTAGTTTTCTGGTAGCATCTTTAGGATTCTCTATGTATAGTATCATGTCATCTGCAAACAGTGACAGCTTTACTTCTTCTTTTCCTATTTGGATTCCTTTTATTTCTTTTTCTTCTCTGATTGCTGTGGCTAACACTTCCAAGACTATGTTGAATAATAGTGGTGAGAGTGGGCAACCTTGTCTTGTTCCTGATCTTAGTGAAAATGGTTTCAGTTTTTCACCATTGAGGACAATGTTGGCTGTGGGTTTGTCATATATGGCCTTTATTATGTTGAGGAAATTTCCCTCATGCCTACTTTCTGCAGGGCTTTTATCATAAATGGGTGTTGAATTTTGTTGAAAGCTTTCTCTGCATCTATTGAGATGATCATATGGTTTTTCTCCTTCAATTTGTTAATATGATGTGTCACGTTGATTGATTTGCGTATATTGAAGAATCCTTGCATTCCTGGAATAAACCCCACTTGATCATGGTGTATGATCCTTTTAATGTGTTGTTGGATTCTGTTTGCTAGTATTTTGTTGAGGATTTTTGCACCTATGTTCATCAGTGATATTGGCCTGTAGTTTTCTTTCTTTGTGACATCTTTGTCTGGTTTTGGTATCAGGGTGATGGTGGCCTCGTAGAATGAGTTTGGGAGTGTTCCTCCCTCTGCAATATTTTGGAAGAGTTTGAGAAGGATAGATGTTAGCTCTTCTCTAAATGTTTGATAGAATTCACCTGTGTAGCCATCTGGTCCTGGGCTTTTGTTTGTTGGAAGATTTTTAATCACAGTTTCAATTTCAGTGCTTGTGATTGGTCTGTTCATATTTTCTATTTCTTCCTGGTTCAGTCTCGGCAGGTTGTGCATTTCTAAGAATCTGTCCATTTCTTCCAGGTTGTCCATTTTATTGGCATAGAGTTGCTTGTAGTAATCGCTCATGATCTTTTGTATTTCTGCAGTGTCAGTGGTTACTTCTCCTTTTTCATTTCTAATTCTATTGATTTGAGTCTTCTCCTTTTTTCTCTTGATGAGTCTGGCTAATGGTTTATCAATTTTGTTTATCTTCTCAAAGAACCAGCTTTTAGTTTTATTGATCTTTGCTATTGTTTCCTTCATTTCTTTTTCATTTATTTCTGATCTGATCTTTGTGATTTCTTTCCTTCTGCTAGCTTTGGGGTTTTTTTGTTCTTCTTTCTCTAATTGCTTTAGGTGCAAGGTTAGGTTGTTTATTCGAGGTGTTTCCTGTTTCTTGAGATAGGCTTGTATTGCTATAAACTTCCCTCTTAGCACTGCTTTTGCTGCATCCCATAGGTTTTGGGTCGTCGTGTCTCCATTGTCATTTGTTTCTAGGTATTTTTTGATTTCCCCTTTGATTTCTTCAGTAATCACTTCGTTATTAAGTAGTGTATTGTGTAGCCTCCATGTGTTTGTATTTTTTACAGATCTTTTCCTGTAATTGATATCTAGTCTCATAGCCTTGTGGTCAGAAAAGATACTTGATACGATTTCAGTTTTCTTAAATTTACCAAGGCTTGATTTGTGACCCAAGATATGATCTATCCTGGAGAATGTTCCATGAGCACTTGAGAAAAATGTGTATTCTGATGTTTTTGGGTGGAATGTCCTATAAATATCAATTAAGTCCATCTTGTTTAATGTATCATTTAAAGCTTGTGTTTCCTTATTTATTTTCATTTTGGATGATCTGTCCATTGGTGAAAGTGGGGTGTTAAAGTCCCCTAATATGATTGTGTTGCTGTCGATTTCCCCTTTTATGGCTGTTAGTATTTGCCTTATGTATTGAGGTGCTCCTATGTTGGGTGCATAAATATTTACAATTGTTATACCTTCCTCTTGGATCGATCCCTTGATCATTATATAGTGTCCTTCTTTGTCTCTTGTAATAGTTTTTATTTTAAAGTCTATTTTGTCTGATATGAGAATTGCTACTCCAGCTTTCTTTTGATTTCCATTTGCATGGAATATCTTTTTCCATCCCCTCACTTTCAGTCTGTATGTGTCTCTAGGTCTGAAGTGGGTCTCTTATAGACAGCATATATATGGGTCTTGTTTTTGTATCCATTCAGCCAGTCTGTGTCTTTTGGTGGGAGCATTTAATCCATTTACATTTAAGGTAATTATCGATATGTATGTTCCTATTCCCATTTTCTTAGATATTTTGTGTTTGTTATTGTAGGTGTTTTCCTTCTCTTGTGTTTCTTGCCTAGAGAAGTTCCTTTAGCATTTGTTGTAAAGCTGGTTTGGTGGTGCTGAACTCTCTCAGCTTTTGCTTGTCTGTAAAGGTTTTAATTTCTCCATCAAATCTGAATGAGATCCTTGCTGGGTAGAGTAATCTTGGTTGTAGGTTTTTCTCCTTCATCACTTTAAGTATATCCTGCCACTCCCTTCTGGCTTGCAGAGTTTCTGCTGAAAGATCAGATGTTAACCTTATGGGGATTCCCTTGTGTGTTATTTGTTGTTTTTCCCTTGCTGCTTTTAATATGTTTTCTTTATATTTAATTTTTGATAGTTTGATTAATATGTGTCTTGGCGTGTTTCTCCTTGGATTTATCCTGTATGGGACTCTCTGTGCTTCCAGGACTTGATTAACTATTTCCTTTCCCATATTAGGGACGTTTTCAACTATAATCTCTTCAAATATTTTCTCAGTCCCTTTCTTTTTCTCTTCTTCTTCTGGGACCCCTATAATTCGAATGTTGGTGTGTTTAATGTTGTCCCAGAGGTCTCTGAGAGTGTCCTCAGTTCTTTTCATTCTTTTTTCTTTATTCTGCTCTGCAGTAGTTATTTCCACCATTTTATCTTCCAGGTCACTTATCTGTTCTTCTGCCTCAGTTATTCTGCTATTGATCCCATCTAGAGTATTTTTAATTTCATTTATTGTGTTTTTCATCGTTGCTTGGTTCCTCTTTAGTTCTTCTACGTCCTTGTTAAATGTTTCTTGCATTTTGTCTATTCTATTTCCAAGATTTTGGATCATCCTTACTATCATTATTCTGAATTCTTTTTCAGGTAGACTACCTATTTCCTCTTCATTTGTTAGGTCTGGTGTGTTTTGACCCTGCTCCTTCATCTGCTGTGTGTTTTTCTGTCTTCTCATTTTGCTTATGTTACTGTGTTTGGGGTCTCCTTTTCACAGACTACAGGTTCATAGTTCCCGTTGTTTTTGGTATCTGTCCCCAGTGGGTAAGGTTGGTTCAGTGGGTTGTGTAGGCTTCCTGGTGGAGGGAACTAGTGCCTGTGTTCTGGTGGATGAGGCTGGATCTTGTCTTTCTGGTGGGCACGTCCACATCTGGTGGTGTGTTTTGGGGTATCTGTGGCCTTATTATGATTTTAGGCAGCCTCTCTGCTAATGGATGGGGCTGTGTTCCTGTTTTGCTAGTTTTTTGGCATAGGGTGTCCAGCACTGTAGCTTGCTGGTCGTTGAGTGAAGCTGGGTCTTGATGTTGAGATGGAGATCTCTGAGAGATTTTCGCCGTTTGGTATTACGTGGAGCTGGGAGGTCTCTTGTGGACCAGTGTCCTGAAGTTGGCTCTCCCACCTCAGAGGCACAGCCCTGATGCCTGGCTGGAGCACCAAGAGCCTTTCATCCACACGGAAAAAAATGAAAAGGGGAAAAATTAATATATCCTGCTCCCAAAGTCCACCTCCTGAATTTGGGATGATTCGTTGTCTATTCAGGTATTCAACAAACGCAGGCACATCAAGTTGTTTGTGGAGTTTTAATCCGCTGCTTCTGAGGCTGCTGGGAGAGATTTCCCTTTCTCTTCTTTGTTCGCACAGCTCCCGGGGTTCAGCTTTGGATTTTTGCTTTTTCATCTTGTTAATGATTTCCTTTGCTGTGCAGAGGCTTTTTAGTTTGATATAGTCCTACTTGTTTATTTTTGCATTTGTTGCCTTTGTTTTTGGAGTGAAATAGAAAAAAATCATCGCCAAGACTGATGTCAAGGAGCTACTGCCTATGTTTTCTTCTAGGAGTTTTATGGTTTCAGGTCTTATGTTCAAGTCTTTAATCTATTTTGAGTTACTTTTTGTATATGGTGTAAGATAGTGGTCTAGTTTCGTTCTTTTGCACACGGCTATCTGGTTTTCCCAACACCATTTATTGAAGAGACTCTCCTTTCCCCGTTGTATATTCTTGGCTCCTTCATCAAAAATTAATTGACCGTATATGCGTGGATTTGTTTTTGGGCTCTCTATTCTGTCCCATTGATCTATCTGTGCCAGTACCATACTGTTTTCATTGTATAGCTTTGTAATATAGTTTGAAGTCAAGGAGCATGATGCCTCTAGCTTTTCTTAAGATTATTTTGAATTTTGGAGGTCTTTGTGGTTCCATACAAATTTTAGGATTGTTTGTTCTATATCTGTGAAAAATGGCATTGGAATTTTGATAGGGGTTGTGTTGACTCTGGATGTTGCTTTGCATTGTATGGAGACTGTAACAATATTCTTCCAATCCATGGACATAGAATATCTTTCCATTTATTTGTGTTGTCTTCATTTATTTCTGTTGTCTTCAATTTCTTTCATCATTGTCTTATAGTTTTCAGTGTACAGGTCTTTGACTGCCTTGGTTAAATTTATTCCTAGGTATTTTTTTGATGCAGTTGTAAACAGGATTGTTTTTTAAATTTCTCTTTCTGATAGTTCATTATTAATGTATAGAAACCCAACAGGTTTTTGTATACTGATTTTTGTATCCAGTAACTTTACTGAATTCATATATTCTCACAGTTTTTTTTGGTGGAGTCTTTAGGGTTTTCTATGTATAATGTCATGTCATCTGTAAATAGTGACAGTTTGGTTTCTTCCTTTCTGATTTGGATGCCTTTAATTTCTTTTTCTTGCCTAATTGCTCTGGCTAGGACTTCAAGTACTAAACTGAATAAAAGTGAGAGTGGTCATCCTTGTCTTTTTCCTGATCTTGTGCCTGACTATGATTTTAGCTGTGGGCTTGTTGTATATGACCTTTATTATGTTGAGGTACATTCCCTTTATACCCACTTCGAGTTTTTACTCTTAATGGATGTTGAAATTTTTCAAATGCTTTTTGTTTTTTGCATCTATTGAGCTGATCATATGATTTTTATCCTTAATTTGTTAATGTGGTGTTTCACATTTATTGATTTGTGGGTGTTGAACCATCCTTGCATCCCTGGAATAACTTGATTATGGTGTATGATCCTTTTAATGTATTATTGTATTCAGTTTGTTAATATTTTGTTGAGGATTTTTGCATTTATGTTCATCAGGAATATTGACCTGTAATTTTCTTGTGGTGTCCTTTTCTGGTTTTGGCATCAGGATGATGTTGGTCTTGTAAAATGAGTTTGGGAGTGTTCCTTCCTCTTCTCTTCTTGGACAAGTGTGAGGATTAGTATTAATTCTACTTTAAATGTTTGGTAGAATTCACCAATGAAGCTATCTGGTTCTGGACTTTTATTTGTTGGGAAGCTTTTGATTACTGATTCAATCTCCTTATTAGTAATAAATCTGTTTGTATTTTTCTGTTTCATGGGTCAGTCTTGATAGTTTGTATATTTCTAGGAGTTTATTCATTTCTTCTAGGCTGCCCAATTTGTTGGTGTATAATTGTTCATAGTCTCTTATGATCCATTGTACTTCTGTGGTATAGATGTAATAAAACAGTTTTTATTAAATAAAGTATTCTAGTTTAAAATATGTCCCCTTCCTCTACCTTTTCCCCAGTTTCTCCCATAGCTTGCATGGATCTGATCTCATACTCAGTTCCAAATCAGTCTAACTTCTCCCAGTATTAGGCTGATAGTTGCAATGTTTCAATTTCTGCTTGCCTCAGGAGGATTAGAACTGGAACTCCTGTAGGATGCTCTTTAAGGCCCTTCACAATCTAGCCACACTCTGATGTACCAACCCCATTACTTGTAGTGGGTTGAATGGTGGCTCCCAAAAAGATATGTCCATATCCTAACCCCTGGAACCTGTGAATGTTACCTTATTTGGAAAAAGGATCTTTGCTGATGTAATTAACTTAAGGGTCTTGAGACAAGATTGTTATGGATCTGGATGGGTGCTAAATCCAATTTCCTTATAAGATACAGAAGAGGAGAAGACACATACAAGGAGGAGGAGGGCATATGAACAGAGACAGAGATTGGATTGGTGTAGCCACAAGCCAAGGAACACCTTAAGCCTCCTGAAGCTGGAAGAGGCAAGGAAAGGTTGTCCCGTAGAGCCCTTGGAGGGAGTGTAACCCTACCAATACCTTGATTTTGGACTTTTCCAGAACTGTGAGACAGTAAGTTTCTGTTGCTTTAAGTCACCAAATTTTTGATAATTTATTACAGCAGCAATAGGAAACTAATTTGATTTTGTACCTTGAAGTGGGGATACTGCTGTAACAAATACCTAAAAATGTAGAAATACCTGTTGAATCTGGCAGGAGCTGGAAGAGTTTTGAGAAACGTGGTAGAAAAAGCCTAGATTGCCTTGAGGAGACTGTTGGCATAAATATGGACATTAAAGGTGATTCTGTTAAGGACTTAGAAGAAAGTATGGAGCATGATAGAAAAAAGCTTCTGTCATCTTAGAGAATACTTACATGATTATGAATAAAATGTTGGTAGAAATATGAACATTAAAGGCACTTTTGGCAAGGGCTTAGAAGGAACTGAGGGATGTGTTATTGGAAATAAAGAAAGATGACCCTTGTTATATAGGCAGAAATCTGGCTGAATTGGATTCTACAGTTGTGTGGAAAACAGAACATGTAAGCGATGAACTTGGATATTTAAGAGGATTTCCAAGCAAAGTGTTAAAGGATTTCCAAGCAAAGTATCATCTGGTTTCTCCTTGTTGCTGTAACATGCAAGAGGAAAGAGAGAAATTGAAAAAGGAACTGTTAAGGAAAAAGGAAGCAGCCTTTGGTAATTTGGGAGGCTCTCAGCCTATCCAGATTGCAAAGGATGCTAAAATTAGGAAACTCGGTGTTGGGAATGCATGCTCTGTAAAGAAGGCCAAATGTGTGGCTGGATATCTTTTGTTGTATAGATTAGGTGTGTGACTTGTGAATCCACTCAGCTATCTCAGCAGATGCCAGGAATAAAGAGGGGCTTATCCAGGAGAAGGATCTGGGGAGGATCCTTGTGTAATGGCACGACCCTGGTGAGATACGTAGGATAACCCCAAGGATTTTGATTGTTGCATCAATAGAAACACTGCCTGCTTGGATCAAAAGGGACAGAGACAGGATGAAATGAGAGAAGGCTGCCAGACTTCCAAAATTCTATAGGCAGGAAGTTGGCTGATAGAACTACATGGCTGCAAATGTGTGCTACACTTCAAGAAGAAGGGAGAATGACACTGAGGGCAAAGCCATGGCAGGCAGCACAGAGGGTGGAGCAATAAGCTATGGAGAGTTTTGCTCAAGTCTTAAAAACCTAACAGAATCTTCTGCTGCAATTTGAACTTGCTTGGGGTTGATGACTCCTTTACTTTCTACTTTCTCCCTTTTGGAATTGGAATGTCTATCTTTGGGATTTGGAACACCTATCTCACCATTGCATTTTGGAAGCATATAATTTTTTAGTTCTACAGGTCCACGTATGGAGAAGAAGTTTGCCTCTGGATGGATCATACAGGGCCTCACTCATACATAGTTTAGATAATTCACACGATAAGATTTGAGACATCTGATGATATTTACTCATATGTATAAATTCTGCTGTATGGAAGAAGTCTTTTACCTGTGATTGCACAATAAATGAGCATGTTAGTAGTTGTTTGGTCAAGTCAATTAGGGAATAAGTGTTGCGCTCTACTTTTCTAAAGGTTTTGTACCATCCCTGTCCTTTTCAGGTCACATCCTATTTAGTGTTCCCCATAGTTTCCTCTGCTTTTAGCCTTTTTGTTTGTTTGTTTGTTTGTTTGTTTTAATGCTATTGAGTTGGACACCATTAATAGCAAGAGTTGCTTTGAAGTTGCTTATTGCTTTAAATTCCTATGTCTGTCATGTTTATGTTGATGAATTAATCAGTTTTTCTCACCTCCTTTTCCCCCTTTAGTGACCATCTCAGACTCACAAGAATTTCTCACTCTGCATGTGTCTGGATGTCCTCAATACCTCCCATTTACATTAAGCATTAGTTTAGGTTTACTGAGGCTAAAAAGAAAGATAAGGTGGGCAATAACAAAGAGTCTGTACTGTCTGTTTGGTGGTTGTGTCTCTTCTGGTTTAAATAGTTAAATCTACTTGTTTTAGTTGTCTTGCACTTTGTTTCATACAGGACTGAATAATCTTTCACTTATTTCATTATTTCCAAAACGCTTTATATTGCTTTGGCTATTTTTTTTATTACTTACACTCTGTGGATAAATGGAAGTTTCTTTGGGCTTCAAGACCAAAGACCTAATGCAATACATCAATTTTCTGTTAATTTTTTGATTAAGATATTTTCTGTTTTAAATAATAAAAGTATTGTCTACACAAATATGTAGCTAAATGAAAATAATCGATAATATGACTTTTAAAAAATGTTTATAAAACCAGGTTTTGGTTGTGAAAAATAAGCAGTCTATTTTTTAACTTTTTACTTTTATATAACATTCTCTTTATTGCCGTTAAATTATACTTCTCAGTGGCATTTCACATGGAGACACAAAATAAATTATCCATTTTTTAGCTGTAGCTAATAAAGAGGAAAAGCCAAAAGTAATTTCTTATATAGTCTTTTCCAGTCATGATTATATGCTTGTAGTTAAGAATGATACCTCAGGTAAGAATCATCGATTTGTTCTCTTTTTGCATTATAGTAAATGGAAATCAGTGACTTTTATTTAAGGAGGTTTTTGTTTTTACCAGAAGTTGTAATTTGGCTCTAAAATATAGTTTATAGTATTGAAACCATTTTTTATTTCCATCGATTAACTGATTACTTTTATTTTTTTTTAATAGTGAATTTATGGCAGAAGAAAGTAATGAAAAATTTTGGCAGTTTTTGGAAACTGTACAAGAATTAGCAATTTATAAACAAACAGGTAGGTGATGTAGTACATATTTCAACTTTCAAGATATGTATCAATATTTATGTGCCTATATTAGATATGTTTATTGTTTTTAATGGTAAAGTTTAAGTGTAAATGCTTAATTGGGTTAGTAAGTCTGAATATTAAATTTGAAAAAAATGTTTTAATGGAAACTATTCCAAGCATCCATTTCCAAAAATATAAGGCTCTAATACTTTGTTATAAAAAAACTCATATGATTAGCAGTGTTTGGATATTTCATTATAATCAAGCAGAAATAGAAATTGTTGAATTATGGTTTTCTTTTTACCTAGATTTCTTTGAAATAGTATTAGTTTTGCATCTAGTAATACTGAGATTTTTTTGCCAGAATACATTTACTCCTGAACTCTTAGATTTTTAATACTTGTTCTTATCGAGTTAGGTAACCTGTGTGCTTTCATTTCATTATTTAGAAAATGGACTTAATTATTCCTACTTTTTTTTTAATATATATGAGAGTATATATCTATGTATACATACATATATTTTTAGAATGAACTAATGTTTATTAATGTGTTTCTTAAGGAAGATCAGATGCTGAAATTAGGTTTTCACGGCAGAGGCTAAAAGGTTAATTACTAATTATTATAAAGAAAGGTTAAAGAAAAAGGTTAGTTTCCTATCTCTACAGAGAATAGGATAAATGATATTAACATGGAATCTCTCAAGAGGGGATTCTTTAGCCTTTTAACTTAGAGAAAACTTCTTACTACCGTGATTAAATAGTTTATGATTTTATTCCTGAGTGTAAATGTAAGATGAACAATGGTTTTGAATGTTTTAAGTGTTCATTTACTAGAGCCTGTTTGGCTTAAGTGGCTTTGAAGTTCAACAGTTTTATGATTTTATGAGATAGGTTTAAGATAAAGGGAGCAGACATGCCTTTAATGATATTTTAAACTGAAATATTTCCAAAAACAAGTAATTTGCTCTTTCAAAAAACTTTTACTAAAAAGCTTCATTATTCATTAATCATTATTTGAGTCACGAGAGACAGTATGCACTGCTTTAGATACTGAGAATACAAAGATGAATAAATGTGATCTGTGTTCTCCAGACCTTATAATGTGATGGAGACAGCAGAACAGCTACAT
Organism: Balaenoptera musculus; assembly: GCF_009873245.2. Lineage (NCBI taxonomy): Eukaryota > Metazoa > Chordata > Mammalia > Artiodactyla > Balaenopteridae > Balaenoptera > Balaenoptera musculus. Next base: position 65,568,215 of record NC_045802.1, on the reverse strand, counting down.
GTATTATTAGGTGATCAGAACTTTAATAGGGAGGGATAGGTATAACACGGAAGTGCGTTAAGAGGCACCGTCAGTATTTCAGAGAGAGCGGGACAGCCTTTCCAGTGGTGAATGCTGGAGTTGAGTTTTGGATGATAGGATTTAACGAGGTCGTAGGGAAAGGAGACGAGCAGAAGAGACCACAGGAATAGATTATGTGGAGAAACTGTGACCACTTAGGAGTCTACTTGTAAAGCAATGGGTGATTGTTGTTCGTTGGTTTTGTATTTGTCCTGGTAATTTTAGTTTCGGTATTTGAGGTAAAAATAAGCTAGATTAATATGTCAGGTTTTCATGAGAGTTAAAAAATCCAACACCAGATTTCCTGGCTCTCACCTAAAATCCTGAGTGTACCTTTCCCAAATCTGTTGTTCTCAGTACATGCTTTATGGCCTTATTTGGTGCCATTTTCTATTAGAGAAGCAATCTTGAAAATTACTCTTACAAATTTTGAACCCTTTAAGTTGCTCAAATTTGTCAGCATATTTTATACCTAAATAAAACAGCATGTCTGGACAAACTGGTGGCAGGTCATCAACAAGTTGAAATATAAGCTCAGGAGTACCTAAACTCTACTTTAAGCATAGGAGATGTATGTGTTTCAGGGTTGAACCTAAAATGAATTGTATTAAATAAGAATTACTAACACAAAACTATAATTCTGTTGAACTTCTTCATAATGGTGAGAACCAAATGCATATTGCTGCCTCATTGCTGACCATGTTAGGTGTAGGAAGAAATGGTATACATGAGGAATTAAATATGTCACAAGCTATCAGATTTTACTGAATTTGTTTTCAAGACTATCCTAGAGGAAACATTTAAAATCCTTAGTTACTTGTAATTTTCTAGGTTGTTGAATCTCCATGAGACCCTCTAAATACTCTCCACTGAAAAATAATTTCAGTGATCTACTTGCCTAAAAAAATTGTAAAAGTTGAACATTAACTCTTTTAATTCAGGTGCTAGTTTCCTGCCATTTCGTGAGGACAGTTTACATTATGTGCCAGCATATTCAGACCTTTTAAACATTGAATTGCCTGTTTTTAAATCATTTTGTATGGGTCTGCCACAGAGTTATATATTTATTGATGTCTCAAGATTCAAGTGGCATGATATTAGCTAACCTTTGTAGTTTTGTGTGGTGAATCAGAAATATCAAGCAAGGTTTATCTGACTCCAGAGCCCCTATTTATTTCCCCTTCTCCATGTTCTCAGCATATAAAAATCTCATTCTCAAAGTCCTTCAAGATTTTAATGGTTTCTACACAAGTAGAGTTGCTCGTATATTTTAATGGAAAGATTTTTAGAAAATGCTATGACATTTCTAACTCAGTTACTTACAATTGAGAACCAGGTTTGGGGTAGGAAGATTGCCATCTGGACGTGTCACATTTGAAATGCTTGTGGAATATCCAAGTGAGGATATCCAGTAAGCTGATGTAAGTGAGAGATTTAGGTTAAAAAAAAAAAAAAAGCTAAGCTAAAAGGTAGAATTTCGGAGTTATCAACATCAAGAAGGTAATTGCAGTTATAGGGAAAAGAGATAGAATGAGAAGAAAATAAAGAACACCAGTATTTAAGAGATAACCAGAGGAAGAACATGCAATAGAGACTAGGGAGCACCAGTGGAGGTGGGTGAAAACCCAGAAAGTGTGATGTCATGAAAGCCAGGGGAATATGAAGTGCTAAGTGATAGACATTATCAAATACTAAAGAAGAACCAAGTAATATAAATACTGAGCTTTTAACAAAAGAAAAATTAGTGGTGACTTTGAGAGCACTTTTACTGGTATAGTAATAAAAACTACAGTAGGTTGAGGAAGTAGAGGTAAGTATTGTTAAGTCTTTCAAGATTGACTATGAAGCAAATAAGGTGAATCAGTACCTGACTCATCACGTACTGCTGCCTCTCTTTTCTTTTTTTTAAAGATGAGTGATTTATGTGTATTAAATGCCAATAGGTAAAAAATCAAGTGAAAGGTGAAAGAAATTGAAAAAGCAAAATCATTATCAGCAGGTTAGTTGGTAAGCATGGATTTAGTTATTTTTAAACATTAGCGAAAATAGTCCAGTGCATCCATGATTATCTTGCAAGTTAAGCCTAAAAATACATAGGTTTACTTTCTGTAACCCCTGAATCCTATATCCATTACTACATTAGAGATAGCCTTAATAGTGACCTTGACAAATTTTGATGTCTGTGGTCAGGCACTACTCACATTTGTTTTTGTTGACCCTCTTCTCTGTTTTCCTATAAAACCAATGTCCTTTTGACTGATGTAGTCTTTTTTTTTTGTTATATTATTACATTAATTTTGACTGTTTTGTTGACCCTATAGCTATTATGTCTTTTTTAAGATCCATTTTTAAGATAACATCTCTTCTCTAATTGCTTTCATGTTGCTTTTACTATTGAAGGCAAGTATTGCCTTACTTTTTGATTCTTGGGGGGTAACTCACCATAACTTCCTGAGAAAATCACCTATAGTTTGTTAAAGTAGAAGTGAATGAGCACACCTACTCTCGTATGATGACTCTTTGAAATTACTGGATTAGGAAAGTATTATTGGCCTAGAATGAAGAGGTCTATTCACTTCTTAAATATTAATTCCAGAAATGTATTAGATGCCTGTTTTGTGTGCCAAGAGTAGAAAGGTATAATTGAAAGGCTAGAAAAGATTCTTGCCTTAACAGTTTATAGCTTAATGGGAAGGACAGCATTAAACAAACAATTATACAAATAATTTTTAATTACTGTTTGAGAATTGATCTAGAGATGGTATAGAGTCCTTTGCTATTCTTAGTCTCCTCTTAAATTGTAAGTAGGGCCTATATCTTATCTATGCATTATAACTCTACAACCTTGGAGTGAATTGGTCTGATATGTTGGCATCTTCCAAATAGATTTTAATGGCAAGATTATTTTCATCTCGACTTGTATTGATTGCCTGGACTTCACTGGAAGATAAAACTGAATAATAAACTGGAGATCTTGATTTTCCCTTTTGCTCTAACATCTTCTATTGCAAACTTAAAACATGACATCAATTTAATTAGCTATACAGTGAGAGATGTGCCAATGTGTTGATACAAAATACTAACATCCTTTTCTTTTGAATTCTTTTTGTAGAATCAGATTATTCTTACTACAACTTAATCCTGAGGAAAGCTGGACAGTTTTTAGACAATTTACATATCAATCTCTTAAAGTTTGCTTTCTCTATAAGGGCATACTCTCCAACTATTCAGATGTTTCAACAGGTATGTAAAAATACCCAACCTGTATTTGACAAAGAAGCATGCTAGCAATGTACATACATCTGTCTTAATGTGAATATCTTTAGCTAAAAATCTCCAAACTTGTAATACCTGGTTCCATAGCCTAGCATCGATGATATTTTCACTGTTACTATTGATTATAATATAATTGAGTATTTTAGGTAATTTTGTAGTTATTTGGGATAAGGCAGTTACGAAGACTAATCACCAATGAAGTGAACTGTAGTGACAATTTTAATTTAATGGGATGTTTTCAACAATTTCAAAGCATGTTTTCCTACTATACAGTTGATTTTGTTAAAATGTTTGATTCTGTCTATGTATTTTTACTTTAATTAGAGCAATAACTTAATAGTAGTTGGTAAGCTGTTTTAATCAAAGTAGTGTGTAAGTTTTAAAAATGATATTGTAATTATCAACTACTGTAGCTAAGTGTAATCTTTGAAATCTTAGATTGCAGCTGAAGAGCCTCCACCAGATGGCTGTGATGCATTTGTGGTTATCCATGAGAAACGCACGTGTAAAGTTAGTGAGATTAAAAAGCTGCTGAAGAAGGCTACTTCAAGGTAAATTAATGATCGGCTATAGTGAAAGAAGTGGTTTATAAAAAGAGATGAGGGGTAAAATAGAAACTTCTTATAATAAAAAGTTTTAATATTCCAAGACATTGTATATTAAAGAATGTGCCCTCAATATATCTAAGTCCTTCTCTAAAGTATATAAGTACTTGTAATATTCTATCTTGATTAGCTTTTGATTTTAGAATACCAAAGTACTATAAAATATATGAGAGATATATTTTATGTAACGTAAGTTGTTTTTTCAAATACAGGCAGACCTCAAAGATATTGTGGGTTCACTTCCAGACCACCTCAATAAAGTGAATACTGCAATAATTCACACAAATTTTTTGGTATCCCAGTGCATATAAAAGTTATGTCTACACTACACAGCAGTCTGTTGAGTGCCCAATAGCATTATGTCTAAAAAAATGTATACCTTAATTTTAAAATACTTTATTGCTAAAAACTGCTAACCATCATCTGAGCCTTCAGTGAGCCTTAATCTTTTTGCTGGTGGAGAGTGTGAAATATTGCAAGAATTACAAAAATGTGACACAGAGACAGGAAGTGAGCAAATGCTGTTGGAAAAATGGTGACCATAGACTTGCTTGACACCATTGCCAAAAATCTTCAGTGTGTTAAAAATGAAATATCTGTGAAGCACAATAAAGCAAAGCACAATAAAATGAGGTATGCCTGTAAACATACAAAGCTGTGGATTTATCTAAGCTATATCTCTTTAAATATAAACTGAATGTATACCTTGGGAATAAAAAATTAATAACAAAAACAGTAGTATAGAATTGCTTTTTTATAATGCATTATTCAAACCCTTTTTCTTCTTCCAAGTATTTAATACAAATGAATATGAGAAGTAGGAAGGAGATTATTAATTTAGTAGTGAGTTTTACAGAGTAATGCCTGCCAGTATATGTTTTACTGCCTGATTGTTTATACTTTAAGAAGTATTAAAGTTGTTTCTCTAATTTTGAAAGAGTTCTTTATATATTAAACAGTAACTTCTTTTATTTGTCAGAAACTTTTTCTAATATTTATTTATATGTATATTAATTTTAATATAGAGAAGCTTTTATTTTTATGTAGCCAAATTTTTCCTTTATGTATGTATGTTTTTATACTTATACAGTTTTTCCCAAACCTGAGTGAGAGATTTTACTAATATTTCCCAGTAACTTTCTTAAAGTTTTTGTTTTACCTTAAACTTTTAAACTATCTGTAATTTATTTTCTTAGGAAGGCAAGGATCCAGTCAGATCTTTTTCCCCTCAGGTGGCTAGTCATTTATTATATTCATTATATTTATATTATGGTCTATTTTATAACTTTTTTCTATGCTGTTATGTTTCTTGTAACAGTGCCATGTTGTTAGTATTTATTGCTTTATAATTTATTCCTATATCTCACAGGACAGTTTCCTCTTTTCTGCTTTTTTTTCCTCCAGAATTTCTTAGCTCTTTGTGCTTGTTGATGCTTTCAAACTAACATTAGAGTCCTTTTTCTCCTACCAAATTGCCTCCCGAAAAAACCTTGGTTGGGTTTTAATTAGAATTATATCAGACCTATTAGTTAATTTTAAAAGAATTTAAATGTTTGTTATGTCGAATCTCTCAACAGATAACATAGTACGTTTTCTGTTCATTCCTTCTTTTAAAACTTTAAAGTTTTATAATTTACTGTGTTTTTAAAATCAGAAATAACTGTTTTGTTTTATCAGTTGTTTTTCATCTATTAAGATTAATTCAAAGTTTTTCTCTTTGGGCGTACTGTGTATTACGGTGATATATTTTAAACTATTATACCTTTTCATTTCTAGGGAGAACTATTTGTTAATGGTGTGGGATTATCTTAATTTTTGTTGAAGTAAGATTGCTTATATCTTTATTAAGATTCATTTTTCTACTTTAATGAGATTAGCTATTATTTAAACTATGCCATTTTTTTAATGTTATTCTAGCTTCATATAGTGAATTAGGCAACCACGTGATTCTGTAAGAATTGGTGTAGCATAGCAATTAGCTGTTCCTCTAAAGCATTAATAGACTATGAAATTGTCAGACCTAATGCGTTTTTCTTTTCCTAGTGCATTTTTTAAAGTTAACTTTGGTAACTTTATTTTTTAATTTTATTTTTATTTATTTATTTATTTTTGGTTGCATTGGGTGTTCATTGCTGTGCACAGGCTTTCTGTAGCTGCGGCGAGCAGGGGCTACTCTTCGTTGCGGTGCGGTGGCTTCTCTTGTTGCGGAGCATGGGCTCTAGGCATGCAGGCTTCAGTAGTTGTGGCACACGGCCTTAGTTGCTCCGCGGCATTTGTGATCTTCCCGGGCCAAGGATCGAACCCGCGTCCCCTGTTTTGGCAGGTGGATTCTTAACCACTGCGCCAACAGGGAAGTCTGGTAACTTTTAGACTTTATTATTGTTACTGTTTTCTGACATCTGATGTCTGATGTTATAATTTTCTTAGAGAAACTAATATTAAAGTTAAATATTTAATATTTAGATATTTAATCTAAAATTAAGATTAAAAAAAGGTTAACATCAAGCCGTTTGGGAGAGCAACCTGCCATGGACGCTGTGAGTCCTTGCATGTTCTTGCCTGGTCTGACCAGTAAAAAATGCAAGATCTGAACTGAACTGCTCTATACCTGAACCATTTCTCAGGGTTGTGTTTGTAGTGAGCACCCTTGAGGAACTAGGTAACGTTTCCTTCTGGAAAGAAGAATGAACTTGTGTACTGCTTGTTATAAAACTGTGGTTCCCCAAGTACAGTGATCCTCAGCTGCAACGCACACCCACTGTGTAGTATCCATTTAGCTCCATATTTTGTCCCTCAGCCCGCCTTGTGGAACTTGGGGAGCAAGTATAATGCTCATGCTGCTTGCTATGCTTTGAGCAATGAAGTCCTTTCTCTTTGACCCAGGAGTCTCAGGTCTTCTGCCAGAATCCATAAAATGACAAAAGCCTAACTTATTACTTTGTAAGTAGGCTAAAACCAAGCCTTAGACCTTTTATAGTTCTTGACAGTTTTAGAAACAAGAATGGGATGTTGACAGACACATGGCTTTCTGAAAGAGGAAGGACAAAGGCCCCCTGGGTTGGGGAGACAAAAGCTCAACACTTGGATTTCTTTCCTACTGCTCCCCTTCTCTTTCCCCCTGCCATTCTGCACTCCCTGTGCTCCTGGCTGGATGATAGCAGTCTTCTGATAACTGCTACTGTAGCCCCTCACACAGGGTTTTTGATCTTTGTTCCTACAGGAAAAGGCACCTAAACTCAATTGGTGGGCTTTGGAAGGTGCTCATAATGGGAAAGGGAATGAAAATGATCTCTCGACCAATCCGTTGTACTTTTATTTTTATTGTTTTGGCTCCCACATCTAAATCTATAACTGGTATGGATATTGTATGTGTATATACTTTGAATGCTGTGAATGCTCATGAAGTCTAAAGCGAGATACTCTCATTGGGAGACTACATATATACTATCTACTCCCAGGTGGTCCAGCAGACTCAACATAGAATCCCAGGAGGAGAAGGGGGAAATCACAACTTTAGCTACAGACCGAATGGCTGCTTGAATGCCCAGAGAGGCAGTTTCCAAGTACAGTGACGCCACCTGCCTGACTCAGCCACCAAGTACACCCGTTTTTAAGAAGAGAAACTTAAAATCGCTGAGCTTTAGTTGAGACCGAACACCTGACTCAGGCAGTCTTGTGACTCTCCTACCTGATGTTTACATTTTGGCACAGGTCAACTAGGATTCAATGACTAACAGGGTAGAAGGGAGTCAGCGAGTCTCTCTGGTCAAGTGGAAATAGTATATTCAAGAGTTACTTAAACCTTGTGTGATCTTAGGGTTACATGATGAAGTGGCAGCAGTTCCCCTTTGGGACAAACCCAGTGCCCCATTCCATTACCTGAAGTAAAATCTCTGACTCAGTGGGGCCCTCAATTCGCAATTGTTTCCTTTAATGCCTGGATCAAGTTACTGATACACTCAGCTAAGTTACAGTCTGGTGGTGACTTAGGGCTGCTGTTGCAGTTCGTCCAGGCTACAGCTGTGAAAAACCAAAAGCAGATGTGGTCAGTCCATTCGGTGGGCAGAATTCGAGGTAGTCCTCTTATCCCTGACGAATCCCTGACTCCTTAATGAAACTCGCTACATTTATACTGACCCCGGGGCTGTTGCCAGTGGCCTACCTACCTGGTCTGACACTTGAAGACTACCAGATTAGAGGCACCACTCTTTGGGGCTGTACACTGTGAGAATAAACTGCACCTGCCCATCTGACAGTCTGGGTTACTTCTGTAGATACACACAGCCCACACCCATTATCCAATGAGTCTGAGTGGAGTCGAGCTGCACGTCAAGACTGCAGCATCCAAATTGCTGCCGTTGCTACCTGGCTCCACCATTGCGTGGAAGATGCACCATTATAGACAGGAGCACAATAAAGGACTACATGCTTCCGATGTAAGATCTACCACAGCATACCTGACTCTGACTTCTGCCCAGAGACGGTTTCTTTGTCTTGTGGTAAAGGTGTCCGCATTGCCCTGGGCCACCACCTGCTTCTGGCAAACTGACTATGTCAGATGTTTGACCCTGCTCTTGGTGCTACCTTTGGTGCCTCATCCCTGTTGAGACTTCTTTACGTTATGGTTTTGCCACTTAAGTCCAATCAGCCAACTCTGGCCGCACCACTGTAGCCCTTGAATCTAAACTGCTATTTTTCTGGCTTTCCAGATCATGTATAGTCTGACAGCTACGCACCTTATTTCACAGAGGCCACCAACACTAGATCAGTAGTCAAAACTATTCACTGAACATTCCGCATTCTCTACCACCCACAGGCATCTGGTTTCTGAGCATACTAGAATGGCCCCCTCAAAAATTAATTCGAAAAGTTTTGACTCTACCTCTCTCACCCTCTGATCCATAGACTTTAGTAAGGCCGTTTGATCTCTGGATGTGACCGTGCTCGGAAATGTTCCATCTCTTGGCCACCTCCTGTGAAATGGTTAGGATGAAAGAGGTAGGAGGTTGTATGGATTTGTTCAGGATTCTACTGTGGCCATTGCTGGGTGTCATGTATCTTTCCTTCAGTCAGCAGTAGCCTCAGATCATCCTGGTTGGTATGGCCTCCATGTGGTAGCCCAGCCAGAAGGGGCTTGAAGAATTCAAACTTTAACTTTGGTCCAGCCCCCTGGATTGTTTTGTTGGAAAAGTGTGGTCCTAGATCATGAAGATAACCAGTTGGTTGAGTCCACTGCTTACCAAGTCTTTCTACAGTGACCACACGGGCCTAGCTGGGGGCCTATAATGGGTCTTCGTAAGTTTCTTAAAAATGCTCTTGTCTCACTTGAACCTGATTCTTCCAGATGAAAGGTGTGGGTATAAATAGAGGATGATTCGAAAATGGGTAAAATTGTAGGTATTGGGATGGGACACATTGATTTCATGGCTACTGAGGTGGAACTGCAAGTCTAGCGCCTGACCTTAGGCTCTGAAGGTGTGGGAAGGGGAAAAATTGTTTTCTTTGATCCTGGGTCCAGCACAGCAGCCTGTCAGGATAGCCATACAGTCTGCCTGAGTCGGCCAGCAGCTGTGGCTGACGGTCTCACCTGCTGCGGGGTGTGTCATTCCTCTCCATGCTGTGTGAACATGGCCGGTCCTGGGCCTGACTTGTGCCTGACTCCCATCAGTGGCAGCTCCTAAGCGTGGATTCCTCCCTCCCCCAAATTCACGTATAAACATGTGGGCTGGGCAGCCTTCTTTTAATCTTAATGATACAAATGTACATATACACTTCCATCTCCTGAGCAGCCTGGGGTTAGGCCACATGTGGTGGTTGATGCTGCAGTTACTAGGTGCAAGTTTAACAGTTTTGGAACCAGAGTGACACGTGCCATTTTGGGATTAGATGTTTGTATTTCTAGAAAGCAGGCACAGAATGTTTCCATTGGGGGTAGAGGTTGCTTTCTTATTACTGGGGGGGGGGCACTCTGCCATAGCCCCGAATGTCCTTCTGGGTATGGTAAGACTGTGAGGACTTGAATGGTCTGTGTCCAGGCCATTTCTCAGGGTTGTGTGCGGCAAGTGACTTTGAGGGATGAGTTAATGCCTCTGGGACAAACAGCAGGTTTTGAGGGATGTTTGTGCCTCTGGGACAAACAGCAGGTTGTTTACTGCTTCTTATAGAATGATGGGCTCCCCACACTCAGTGTTTCTTAGCTGTGGTGCGTACAGCTAAGCGTTCTTGTGTAGCATTCTTGTGGGTCCATTTCCACCCTAATGGAATGCGGGGGCCACAGGGAGCTTTTGCAAACATGCTAAATAATGCTCATGCTGCTTATGTGCCAGGAGTAGTAAAGTTCTTTGTTTTTGACCTAAGAGTTTGTCTTCTGCCAGGATCCATGAAACAACAAAAGGCAAACTTATTAGCTTGTAAGCGGGGTAAAATCAATTCCCTAACCTGACAGAAACTAAATGTGCATACATAGATATATATAGTGTCTTTTATATGTATATATACACACACACACACAGTTGTTATATATGTGGTATATGTGTGTATGTGTATGTATATGTGTATATGTATGTATATAGTGTTAATCTTTTTTTTTTTTCTTTTTTGTGAACCTTAGGCACATAATTCTTGGTTTATGTCACACTATCAACATTGGTCCATGGTGGTTGTTTTTTCTCATTTAAGCAAATAATGTATTTACATACATACACACACACACACAGAGTAATAGGAACATTTTAATTTTTTCCCTCTCTGTAGATGTTTCTCATTCCTAAGTTTTCTTCAGTTATCATTTTCTTTCAGTTTTTCCAGATTAGATTTATATTTTTTAAAGAAATAACTGATACACTTATTCTACTTTTTTTTTTTGTTCTAATGTATTACCATTTGCATTCATATTGTTTCTTATTTTGCCTTTAGTTGAGTTAGGAACTTTTTTTTCTTTTCTTTAAATCATAACACATTTAGGGCATCAAAGTTATCTTTCTTTACTGTATGGTATTCTTGTCCCAATTTCCTAAAAAACCTTTATTTCCTTGTTGGGGGCAGGGGAGGAGAGAAAGTTATACTCATTTAGGATGGTGACAATTGCTGTCACTTTCTCCCAAATAAATAAATGACATTTTAGTGTAATATCTGTCAAGTTTGGGGCAGATTCAGACCATGGATCTTTGAACCATGGAACAGGAAGTAGAGAGAAAAAGAATTACACTATCTTTCTTTTTGGCTAGTACATTGTTGTATTTGAAGTGGTAAGGTGTATTATGTTTTAAGTAGGAAGACATCAGTTATGATTCTAAGTTAAACCGCGTAGATTTTATAATTACTGGGTTTTACTCCCAGATTATAGTATAAAGTTATTATTAGTTTTCAGCTTCATTAAGAGTTTTTGTTTTATTCTGTGTCTTTGAAAATATCATTGGAGATTCTGGGAAATGTAGCATTAAGGTCTGCTCTCCAAATGCCACTTCAAATCTTTGTTACCCTCCCTTTTTTGTCCAAAATGGAAAGATGCATTTTTTTAAAATTTTTACTTTAAAAAAAAATTTTATTGGAGTATAGTTGATTTACAAAAGCTGCATTTTAAAAGTTAAAAAAATTATATGTGGTCATTATTAAAAAAATTCAAATACTTCAGAAAAAATACAAAGTAGAAAGGGAAAATGACCCATAATTCTGTTAAGTTTGGTACATTGTTTTCTTTTCAAATACATATATTCACATGCAGATATATTCTTTTTTTTTAAAACCTACATGGGATTGTACTATAAAGGATGTCTTAGAACCTTCCCCCACTGAATTATACATCCCTACATGTCTTGCATATAAATAAATATAAATATAGGTCTATGCTTTGTCATTGTGGAGCAGGACCCATTTATATAGTGTTGTATTTCCACCTGACACATAGTAGATGCTCAGATATTTATCAAATGAATGATACTGTGATTAAATGAACAAGTACATTTAATTATCCCACCCCTTGTGATAGATATAAGGTATTTCACATTTTTCCTCTATTATAAACAATATCTAGTTGAACGTCCATGTACATATATTTTTTATGTACATGTATCGTTATACTGTTATCTTGATGTTATCTTAGATAAATTTCTAGAACTAGAATCACAAGGTAAATAAGTGTATGCATTTAAAATTGGTACATATTTCAAAATTTTTCTTTAGAAAGCTGGTTATGTTTCATACTCCATTTCTAACACTTTCACTAATGCTAATTTGTATGATTTCCCTTTATAATCTTAGTCAATTCAAGAAATGTAATTTTCTATTTTTAAATGTAATCTAGTCGATTTTTAAAAGCTGTTTTCCCTCTTACGGAGTAATTCTCCATACATGTAGTATAATTTTTTATTATCTATGCTATATCCATGTGATTCCTGAATTAATTAAAAAAGCAGACTTTGAAAGGTATGTGTTTTAGGGTATAAGAAGGCACTCACCATTACAGACTCATGAACAAATGTTATATTAGCCTTTACCTTTGTCTCTGGAAAATCTATTTCATTTCTTCTAATTTTTTTCTTTTGTATTCAACCTCAAGATTTATATAATAGCATTAGCAGCCTTTCCAATTACCAATATTTGAAAACATTTGTCTTTAATGCTAATATTAATTTCATTGTGAAGATAGAATTTACTAATATGTATAAAGAATCTTGCATAGTGCCTGGAAAATAAGATGTCAAAGTCTGTTTATGATGGTAGGGCCAGACCATAGGACTGCTCTGTTTGTTTGATTATCCTTCGGGATTTAATGAGTTGTTATTCATATTAAGAACTGATGATGTTTGCATGACATAGTACCTTTATTTTGTTTTTTAAAGATTTGGAGCCCATTTTCAGGGAATGTGAGCTATAATGAAAGGTTATATTCTTCTAATTGAAGAAAATTTAAATTTTATTTCATCGAAAAATATGTTGCCATTTATATTTTATTTTTAAAGATAGCGAACATTGATTGAAAATAAAATATTTTTAATATTCAGTGTTGGGCTAACCAAATTTATTTTTTGTCTTTTCTGTCATTTAGAAGTTCTGTGCACAAAGTCACCACAGGAAATCTAAATTCTTTTTCTGTGATTTTATGTATGTGTCTGTGTATATATATATATATATATATATACACAGACACACACACAAATGCATATACATACATTCCTATAAGTTTGATAAGTAGAAATTATAAAGTTTCATGATATGTTTCTCATATGCTGTGTACTTTCAGTTCTTGTTTGTGTTTTGTTTTCATTTTAGGCCCAGACCTTATCTGTTTAAAGGAGACCACAAATTTCCTACAAACAAAGAGAACTTACCAGTGATTATCCTCTATGCAGAAATGGGTACCAGAGCATTTCGTAAATTTCACACAGTTTTGTCTGAAAAAGCTCAAAATGGGGAAATTCTTTATGTTCTTCGGCATTATGTTCAGGTACATGTTTGTTTTGTCCAAGATTATTTTGGCTATAGAAAATACATTTTATAATAATTTCTTTACTAGATTTTACATGATAATTTCCCCTAGAACAGTTATTTAAAGATTTTTTAAAATTAACACAACTATCACATGTGAATTTTATGTGGAAAAATATATTGAGATTCTGTGTCTTTTCTGGAAGTATCATGTTTATATTTCTTTCCTTTATAATGTATTTGGAACAGATTTAAAACTTGGATAAAAAACAAAACCGTACAACAATAGCATGCGTAATCTTTGCTAGGATTCATAAATATAGTTATTTTTAATGAAAATATATTATGATGAGGAAGTCTAATTTACTTTGTATATTGATAGTATACATTAGTTCGAAGTGCTAAGCGTGGTGTGCGAATGCTCTCAAACCTATTTGTTTGAAAGGCTGATTACTTTCTTATTCAAGTTTCAGATCAAATGTGTTGTGTTATTCCCCAGTCTCCCGAGCTCTCATTGCAGTCACACTCTATCACATTATTCTGTTTTAATGACTTCGTGGCACTTATTACTGTGCTATCTCTAATTTTATTTCTTTAACACCTCCACACACACACACACACACAACGAAACTCTCACCATCACACATTAAAATATAATGGCCATTAGAGGAAGGACTTTGCTTTTTTACTTCTATATTCTGAACATGGAAAGAGTGTTTTAATTTGCATTTCCCAAAATATTCATGATGAATATTAATGTTTAAAGTAATAAAAGCATTACAAATATACTTAATTGCCTATCCATATCTTTTGCCTGTTTTTATATTGGATTCTTTGGGGCTTTCCTCCCCCATTTACAGATTTTTAAAAACATATTCTGAATATTGGTCTTCTACACTCTGCAAACATCTTCTGTGTATTTCTGGTCTCCTAGTAATAAAAAAAAATATGTCATATTTCATTTAGTGCAAGTATTAATTGCAGTTGTATTCAAATTTATCCAACTTTTCCTTAATGGTTTCCTTCATGATGCCATAAAGACATTTTCTTATATTTTCTTGTGAGAATTAAAGTGCTGTTCTTTGTGTTTTGGTCTTTAATTCATCTGGATATATTTGAATTTGCTGTGAGGTAGAGACATAATTTTAGTTCCATATGGATATTCTTTGGTCTCCACATAATTCATTGGACAGTTAACTCTTTATACTAATCCATCATATGCCAAGTTTTCATACAGGCATATATGTTTTTAGACTCTGTTCTAATATATCTATTCTATACAAATATAACATTATTTTAATTGCAGTAGCTTTAAAATTTAAAGCAATATTGAAAAAGAGGAACAAAGCTGGAGGCATCACACGTCCTGATTTCAACCTATATTACAAAGCTGTAGTGATTAAGACAGTATGGTATTGGCATAAAACAGATACATAGAGCAATGGAACAGAACAGAGAGCCAAGAAATAAACCTATGCATATATGATCAACTAATATTTAACAAGGGAGCCAAGAATACTCAGTGGGGAACAGATAGTGTCTTCAATAAACGGTGTTAGGAAAACTGACAGCCACATGAAAAAAATGAAACTGGACCCCTATCATATACCATTCAAAAAAATTAAGTCAAAATGGATTAATAACTTAATCATAAAATCTGAAGCCATAAAACTAGAAGAAAACATAAGGAAAAAGCTTCTTGACATTGGTCATGGCAGTGAGTTTTTGGATTTGACCCTAAAAGCAAAGGCAATAGAAGCAAAAATAAACAAGTGGGACTACATCCAACTAAAAAAGCCTCTGCATAACTAAGGAAGTCATCAACAAAATGAAAAGGCAACTTACCGAATTGGAGGAAATATTTGCAAATCATATATATAAGGGGTTAATATCCAAAATACATGAGGAACTCATACAGCTGAAGAGCAAATGAAAAGAAACAGTTCAATTAAAAAATGGCAAAGGACCTGAATAAACATTTTTCTAAAGAAGGCATGCAAATAACCACCAGGTATATGAAAAGGTGCTCAGCCTCACTAATTGTCAGGGAAATGCAAATCAAAACCACAGTGAGATACCACCTCACTCCTGTTAGAATAGCTATATGTCAAAAAGACAAGAGTTAACAAGCATTGGTAAGGATGTGGAGAAAAAGAAGCCCTAGTGCATTGTTGGTGGGAATGTAAAATGGTACAGCTGCTATGGAAAACAGTATAGAGGTTACTCAAAAAGTTAAAAATAGAACTAGAATATGATACAGCAATTCCACTTCTGGGTATATATCTCGAGGAAATGGAATCGCCATCTTGAAAAGCTATCTGCACCCCCATACTCGTTGCAGCATTACTTATATAGGAGCAACCTATGTGTCCAGTGATGGATGAATAGATAAATGTGGTGTGTGTGTGTATATATACACACAGGCACAATGAAATATTATTTGGCCTTAAAAAAGAAGGAAATCCTGCCATTTGTAACAACATGGAAGGACTTTGAGGGCATTATGCTAAGTCAGACAGAAAAAGACAAATATCATATGATCTCATATATGGAATGTGAAAAAAACCAAATGCATAGAAACAGAGAACTGATCGGTGGTTGCTGAAATTGAGGGGCGGGGAGGGTTGATGGGTGAAGGTGGTCAAAAGGTACAAATTTCCAGATATAAGATAAACAAATTCTGGGGATGTAACGTACAGCATGATGACTATACTTAACAGTACTCTATTGAATATTTGAAAGTTGCTAAGAGAGTGGATCTCAAAGTTCTCATTACAAGAAAAAGAAAACTGTAGCTATGCAAGGTATGGACATTAAATTTACTGTGGTAATCATTTCATAATACAATTGACCCTTGAACGACTTGGAAGTTAAGAGCTCCAACACTCTGCGCATTCACAAATCTTTGTATAGCTTATAGCTGGCGCTCCGTATATACGCCATTCCTCTGTATCCATGGTTCAGCATCTGCAGATTCACCCAGCCATGGATTATGCAATAGTGTAGTATTTACTATTGAAAAAAATCCACGTGTAAGTGGACCAGTGCAGTTTATGCAGTTCAAACCCATGCTGTTCAAGGGTTTGATCTGAATTGATATCAAATCATTATGTTGCACACCTTAAACTAATACAATGTTATATGTCAATTATCAGAAAAGGAATGGGAGATCAAAGTATATGTTTATCTTTTTAAAAAAAGTCCCCCAAGTGGTTTTAATATACACCCCACCCCCGGGTGGTATGGTCATCTATTGGGAATCAATGTCCCAAGCTATTATTTGGAGAATGTGACCATTAAATATACTTCTGTGAAAGCATATTCACCAGCTATCTGGGTACTTGGTAGCATCAAATTATGGCCTTCTATTTAATTAATGACATATTGTACATCCAAAATAGTTATACTGTAAATCTAGTCAGCATGTAATCCTAATAAAAATAGACTTATTTGTGCTACTTTTTAAAAAAATTAATTTATTTATTATTATTTTTTTTAGTTGCATTGGGTTTTCATTGCTGTTGCGCGGGCTTCTCATTGCGGTGGCTTCTCTTGTTGCGGAGCACGGCCTTTAGGCACGCAGACTTCAGTAGTTGTGGCACGCGGGCTCAGTAGCTGTGGCTCGCGGGCTCTAGAGTGCAGGCTCAGTAGTTGTGGTGCATGGGCTTTGTTGCTCCGCAGTATGTGGGATCTTCCCAGACCAGGGCTCGAACCCGTGTCCCCTGCATTGGCAGGCGGATTCTTAACCACTGCGCCACCAGGGAAGTCCCTGTGCTACCTTCTGAACAGATGCTTTTTTGTGGGGAAAGAAGAAATAGGATAATGAAGAAAGATTCTTTTCACCAGTTGATTTAGCCTATGAGCATTTTTGGTTTGCAAATCCAAATTATTAAACTACAATTCAAATTTTATATCAGTACATTTCAAAAGGAGAAAGTAAATATGAAATTAATAAACATTTATCTTTATTACTGAGGAGCTGGTAACATTCCAGAACTGATAATGGAAATTGGTTATGTGAAATTGCATTTCTTTTATGAACTATAACAAGATATGTGGACTTAGAGGTTCAGTTTGCCTAGCCACCAACTGATTGTCTTTTGAGTGGATAGTCAAAATATATTTTTAAATTGAGCTGGATGAAATTGAAAACTCTTTAAAAGATTTTCAACTTTGTCAGATTACTATAATTATAAACAACCCAGTTTCCTCATGCTATCTTGCATTATAGCATGTGCCTGAGAAATTAGCAAATTAAATTTTAGTGTGGGCAGCAATGTTAAACACTTGTCTGCATATCTGAAACTAATTCTTATGTCATCTTATTTAGAAATAGAATAGTCCAGGAATAGTCACTGTGGTCGTATACTTATTTTGAAGGCTGAGGGAGAAGTTTAGGGAGGAAAGAGGAAACTAAAAACCGTAGTACACTATTAAGGTTTTCTTTCTGTTTGTCCTCTGCCTCTTCCTCTGTCATGTTTATAATTGCAAAACTGCCCTCATGCAAAGGTTAGTTAAGCAAAGACACATAACATCTTCACAGGAGTTTGCTGAGTGCTAGGTTAAATGCGTTTTCTAACCCATGAAAGGATATGCCAAATGGTAATGATCGTAGCACAACTGATAAGAATTTCAGTCTAGAAGCTAGAAAGAACCTTAGACATCTTCTAAAATATTACATATATTCATCCAGGTTGCTTACTTTTTTTTTTTTTAACATCTTTATTGGAGTATAACTGCTTTACAATGGTGTGTTAGTTTCTGCTTTATAACAAAGTGAATCAGTTATACATATACATATGTTCCCATATCTCTTCCCTCTTGCATCTCCCTCCCTCCCACCCTCCCTATCCCACCCCTCTAGGTGGTCACAAAGCACAGAGCTGACCTCCCTGTGCTATGCGGTTGCTTCCCACTGGCTATCTATTTTACGTTTGGTAGTGTATAGATATGCTTACTTTTTTGAAAAAATGTGATGACTTCTCTTCCTTCACAGAGTAGTCTCTAGAAGTACGTTTTATATTTGCACTTCTGGAAAGGTGAAAGAAAAGGTACCAAATGCTGATCATAAATACTTAAGACAACTCAGTTTTAGGCAAATTGTTACCTCTCACTGCAAGAATAGGTATTAATTTGTGGCATTTGGTATATTTTAATCATTGAGAAACATGAAGAAAGACTTAAATAGGTTGTTCAAGGCACTGAGCTTTTTTTGTTTGTTTGTCTGTTTTTTTGTTTTTTTCTGCGCGACCCGCCCGGGGCGCACTGGGGACAGTCCGCCCCGCCCCGACCCACCCGGTTGGAGGCGGAGCCGGGGTGGGAGAGCGGTCGCGCCGTGGGAGGGGCGGCCCGGCCCCCCCCTGAGCTTTTTTGTTTCCTTTGCCTCTACTTTCTAGTATTTGCTTTTGGGGACACGCTGGATGTCCTACATCCAGACAACTAGCAAATGAATAACATTTACTGGTTTCGCAAATCTTGTGTAGTTCCCCCAAAAGAGTACAGTTTTGTTGAAACTCGATTGTATGTGATCCTCTGTTAATTAATTCATGGGAAAGATGGCAAAGTTACCATGGTATAACAGAAAAAGATCAGATTTTTTTTTCATTGTAAAAAAGTAATTAAAACATCAGAGTCATGACAAGGATTTTAGAAAGTAAAGAAGGTCATTTGGTAATCAACCAAATTCTAGTTCCTTGATAGACTGTCTAGAGAGACTATAAATATCCCCCAAATAACACTATTTCACAGTGATTACTTCAATATTAGTAATTTACCCTCATGTCCTAATACACAGTCATTCTGAATTCAAAAGCAGATGTTTAACTAAATATTTTCTCTCTCTTTTTTTTTTTTTTTTTAAATAAATGTGTTTGAACAGAAACCAGCCTCACAGAAAATGTACTTATCTGGCTATGGTGTGGAGCTAGCGATTAAGAGTACAGAATACAAAGCATTGGATGATACCCAAGTCAAAAGTAAGTTTATTCTCTGTATTCGAGTGGAATGAAAATTTGGAGGCTTACACACTTCAGCTGAAAAAAGAAAATGACTGTAATCCTACACACGTTAATTTGAGGCTGGAGACAGGGTAGACATGTTCCTCCTTAGTTGGAATTTAACTTTAAAAGAAATACATTTCATATTATTGTGCTCTCAAAAACTTCAAAAAGTGGAAGTAGCATATTTGCTTTTACTCAATGGCTTCCCAACCATTTTCCACAGCATATAAAAATTGATAATATATGTAGGGTACGTAGAAGCAATAGATGAGGCTGCTTATGGCTAGAGGTGACTGACCCAGGAGCTCAGACCAGCCCATGATGTGCCCAGTCACCCCCTGGGAGCAAGGGTGGGGGGTGTCTAAGGGGATCAGTGTCTCAGTAAACCTAAAACTCACTGGTAGCACTGCCTTACAAGTCTTGGTCTGAAGTATTTATATATAATGAAGTTAGGATGATGGTCTTCTGTTCTTGTTTTTGTTTTGAAGTGGGATGGAGAGGGCTGTGAATTGATTGGTTAGATGAAGTAGATTGATTAGATTTGTGATCTATCAGTCCAGTGTCTGTGTTCTGTGTACTGAATGCATGCTCTAGATGAAGGATTCTGGAGACCTAAAAACACTAAAGAACTTTTCAGATTCTTATGGAAATCTTTTGTTACCTGGCTCATTGGAAATGTATTTGTACCTGATTCTTGGTTAAGAGTTTCTAATTCATTCTTTTGTATGGTCTCAGATGTTGCTTCTGCTACAATTTTGTTTTTCTATTCAAGATCTGGTCCTGGCAGCCCTACCCTGATCACAGCTTAGCTCTAGCCCTCCTATTGAATGTGCTACAAATCAACATCTGTATTATTGTGATTGAAAATCCTGCTGGTTAAAGAGTTACTGAAAAAGTATAGTAGAAATAATAATGCCCAGATTTTATATATTTCCATATAGCTTGTATATAGCTCTACAATGCTTTATAATTTAGTATATTGTTTAACAGTCATGATAGTAACATAAGGCATTTTCTAGCCATCCTTGGGCTTGTAGAATTTTTTTTTAAAGTCATGTGATCACATGTATTTCTATATTACAAATTGCACATTAAATTTTGTCGTACATTCGGAATATATTTTCTCTCCATTCTAGTTGCCACTCCTTTAGTTCACTTCTTTTTTTCCCTCTGTATATGGGTATCAGGCTTCTAACTGACCTTCTCTTCAGTACCCCTAAGTCCCCTCATCCCCCAAATACAATAATCCATCTGTCCTCCACAGTGCTTTCTGACTGTGCTTCTTATGATGAAAATCTGACTTTATGATTCCACCAGTTAAAATCCCGGACTGGTTCCCTGTAACCTCCTCATAAATTCAAGCACTATACAGCATAACAGAGGAAGCTTTTCACGTCTGGCCTCTTTCTGCCTAATCACCGTCCCTCAGCCCTCTCATTTGTGCGCTGTGGTCCTGTAACACTAAACTACTCTACAGGAGAATTCTCTGTTCCCCGGATGCCTCCGTGTGTGGCTCCACGCCCAGCCTTCGTGACTTCTGTAGAGCACTCTCGTCCCTTAGCATATGCTGTTCCTTCTGCCTGAAACCTTCCTCCTATCTCCCACCTCTTTTATTCATCTAAGGCCTATTCATCTTTTAAGAATCATGTGTATCAGTCAGTACCTCTGAGATGGCTGCCCATCTTCCTGCTCTGTCAGAGGAAGGTTTTCCCTTTTCTATATTCCACATAGTTTGTGCTTTCTTTTGGAAAAGTTTTAAACAGTCTGTTAAAATTGTCTATTTGTCTCCTTTTCCACCAGCTGAGGTTTGTGTCTTTTGCGTCTCTCTTCCTGGTGTCTGTCTGGCAGGCATCAGGCGTCATAGAAGGCAGTCGATAAATATTTGCCTGATGAATGAATGAAAGGGAGGGAAAGGAAGACTGGATCAGTGTTTTTAGTTGCGGTCCTAGAGGTCCAGACTCTCAGACGAGTAAGACGGGAGAAGGGTACTTGACGAGCTCTGATGGAGCGTAGCCCATACTGCTTACAGTCACAGATTCTTAGAATCCCAGAGTGCCCTCACACATAGCACTTACCACACTGTATGCTATAATTATTGGTAAGTAAAGGAGAGGGGAAGAGAAATGAACATAAAATATATCCTTATTCTTTGAGGCCATGAGTTTCGGTGTCTTTCTAAAGATTTCTTGATTATGTCTAAAGGTGTCAGAAATAATGTGAGAACTCCTGTATCTGTTAGGGTTTGGATTTCTTGCTGGCTTAAGAGCTAAGCCCAGGGTTTGTTGCAGACTCCTTGGTTTATCATTCTGGTATGAAATAGAACTTGACTACGAAATGATCTATAGAGCATTTATGATGGTTTTTAAATATTTAATAATCAAGCTTGTTTAAAAAGAGAGAGCACACTCATGTCTCATTGAGCGGATCCATGAAAGAAAAACAAGGTAAAACAAATGGAATTTGATTTTATTTTGAGTTCTTCTAATTTTTTATTACATATTCCTTTTCCAGTCTGAAATATTTTCATTTTATTTTGTCTTTGTTTCCAAAATACAGCTGCGACTAATACTACTGTAGAAGATATTACTGAAACAAATGAAGTTCAAGGATTTCTCTTTGGGAAATTAAAGTAAGTCTGAATTGAAATGAAACTATTACTATACTCTTAAGTTTGTTTTTAAAGGAATTGATTCAATATGCTGGGTTGGCATATGTTTCACATTTTTAAAATATACATACTATTGTTTTTATTACAAAAGTAACACATGGTTAATGCAGAAAAGCACAAAATTGAAAAATAATCGCTAATTCCACAGGATAATGAGTATGGTTAGAGATACTGGAATTGAAAGTGATCAGAGTTATCTCTGGCTAAAAACTAAAACAAAAATTTATGGAATCTTTTACAGATCTAATGGGTTACAAAAATCATAGTTAATATACTGGATTTTTAGCATGAAAAAAATTTAAAATTTCATGTCTCAAAAGAAGAGAAAATATTTATTTCCCTAAATTTCTGTGCCATATATTGCCATATTAAATACCTTTTAACTTCTGGCCTTAATTTCATATACACATATAAGTAACCTTTCAAAAAATTGAAGTTCTGCGCCCTTTTTTTTTTTCCTGCATCACTGATTGAAGACAAGGAATAGGATGGTGAGTGCTCTCTGAATGTTAATGGGTGGGGTTTGTTGTCATTTTATGTGTGGTTTCTCTGATTTACAAGAAGGGAAAGTTTATGATTCTATTATAAAGACAACATTAATTAAAAATAAAGAACCATTTTTATTAATATCTTTAGTTCTTATTTAGTATTACAGATATTTATAAAGGACACTTAGGTCCGTTCTCCTGGTGAGTAGATAACTGTACAGAGCGAGGGGAACATTTTTGGACACTGTGCTCCTTCATACAGATGACTGAGTTGTATTTCTACGGTTTACTGGACAAGTTGTATACTAGTGGCCTTAAAAAGTTAATGTATCTTGTAAAATGCATTTATTTTAAGTAAGATTTTTATTTAGTAGATAACATTTTTATTCCATTTCCAGCTGTGTCTCGCATCTTAGAATCCATCGTTCTGTTTTTTTTTTAAACGTAACTATTTATGGGAATAAATTGCATGTCTTCCAGAAAGCCTTTGGAACCTTGGGATATTAGTTTTTTTAGAGAGGAAATACTCAAAGTTAGTTTTTACACAATTAATTGATTTAGGCAAAAACCTTCTGCTTTGAGGTATTGTATGAATAATGTGTTTTTGCCTGAATTACATAAATAATTTTAGCCGTGAAAATTATCGTTAAGCTTATGATTAAACATGAAAAACAATATAGCAGCTCTTATAAACTTAGTATTACTCTGTAACTTAAAATATTGAGAAAGGAGTGGTTAATTTAATTCATAGTGAACTTCTTTTCAGAGAAGTTCTGTTGCTTTCTCACTGTAAGAGCAGACTTGATTCATTTTCAAAATGTGGTCCCACATTGTAATAAAATTGCAAGATATGAAAATGTAGTACATTTATTATTGTTAACTATAAGATTAATCTATTTCTGTATATTTATTTTTCATCTCACTTTTTAAAATATTTATTTCTCTTTACTGTTGAAAATATGTATTTGTTTATAAATTGTGCTGATAGCTACATAAAGTTTTTTTAAAACAATTCTGTCTAATAATATGAAATGGTATTGTGTTTTGATTTCATGAGAGATGGAAGAAAAAAGATTATAGTTTTTATTATATGTATAGTAAAATATCATGCTACATTATTATTTGGCACTCTCTAAAAAATACCTAGATATGTTTAATTAGACAGAATTATCTTATTTAAGTTTTTTAAAAGTTTCAAAGATGGAACTTTTCAGAAATAGAGTAAACTCTAAAATTGTATAGGAAGCATTATTGTCTTTCCTTATAAAATAGTTTTCATTTTTAATTATAAAAGCATGACTTGTAATTTATAAAATGTTAAATAAAAAGTGTATAACATAAATACTAATAATTCTGCCCTCACACTTGGATCCCTTACAGGTAATGTTAACACATGAGAGTACATCCTTCCAGATTTTGTTTTCTTTTGTTTTGTTTTATACATTGAAAAAAGTAGACATGCATATCTCCCTCATTTTTCTTTAAGTTCTGTGGATATAGCTGCATCACTATTTATTATTATCTTGGTGAACAGTTAGTTTGTGTCTAAAATTTGGAAAAGTTAATTTCAAAAATATACTGCTTGTATAGTAGTAATTTGTAGTAGGTGATGATAATTAACATTACTTAATATTCTAATACAGAGAAAGATATTCAGATCTTAGAGATAATCTGACAACATTCCAAAAATACCTGATTGAGAGTAATAAAGAAATGATGCCTTTGAAAGTCTGGGAACTACAAGGTATAGTATTTCAGTCCACATTAACATAGCATATTGGTAACTTATCTCTGTTTTGTTAAATAGGCTTTTATATAACATGATATAAATTATTTCATAGGCAATAATAATTACTAATGATGTGACTAATATACATTACTTTTGTGGAAATACAAATTTAATTAAAAGGTTATTCATCAAGCAAACCATATTTTTATGTTTATAAGATTTAAAATTATATAAAGTACAGTTATTTGATATCATCTAATCATTTTTAAAGTGTACATGAGTTAAAAGATTCATCTCAGGTATTAAATCACATTTCAGAGAATCTGTAGCATTGATTAGAAATCCTGATTAGTAAGTCAGGAGAAATCAGAACTAAATCTTAGTTTACTTCTCTTTAAAATTTTGATCTTAACAGACCATCGCATGTTTCATTGCGAACTTAGAATAGCTCCCGTACTGACATCTTATAAGCAGATATTTTGAGGCTGAACCAAATTTTGAGAATGAACCAAAATTCCTTTTCAGTTTGTAATTTTCTTTTTTATTATTTGTAGTGTTTAGTGGGTCATAGGAATATGTCACTTTTCTGTGGAATCTATAACTTTTATCACATCTCTCATCAACTTTTTTTTAATATAACAACTTACTGAAATATACTTGATATACAGTTCACCCATTTAAAGAGTACAATTCAGTGGGGTTTAGTATATTTTTAGAGCTTTTTAACTGTCAGCACAGTCAATTTCAGAGACCCATAATTTAGAAAATTGTAAGTGATAGGGTGCTTCTGAAGGCTGGTAAACAGAGAACATGCAAAGTTAGCTTGCTTGTAATTAACCTCACCGATGTCTGTGGAAGGTATATTTGAATGGACTAGAAACAGGAAATCTAGTTAAGACATCATTGAATTAGTGTAGCGAGAGATAGAACTATGACTGTGGTAAAAGGCACAGAGAGGAAGGCCAGATTTAGCAAATATTTAGGAGATGAAAAGAGTCAAAGATGAATTTAAAATTTCCAGCTTGGAGCCTGAGTAGAGAGAATATAAAACATGTAAGTGGGTGTGGGGGTTGAATACGGGGCCCAGAAATAATGAGACTGGCGTTAAAAAAGATAGACTTAAAGTGATGGTGACATATCCAGATGACCAGGTCCAGTGGTGGGGTGAATATAAAGTCCTAATACTAAAAGGAGAGAATTTAAAAGTTGAAAATATTAGCATAGAGGTTTTTTAAAGGTGGGGGGCGCTAACTGAAAGTGTAGGGTGCCCAAATCAGTGCCCAAGGGAGTGACCGCGTGCTCGTCCGCATGGGGAAAGTAGACACGGTGGGATGATGAGAGCTAGAAGAGCACGTTACAGAAGCCAAGGAAGTAGATTCAGGAGAGAGTAAGTGATCAGGACCTTTTCGTTTTTTGATTGATTTAACAAGTGTTTATTGAATTTCTACTAGGAGTCAGTCATGTCCCTACAACCATGGTTTTATAATTTTTGGCTGAGACCTGGAGTAGGAAGTATATTTTACATCAAGACCCATACACAAGTGTATAATGTGTGAATACACAGATATGCTTAAAACTTAAAAAAAAAGCTTCAGCGTAGATATGTTTACCACATTTTATTAATTCTATAAGACTTTTTTTAAAAAATAAATTTATTTATTTATTTTTGGCTGCATTGGGTCTTGCACGCGAGCTTTCTCTAGTTGCCCCGAGCAGGGGCTAATCTTCGCTGCGGTGCGCGGGCTTCTCATTGTGGTGGCTTCTCTTGTTGCAGAGTGCGGGCTCTAGGGCGCACGGGCTTAGTTGCTCAGCGACACGTGGGATCTTCCCGGACCAGGGCTCGAACCCTTGTCTCCTGAATTGGCAGGTGGATTCTTAACCACTGCGCCACTAGGGAAGCCCAAGACTTTCTTTTACTCTACCCTATTTCATTTGAGAAAAAAAAACTTCACATTATCCACTAATGTGATTTCACTACTAACTAATGGGTTCCAACTGACACTTTGAAAAAGTGCTGTATTCTGAAGATAAAATAAGAGTTAAAGCAGACACCACGTTTATTCAAAGGATCTTGGACAAACATAAACAACTTTAAAAACCAATGTAAAAATTAGCATTGTAATTGCTGCAAAGTAAAGGGACGTAAGATGAAGAAGGGCATATGCCAGGGAGATCTGACTGGTGGGATGGGGGCAGGGAAGGGGAAACAGAAAGGGGAGGGTTCCTCAAGAAGTGGTGATTGAATTGAGATCTGAGGAAGGGCTAGAGTAAATTTGAGGGTGGGTTATTTAGGGAGAATATCAGAGACCCTTTCAAGGGGTTGGAAATGGAGTGTGAGGGAGAGGAGATGTCAGGAACAACTGCTGGATTCATGGTTTACCCAGCTGGATGGACAGTGGTGGATTTTCTGGAAAGAGAAGACTGAAGAGGACCAGATTTGGGCAAAGATGGGTGGGAATATCACAAATCTGTTATTGAACATGCTGCTTTTGAAGTATCCAAGTGGTAAAACCAGGAAGACAGTTAAATATGGGAATCTGGATTTCAGAGGCAAAGTGAAGGACTTAAATAATTTATGAGTCATCTAGGTATGGAATAGTTTAGGAAAAAGCAAAAGATGTTAATAGACTATGCTAATATTATATTCATTTACTTGTTATTTACAGTTTCTCTGATTTCATGAGTGAATTTTCAGGGACTTTTGAACAGCATATGTGAAGAAAAATTCCATTCATGTTGTAAAAAGTTTTAAAAGACTAGTTGTGCTGTCAGAACTGCGTAAAATATAGTTGTCCATGGTCGTGATGATGATGATGGTGATTGGCGGTGATAAAAATATTAGCTAATACTATTTGTCTGGCACAGTATTAGGCTCTTTATATGCATCATCCTAATTAATTTTTTTCTAAAACTCATGGGGTATTGATAGATATCCTCCTTTTCCAGATGAGGAAACTGAGAAACATATAAAATAATTAGTCCAAGGTCACCAATCTCATAAAGCACAAGTCAGGGATACCTAAAGTCAGCAGGTCTCTCTCATTTTAGAGCCTAAATTCTTTCTTTACCTCTATGTCGTACTGTTTTTAAGTATAACATCATGTAGCCAAATGCTCTCAGGCAAGATCTTTCATCATATACTGTCTTCAAAAGAAATACTCTTTTGAAATGCAAATCAAAACTGCAGTGAGGTACCACCTCACACTGGTCAGAATGGCCATCATTAAAAAGTCTAAAAGTAACAAATGCTGGAGAGGGTGTGGAGAAAAGGGGAACCCTCCTACACTGTTGGTGGGAATGTAAGTTGGTGCAGACACTATGGAAAACAGTATGGAGGTTACTCAGAAACCTAAAAATAGAATTGCCATATGATCCAGCAATCCCACTCCTGGGCATATACCCGGACAAAACTATAATTCGAAAAGATAGATGCACCCCTGTGTTCATAGCAGCACTATTCACAATAGCCAAAACATGGAAACAACCTAAATGTCCACTGACAGATGAATGGATAAAGAAGATGCGGTACAGATACACAATGGAATACTACTCAGCCATAAAAAAGAATGAAATGATGCCATTTGCAGCAACATGGATGCAACTGGAGATTATCATACTAAGTAAGTCAGAAAGAGAAAGACAAATACCAAATGATATCACTTGTATGTGGAATCTAAATTATGGCACAAATGAACTTATCTATAAAATAAAAGCAGACTCACAGACAGAGATCAGACTTGTGGTTGCCAAGGGTGAGGGAAGAGAGATGGAATGGGAGTTTGGGGTTGGTAGATGCAAACTATTACATTTAGAATGGATAAGCAACAAGGTCCTACTGTATAGCACAGGGAACTATATTCACTATACTGTGATAAACCGTAATGGAGAAGAATACCAAAAAAAGGATGTACCTATGTGGATACCTGAGTCACTGTGCTGTACAGCAGAGATGGGCACAACATTGTAAATCAACTCTACTTCAATTTAAAAAGATACATGCACAAAACTAAACAAAACAAGAAATACTCTTTTATAAGTTGTTATATCAATCATATAAGTAATGACTTTAAGTTCTCTCATCTAAAAAAGCATAAATATATACACACCAGTTAAAAATTATGTTGCTTAAAATTGCCTTTAATAGCAATAGAATAAGAAGACACATAAAGGATCTTATTTGTAATTTTACTGTTCATTCACCCATTCATTCATCAATATTGAGCACCTACTTACGTATCAGGTACTTTTTTTGAGGTTAGAACATTTAAGTTCTACTCTTTTAGTACATTTCAATTATATAATACAATGTTATCAGCTATAGTCACCATGTTACACATTAAATCCTCCGATTTTATTCAGTCTTAGAGCTGAAAGTTTGTACCCTTTTACTAGCCTTTCCCTGTCTCTCCCACCCTCAGCCTCTGGCAGCTACTTTTCTACTCTCTGTTTCTATGAGTTTGACTTTTTTTAGATTCCATGTATAAGTGATGCTGTTTGTTTTTTTTTTTTTCCTTGTCTGGCTTATTTTACTTAGTCTAATGCCCGCACAGTCCATCCACATTGTTGCAAATGGCAAGATTTCCTTCTTTTTAAGGCTGAATAATATTCCATTGTGTTTATATACACCACAGTTTCTTTATCCATTCATTTGTCCATGGAGATTTAGGTGGTTTACATACCTTGGCTATTGTGACTAACGCTTCAGTGAACATGAGAGTGTGGGTATCTCTCAAGATATTGATTTCATTTTCTTTGGATATATACCCAGAAGTGGGATTGCTGGATCATATGGTAGTTCTATTTAATTTCTTGAGGAATCACCGTAATGTTTTCAATAGTGGCTGTAGCAGTTTATATGAGTTACTTGTATATTTTGGATAGTAACCCCTTATCAGATATAATGATTTGCAAATATTTTCCCCCATTACATAGGTTGCCTTTTCATTTTGCTGATGATTTCCTTGCTGTGCAGAAACTTTTTAGTATGATATAGTCCCACTTGTTTATTTTTCCTTTTGTTGTCTTTGTTTTTGATGTCAAATCCAAAAAATCGCTGCCATGACCAGTGCTAAGGAACTTACCCCCCTGTGTTTTCTTCTAGGAGTTTTATGGTTTCAGGTCATAAGTTCAAGTCTTTAATGTATTTTGAGTTGATTTTTGTGTATAGTGTAAAATAGGGGTCCAGTTTTATTCTTTTGCATGTGGACATCCAGTTTTTCCAGCACCATTTATTGAATAGAAAGTTTTACGTTTTCTTGTCAGGAAGTGATCCTATGGCAGAAGGATCCTGGTAAGATAAGGACTGAAAAGAGTCCATTGTGTTTGCAATTAGGAGATTTTAGTGAGCACTGATAGCCCCACTAGTGGTGGGGAGTGGAAACATTCTTAGGTAGGTTAAGGAAATTCTATTAAGAGTTATTCAGCTAGTAAGTGATATAGAGCTGGAGTTTGAACCTTGGTCTACTAGACTTTACCAGTCCATGGGAGGCTGCCCTGGCAACATCTTTTCTAGGCTTTGACTCCAGCTGGATTCGCCACTGTACACTGAAAAGGTAGAAACAAAACTAGTCTCGCTATGATAAACTGGTCATTTTACTAGTATTTGACAAGCTAGGATTCCAATTCTGGTGAGATGTTATAGAGAAACAAAACGCTTCACTATTAGGTAATGAAAGAATTCAGTTTTAAAATCATTTCTGACTCTTGACAAAGCAATGAGATGCAGATTACTGCTTCTATCATACTTGAGACTGATTACAGTAAGCCACACGCACTTTTCTTTCCAGAGAACTATCATTTCAGGTAAAATCATACCAAGTTTAGGATTTTATTTTTATTGTTGTATAAAGGTAAAAAAATGTTGAAAAAGAAAGTGAATGTTTCATATTTACTGAGTTAATGAACACATTAGGTCTTAAAGTTCCTTTCAGAATTGGCTCTTCAAAGCTTTTTTTTCCTTCCTCTTATTTCTTTTTGTCAAAGCTTTTTGTTGCCAGTTTCACTTAACCTAAGAAAAGATAGCTTTGCATCAGCATTTCTTTTCATATCTCTTTTTGAAGTTACACTGTAATTTGTGGAAAACAAAAAATAGGTATTAAATGACAATTATTCATAAAAGTGTAAAACTTACCTTATTGGATGTAAGTGATAGCTTTCCATTTCATTTAAAACTTTTGAATAATGCTAAATATGAGTGTTTGTTAATGTGTCTATATATGAATATATGGCAAGAAGCGTTATTTAAATTACATGGAAATGTCTGTTAAGGTCTAACATTATGCTAGATTGCTTAATGATATTTTTTTCCTTCCAGATCTTAGTTTTCAAGCAGCTTCTCAAATAATGTCCACTCCAGTTTATGATGCCATAAAATTAATGAAGGACATTTCACAGAACTTCCCCATAAAAGCCAGGTATGTTAAAGCTTATTGATTTGATTATAGTCAGAACTCTTTCCATTAAATAAATTTTATGAAAATAGCTGATTTCATTTAACATAATGATATCAGTTAATTCTGTTATATACAGTGTTTATGAGATCAGGGTCTCTTTTCATTATGTATATTGGGTTTTTTTTAACTAGAGCAAAATATTGGCTTGTGCATGCATATGTATACATACTACAAAATAGAACTCTTGAATTAGAGGCAAATGGAAAGGAAAAAATAATGTATTTAAAAAATTATTTAAGCGTAAACAGTGAGAGATGGTAATCCAAGAAAAAACTGATTTAAGCAGTATATAATAAGGGGATATTTTTCTCTTTACCCTACAGAGGATGATGAAAAGTATTACTCTAAATAGACCTATGCCCAATGTATGGCCAAATCATGTTCTTGCCCTTTCAGATTCCAAACAATTAGTAATGTCTTAATCGTATAGAATATTTTGTGGAATACCTTTTTGCCAATAAGATATCTAATTGAACTGCTTTCAGAAATATTAATACTACATTAAACGCGTCTTCCAGTTCAATAGGTAATACATTTCCATATCTAGAAGTAACCAGTAGATACAATTCTGGTTACCATGTTTTATAAGGATTTACAAAATAACAAGACTTTGATGCATTTGTAGGAATAATAGTATAAAATTATAAGCAACCAGTGAAATATGAGCTAAGTTAGCTTATATCGAAGATATGCAACATGTGACAGGTGCAGCAATAGTGCTTCACTGAGAGGAACTGGAGAACATCCTTGTGCCCTCAGCATCCCTTCTTAAGCAGGGGATAATCACTATGCCTCTATTTGTTTCAGACACTTTGGTACATTTATCCACAGCACAAATTACTGAATCCTGAATCTAGACAGTACCTTTGTAAGATAAATAAGTAGTACATGTTTGGCCACAGGATACCAAGAACCTTTTCATGATACCCTGAAAAGAGAGAGGTTTGTCACCTTATTTACAGATTAAAAATGAATATATTGCCATGACTCTCAATTTTAGTTTAAGCAAAATCAAGAATTTGACAAGTCAGTATATGTATACTAAAACATGAAATATGTATGTGTATATAAACATAGATGTTTAGCCACACTGCTGTTAACTAACAGTAGCTTTTGAAATTACTCGATCAAATAAAGTGAAATAATTTTAGTTTTAGGAAGATAGTTGATTAGCGGTTTTGACGGTAAGTCATTATAACTATTCCGGGGTTTTGTGTCTAAACTCTGCTCTTAATTTGTGGTTGGTCATTAAAAAAAATTTGTCAACTATGCTAACACTGCTTAATGGCTGAATTGTAGGCTTAAGCGTATCTCTACAGTTACTCTGATAAGTCATTACTCCATGAACTTGTGGATGCTTCCTGAATCTTGGGATGAAGCGAGTTGAATTGGTTTCCTCCAGACTCCATCAATGGTGCAACCATAATTGATGCCCAAGGCTAAAAATCTTGCCTCCATATATGTTCAGACTTAATAAATGGTTTTTATTTTTCATCAAAAAAAAAATAAAGTCACTCTGTAGACAGCCAGTAAATGTTCATTGAAATGAAATACTTGATAAATGAATGAAAAATTTGCATTATCAGATTTTCAGTTGCAGTTAATCTCAAATGCTGCCAGATTTTAGGAGGTAATACACACTTATTGTGGGTTGTTTTAAGATACACCCTTCTGCTTGAGTTTTACTTAATGTCAAACTTTGCATTAACAATCTTTTAATTTTTAAATCATTTTCTTCTGTGCATAAAATTGACAGATAAATAGCTAATTAAGCATTCTTAGTAGTTACTAGGTCAAATAAATATAATTAATAGACTTATTTAAAAGACATTTTGCTCTGTTTTTAAATTATAAGGGAGTTATAAGCTCCCTTATAGAGTGAATATATGAAGTCAACATTATCAGTATTTTAGAACTTACATACCGTGGTAAAGATCTCAGGTTAACCAAAATTCTTTATATACACATATTCCAAAAATTGCCTATTTGCAGCGATACATATAATGACATTGGTAATTTCATATAGAATTTCTCCCTATGGGCAAAACGACACAAAATAGCATTTTCAATCAAGTATTCTTGAAAAATGCGACAGCATGTAATGCGTACAGTTTGTGCACATGAACTTTTGACAGTCTCTATTCCACCTGAATCAAATACCCTTGTCAAATGAAAGCCATAGTACCACCTGTCAAATAGGCTATGTGGAAATGTACACTTCTCAGTCATGATGCCTTTAGAGTTTTTAGTTTCTCGTACAAAGTATTATATTGCATTGAATCATAGATTAGTCCAAACATTTAAGGAAGAATGAATTGTATCTGTATTTATGTTCCCAGGTCTCTGACCAGAATTGCTGTAAATCAACGTATGAGGGAGGAAATACAGGAAAATCAAAAGGTTTGTTTGAATTCCTTTTTTAAAAAATTTACCACACTAATAACACTATATTTTAGACTTTGGATCTTCAATTTTCATACAAAAAAGAAAATGTTAACTTGTACTTTTTGATTATTAAAACAGTTCAGGTTTTTTCATTTTTATATTGTCTACTTTATATAGCATACAGTTTGTGATCCTAGCCAATCTTTCCTGACATAGGTCCTACTTACTTTCTCATTAACCTTATATACTCCAAATTTTCTGCCCATGCTGTATGGTTTTCTTCACAAAATAGAGAATAAAGGCTATGAGATAATACTTCTGTTTCTCATTAGTTTTGCTTAAAAGCTTGTGAGGACCAAGCCAAGTTTAGACCACTGGAACATTACTAGAATCCTATAACATATAGTACACAGTTGATCACTAGTTTGATAAGATTCTGCTAAATGGTCTCCTAAATTACCTTAAGACCCCAAATGATTCTAACTGTGTTAATACTTAGGAAGTACTTGAGAACACTTCCTGGCTTATTACATAGGACTGGTTTGGCTTTAAGTAATATTAATCCCAGGCACACAGGGCCTTAAACAGTAGGAGTTCATTTTTCTCACATAAAAAGAAGTCCCTTCCCTGGTGGCACAGTGGTTAAGAATCCGCCTGCCAGACAGGAATAAAGATGCAGACGTAGAGAATGGACTTGAGGACACGGGGAGGGGGAAGGGTAAGCTGGGACGAAGTGAGAGTGTGGCATGGACATATATACACTACCAAATGTAAAACAGATAGCTAGTGGGAAGCAGCCGCATAGCACAGGGAGATCAGCTCGGTGCTTTGTGACCACCTAGAGGGGTGGGATAGGGAGGGTGGGAGGAAGGTGCAAGAGGGAGGAGAAATGGGGATAAATGTATATGCATAGCTGATTCACTTTGTTATACAGCAGAAACTAACACACCATTGTAAAGCAATTATACTCCAATAAAGATGTTTAAAAAAAAAAAAATCCGCCTGCCAGTGCAGGGGACATGGGTTCAAGCCCTGGTCCAGGAAGATCCCACATGCTGTGGAGTGACTAAGCCCATGCACCCCAGCTACTGAAGCCCACACACCCTAGAGCCCATGCACCGCAACTTCTGAGCCTTCATGCTGCAACTACTGAAGCCCACACACCTAGAGCCCATGCTCCGCAACAAGAGAAGCCACTACAATGAGAAGCCGGCTCACCACAACTAGAGAAACCCCGTGCACAGCAACAAAGACCCAACGCAGCCAAAAATAAATAAAATTTTAAATATTAAAAAAAAACAGAAGTCTCAAAGTAGGTTGCTGCAGACATGGTTTTTTCTTTTATGGTTGCAGAATGGCTGCCACAGCTCCAGACTACTTGTCTGGATTCAAAGCAGAAAGAGGCAGGAAGATCAAACCACATTCATCCTGACTGAAGCCTTTCTGGAACACTTCAGCCATCTTTGACTTCTGTCTCATTGGCCAAAATTTTGTAATGTGGATATTCCTAGCCACAAGGGAGACTAGAAAAGTTAGTGTGTACTTTTCTAGTGATTGAGGGGAGCAGAGGAGAAATGGCTTAGAGATAGTGCCAGGTTAGCCCATCAACAGTGCCTGTTACACTGAGACAGAGTAAGGTCTCAGTAAATATCAGCTGTTTTGATGATGCCAGACAACTACAATGATGATAATGAAGTAGATGCACAGTTCACGGGAGACTGAGTGATAGAAGCCGCAACACATCATCCCTACCTGGGATGTTCTTTGCCTCATTGACCACGTAACAAATTCTTGCTTATCCTTCAAAACTGAGCACTACTTCTTTCTGTAATTTTCCTAATTGCTCTTACCATTATTCAAGCAGAATGCATTTTTTTCTTACAAGAATTTTTGTATTTGTTTGTTTGAATAATGCCACTTGCAGTAAGAAGGGAAGAGAGGTTGGGAAAGAAAAAGGAGGGAAAAGAAAGGAATGCCAAAGTATCAGTGGCATCACATAATCCAGTTTATTTTTTGCTCTGTTAATAGTACAGAGGGGGTGTTCCTGGTCATCAAAGCTTTGCTCTATGTGATGATTTTGATTCCAGAGGCTGAAGAATTTCATGAGGTTAAAGAGGAGATATTGTGGGAATAAAAGAGATAATTGGAAGGACCAAATGGGATAGTTCCAAAGGTAAACCACTGTGATGACATAATCACAGGATGACAGTCAAAGCTAGCTGCTGAAGTAGAGTGGGAATGAAAGTTAGTGGAAATGAGTAAATCAGGAAACTCTGAACCTAGGGGTTTGACTGAGCACAGTACCTGGCACAGACCATTCCGTCAGAAATATTTGTTGAATTGAAAACTTTTGAATATTTAAATGTTACCTGTAATACATTCTATATTTAGCAATGTGTAGTTTTTAAGATGTTCTGTATATTGTAGCAGTTGTTAATATCCTAATGTATAAACTGAGATCCAGTGATTTCTTCTGGGTCACAGAATTGGTACAAGATGGAACCAGAATTTGTGCCCTGGTTTACAGCTCATTTCAGAACAATTTAATAAGAATTGTGAGTTTTTCTGTTGCCAGTCACCTTGCTAGGTGATTGGAAAGATATTTGATGAAGTTAAGAAATTTGATCTAGTCTTCTAAAAAAAAATTCTTCAGTGACTCCTATTTCTAGGAGAACAGCATACAAAGGGTTAGACAGATGTATTTAAATAAAACCAGGTGGGAAGGGGGAGTCTGGTGTAGACTGTCAACTCCCCAACAAAAACCCGCCAGGGAAACTTGTTACTCAGGCAAAGCTGAGTTTAATAAACTTGCTGCAATGAGGGAGAGCAACACCTTGATAGACTGTTGTTAGTGTCTCAAAAGGAGGACATTAGGGTAGAGTGATTAGAAGATTGGAGAGGGTCTCTGTTCAGGTGGTTTAAGTTGGGTCTTTCAAGGTGGGGGATTGTTTGGGATTGGGTAGACTTTGTAACACAATAGTTTACATTGTGTTGGTGAACGTTAAAGTGATGGATTTGGTGAGCAGCAACAAAGGAATGTGAAACTAGAACTGGAAGGACTTTGCAAAGGTGTAGAAAGTAAAGATAAAACCATTTCTCAAGTAAAAAGTAAAGTTATAAAGCGGCACAAAGGAGAACTGACCTTATAGAAGACACAGCAGAAGACATAGTAGATAGAAATAATAAATGCAGAGATAGTAAAAAAAAAAAAAAGAAATAGAAAGGACTCAGGAGAAGATGATAAAGTAAAGCCAGGTAAAATCCAATATACCTAGACTAGAGTCCATGAAATAGAAAAATAAAACGGACAGAACGAATGCTTAAAACTACAATCAGAAAATTTTCTGAAATAAAAGAAGTTCCAAATCCACAAATAAAAAGGGTGCACTGTGTAACTTGGGAAAATTGACCAAGAGTGGTCAAATATAAGCTATTGAACTTTATAGGGAACAAAGGAAATTAATTACTTATGCATTTAATAAAAAAGATGATAAGGAAAGAAAATCACATTGGCATCAGACTTCTCAAAAACAAATTCTACACCAAGAAACAGTGAAGCTCCATCTACAAGATATTCAAGGAAAGAAAAACTGTCCTTCAAGAAGATACGTATATACAGGCTACAAAAATGTTGAACATGCAAAAATTCAGGGAATATTGCTCCCAAGAACACTTTCTGAGGAATTTCTCTGACCAAGAACTGATTGAAGATTCTTGGGCAGAACAACTGCCTGTTGGGCATTGAATATGTTTATGTGTAGAACTAAAAGTAAAAAGTGAGGGACAGGGTGATAGTATAGTATGTAAACAGTACCTACTCTGACAAAGATAAAATATTGCAACTAATAAATATGGCGGGGGGTAGAAAATAGAATAAACTTGCTGATTGCCTTAACTGTAATACTCAGGAATGAAAGATATAATTAAAGCTGAAAAGTCAAGCAGTGGAAGCCTGAACTTATTTAAAAGTATATAGTTAACCACTAATGAATATAAAACTATTGAATAAAATTGGGCTGTGCAAGAGGAAAGGCAGCAGAAAGAGGTTAAAGGCTAATTTTATTATTTTTTGTAACAGAGATCATTAGTTGTTGGTTAAAGAAAGAGATGACTGAGGGTGTTAAATGAACATACATGTTTAATAGTAACTAGAGGAACAAAAGTCTAAATCTTCCAAACTGTGAAAAGAACTGAATGCACAAGAAAAGAAAGAGACATTTAAAAAATACATCTAGAAAGAGTAAATACAGCATGAAAGAGTGACATTTGAGGCTAACCAGGTCTGTGATATCAATAAATGTAAATAAGCTTAACTAACATATTAGCAAAAATGTTCAGTTTGTTTCATTAGGCGTGTACAATGTATGTAAAATAAAAACTCTTAAAGTAATTTAGAAATGTCAAAAATTAAAGGACATGACAAGGTATACCAAGCAAATACTGTGTTTTAAGGGTAGTGACCTTAAAATGCCATGAAGCCAAATTCAGTTCTAAAAATATTAATGAGCAAAAAATGGCCCTTTATAATACTAAGGACTATAATTCACAAGGCTACAATAGCAGTTTAAAATATTTTTACATCAAAACACTGCAGCAACATTCATGAAACAGACTACAGGAGATGGAAGGAGAAATATAATTTACCTCTCTAAGACTAGTGAAATGGTAAGTAAAGCTATAGAAAACCAAATGACATTATGATTGTATAGATAATAGGTCTTCTGGCTATATAACAAATTTTGTATCCTGATAATAGAAAAAATATGCCTTTCTTCAAGTTTTTATGAAGTAGTAATGGCAAAAAATCCAGAAAGTGGGTAAAATAGAAAAAAAATTCTCAATATCAATGCAAACTAGAAATCAATAACAAAATCAGAAAAAAAGGGTTTATTCACTTGGAAGTTAAAAACTCTATTTACTCTTAAGTAGAAGGGAAAATAAAATACACATCAAGGGACTCCCTTGGTGGTGCAGTGGTAAAAAATCCACCTGCCAGTGCAGGGGACCAGGTTCGATCCCTGGTCGGGGAACTAAGATCCCACATGCAGCGGGGCAGCTAAGCCCGTGTGCCACAACCATTGAGCTCATGCACCTCAACGAGAGACCCCGCGTTCCACAACTACAGAGCCCATGCGCTCTGAAGCCCGTGTGCCACAACTAGAGAGAGAAAACCCGCACGCTGCAACTAGAGAGAAACCCAAGCAGACCTCGCACCGTAACGAAAAAGATCCCGCATGCCTCAACAAAGATCCCATGTGCCACAACTAAGACCCGATGCAGCCCAAAAAATAAATAAATAAATAAGGAAAATAAATAAATAAAATAAACATTTTAAAAAATAAATACACATCAAAATTGCAACAGTTCTTGATAACAACATTTGAAAACATAAGATATTAGAATCTTTGGGACCCAAATAAAACAAAGTTCAGAGAAAAAGTCTTACAATAAAATGAAAAAAAAGTAAATGAATTAAATATCAGACTTAAAATGTTAAGAACAGTAAAGAAAAGCAAAAGCAGAAGAAATTAATACAGGTAAAAATAGTAAAACTAATGAAATGATAATATTTCATAATTGAATGGAGCTTGAGGGATGCAAGAATGGTCAATAGATTAGGAAATCTATTCATATACTATCGTTAGATCTAAGTGGTAAAATTGTATGATTATCTTTGTACATGCCAAAAAGGCATTTTATAAAATTCAAGACCTATTCCTGAATATAAAAAAATGCTTTATAAGGAAATTGATTATACTTCCTTAACATGATTAAAAGTGTGCATGTGCATATGTATTTGTGTTTATCTCAGCTTAAAAGTCAGCATCTTACTAATAGAAAATTACTAGAGGTATATTTACCAAAATCAGGAACAAGACAATGAAGCACATTATCATCACTGTAATTATTATTGTATTATTTACTAGCCCACATCATTAGTCAAGAGAAGTATATTGGAAGTATAAAAATTGGGGAAAGGTGAGGAATATATAAGAGAATCAACTAAAAACAAAAATTAGATGTAGAAAGGTGTGTTGGTCTGCTTGGGCCGCCATAACAAAGTACCACAGACTGGGTGGCTTACACCACAAAAATTAATTTTCTTTCAGTTCTGGAGGCTGGAAGTCCCAGATTAGAGTTTCAGCAAATTCTGTATTTGATATGGACTCTTCCTGGCTTGTCAACTGCTGCCTTTTTGCTGTGTCTTCACATGGCCTTTCCTCTGTGTGCACACAGTGTGGCACCCTTATGACCTCATTTAACCTTAATTACCTCCTTAAGCCCCATCTCCAAATACAGTCTCATGAGGGTTCAGGGCTTCAACATATGGATTTGGGGTGGGGCAACACAATTCAGTCCATAGCAAAAGATAATAGAATGCACAATTCAAATATATAAATCCATAGGCTCCTAATGAAACTTAAAAGCTTTTGCACAGCAAAGGAAACCATAAACAAGAGGAAAAGACAACCCTCAGAATGGGAGAAAATATTTGCAAATGAAGCAACTGACAAAGGATTAATCTCCAAAATTTACAAGCAGCTCATGCAGCTCAATATCAAAAAAACAAACAACCCAATCCAAAAACGGGCAGGAGACCTAAATCGACATTTCTCCAAAGAAGATATACAGATTGCCAACAAACACATGAAAGAATGCTCAGCATCATTAATAATTAGAGAAATGCAAATCAAAACTACAGTGAGATATCATCTCACACCAGTCAGAATGGCCATCATCAAAAAATCTACAAACAATAAATGCTGGAGAGGGTGTGGAGAAAAGGGAACCCTCTTGCACTGTTGGTGGGAATGTCAGTTGATACAGCCACTAATGAGAACAGTATGGAGGTTCCTTAAAAAACTAAAAATAGAACTATCGTATGACCCAGCAATCCCACTACTGGGCATATACCCTGAGAAAACCATAATTCAAAAAGAGTCATGTACCCCAATGTTCATTGCAGCTCTATTTACAATAGCTAGGACATGGAAGCAACCTAAGTGTCCATCAACAGATGAATGGATAAAGAAGATGTGGCACATATATACAATGGAATATTACTCAGCCATAAAAAGAAACGAAATTGAGTTATTTGTAGTGAGGTGGATGGACCTAGAATCTGTCATACAGAGTGAAGTTAAGTCAGAAAGAGAAAAATACTGTATGCTAACACATGTATATGGAATCTAAAAAAACGGTTCTGATGAACCTAAGGGCAGGACAGGAATAAAGATGCAGACCTGCTAGAGCATAGACTTGAGGACACAGGGAGGGGGAACGGTAAGCTGGGACAAAGTGAGAGAGTGGCATGGACATATATATACTACCAAATGTAAAACCGATAGATAGTGGGAAGCAGCTGCATAGCACAGGGAGCTCAGCTTGGTGCTTTGTGACCACCTAGAGGGGTGGGATAGGGAGGGTGGGAGGGAGGGAGATGTAAGAGGGAAGAGATATGGGGATAAATGTATATGTATAGCTGATTCACTTTGTTATAAAGCAGAAACTAACACACCATTGTAAAGCAATTATACTCCAATAAAGATGTTAAAAAAAAAAGAAGACAGAAAGATAATTTTTGTAAAGAAAAGAACTCTTTGTAATATGAATAAAAGCTAATCAGTTCTATGCATCCAAAAAAAAGAAAAAAAGAATAGTACCTATTCCACTGGATTATTAGGAGGATTAAATGAGAATATAAAGTGACTTAGCACAATGTCCGCCTCAGTAACTGTGCCCCTCTGCTAAGTGTTCACATATTTATATGTACCTATACATAAACCCACATTTTTATATATATATACACACACACAGAGGAAAATACATCATACATAAATATCTATATTTACATACGTAAGACAGTTGGAGTATGTCAGAAAGAGGGAGAGAATATCATAATCTACTAGACTGATATTAGTGACTTTAACTTTAAATGAAAATAATTCTCAATATTTTAAACTATGTCTATCATTTTGTTAAATTATTACTTTACTTGGAGTTATCATCAATTTATGGTAATAATAAAGTTTTACACTTACATTTTGAAAGACTGTTATATAAACAAAATAGTATTAAGTTCTTTTATAATGTTATTTCTGTAGTTCCAATTTTCACAGCAGTGAAGTTGCCAGACTTTTCTATAATTCTAACAATCTAGAATGTACTATGTAGTATCAGAGGAATGGCATAAAGTTTAACAATACAAAAATGAAAAAAAAATCTCCAAAATAGAATTTTGGACAAGATGGTGAAATGTGAACTAGAGATATGCCCTCAAACTTTTATACCTGGTACTCATTTCTCCATTAAAGAACCTTGGTTAAAATTTTAAAAAAAAATCAATAGGCTCCATATATTGCAAGCAACTAGTTAAAAGTTATAATGTAAGAAAAGACTCCATTTACAACAGCAACACAAAAAGTATATAGGAATAAACTTAACAAGTAGGTAAAGCCTGTATAAAGAAAAATTTGACAGTTTACTTAAGGGCATGTTGAAGGACGTATCTTGTATTGGAAGATTACAATGAAGTCAATTCTAAGTTAATTTGTAAATATAATCAGAACCTGGAGTGTTTTTTTTTTTCCTCTGAAACTTGGCAAGATGAGTCTAAAAATTCATGTGGAAAAAGTAGACAAGGAATAATAGCCAGGATTACTCTGAAAAATTAAAGGAGCCATAGGGACCTCTGCCCTGTGTGCGCAGCAGCACAGACTGTACCTCCTGTATCTATGCTGGCCACCAGGTGCTCCAGCCTGCTCAGGGATGCTGGGGCCACCCACTGCTGTCACCTTG
This sequence comes from Balaenoptera musculus, assembly GCF_009873245.2. Taxonomy (NCBI): domain Eukaryota; kingdom Metazoa; phylum Chordata; class Mammalia; order Artiodactyla; family Balaenopteridae; genus Balaenoptera; species Balaenoptera musculus. The sequence continues at coordinate 65,526,328 of NC_045802.1, read as the reverse complement.
GCCACTTCTCATCCGCTTGGAATTAGCAGTGAAACAGTTTTGAGACAAGCTTTGATTACTGAGCAAGGAACCTTGAATTTATTCAGTAAGTCAGTCTTGACACTGTATATGGCCGTCTTGTTTACTGCCTCTTTCGGAACACACTGAGAGAAAGACAAGGGAATAATGGCTTTCCGGTCACTAATCCCAGGCAAAGGTGTTTGGGCTGGTAGTCCATGTTACCCACTAACGCGTGGAGTGTGTGGGAGGTAACTAAACTGGGAGTTCCAGCCTTGGAGAAGGAAGGGGTGATTGTGATCGGAAAGTCAAAAAATTGTGGAATGTCCCTTGCAGTGTTAATGTAGCCAAAATGGATGGGCCACATGAACACCCTGGAAATATGTCACTGCTCCAACATCTTATCCATACGCACCAAATGGTACAGTTCCTGTAAAACATGTCACTGTTGCAAAACATGTAAACAAAGGGTTTACACACAAAAAAGAAATAATAGTGGTCTTTAAATATACAGAAAGATGATTCATCTTTCTATAATAAGAGAAATGCAGATCAGAATTAGACTGAGAAAGCAGATTTCAAATATTCATACGTATGATAGTGCACTCTATTGGTGAGTCTTATTTTGCATAAGAAAACAGGGAAAACAAGATATGTGTTTGTATTATATTTGTATAAAGAAACACCAGAAGGATAAACCAGAAACTTTGGGGGAAGAATGTGTTACCTCTATGGGCCAAGGGTAGGGGCTGGTGAACAGGGTGGAAGGTGCTGGAATGAGAACAAAAATTCTTTGTGAATAGTTTTTACATAGTTTTGACTTTGGACTCATGCAAAGATTATCCCAAAAATATCATGACTATGCTGAAGTTGTATAAGTGAATTTGAGTTTGGTTTTATTCAGGAAGCAATTGATTCAACTCCAAAGTACAGCAAGTTTCCCTTTGAAGTTCATAATTGTTGTTTTGCTCAGAGACTGGGCAGAGTCTACTTTAGATGATTTAAAATTCAATGTCAATGCAATATGTATCTCTTATTGTTTACCATAAGAACTGTTAAATATATTAATTAAATTTCATGACACTTATTTGTTTTGGTTGGGGGGAAATGGGGAAGGGGGTCAGGTGGTCAGGTGGTCAGGTAACTTCTTTTGCTTCAGTATCGTGAAACAGATTGTTTCAATTATGTAATTACATAATAAACCAGATGCAGATATTTAAGTACAAAATCCAAGTAAAAGATTACACCTAATTCAGATAAAACTCACACTTTTCTAATTATGTCAACTAATTACTTAGAATGTGTGAAAATTTTACGGAGTTCTAGAGAAAATTCCTAGGTTAGCATATCTTCTCCAACAGTTCTTCTGTAAAATATATTTTTTCGGAATCTGAGTTTCTCTCATCACTCATCCAGAAAAAAGCAAAACCCTTCCTATTATTAGATTTACATCTGATTGGACTTCAAATTTTAAGTTCAGAATGCATGTAGTTCCAGCATAGGGACCTCCAGACAAGTTTATAAACCAATTTACCATTATAATGCTCAACCAGTCTCCTGAAATCCAATCAATCGGAATTTTTTTAGTTTCAACTAATGGCGCAGCTCCATTGGTTGTTAAAGGGATACATTTCTGTACATTGTTCCCTCTTTTCTTTAATGAGGTCATATTTGTCCATGGAGATTTGAATTTGTTTCTGCTCAAAGCTTATGAGCACTCCCAACTTAATTCCACTTTTTTTTTTTTTTCAATTTTTTAATTTTTTTGCTGCACCGCAGGGCATGTGGGATCTTCATTCCCTGACCATGGATTGAACATATGCCCCCTGCAGTGGAAGCACGGAGTCCTAACCACTGGACCACCAGGGAATTCCCCTAATTCCACTTTAAATTAAAAGGCTGTTTGTATTTTTTGGACCTTCAAAATAGTGTGAAATTGGGCCTCAAACTCATGTGAAGATAAGCCAGAAGCCGTGAATTCTTATGGAAGACTGTTCTTCCTCCATTAAGAACCATGGTGAACTCAGCAAGTTTCCATGCTGTTTCTGCAGGACATTTTGTTTTCTAGGTCACCTTTCACTTCACTGTGAGTGTAGCACTTCCTTATGTGCACAAGGATATCTCTGACCCTGCTGCCTGCCCTCGGTGGGCCCAAGGCTCTGCCTCCTGTCCTGAGACTGACCTTTAAAAACTCACACTTTAGGCCACCTAGGATGAGGATGCTTGAGATTTCCTCAGGGCAGGGCCTTCAGTGTTTGTTATATCCTTGGACTCTTATTCACACTTCTTCTCTACTCTTAAGTGAAATCTTTAATTTAAAAAGTTAAACCATTCTTTTAGAGGACAATATTAATATTTTAATGTAGCATTTCTGATATTTTCTTTTAGTAGAAGGATTTCAGGATCTCTGGTTCATCATATTGCTAGAAACTAAATTCTTACTCCTTGATTTGAGAACGGCTGCCTTTAATCATACACTTGGGATAGTTTGCCAGGGTTTAAGGCTACCCCCTTTGAGGGGAAAAGAAAGAACTTGTCACCACCAGTTCCAATACACATACCTCTCTTTGACATTGTTTCAGCATCAAGTTTACTGAGTTTAACTTATTACCCTTGTTTTGAGCATCTTTTTTGTTCAAGACTCTGTGCTTGGCATAAAAATTCTTGAGGGAATTAGCAGTTTAGTATAGATCAGTGTTTGATATGCTTTCTACTTTTAGTTGTGATGCCTAAAACAAAGGAGGTGCTGGAGAGAGCTTGAGACAATGTGTATGATGGCTCAATGCAAATTTTGGGAAAACAGGCAGTGGATTCACTAGACATCTATAGACTTTGAATGCAAGTTTCCTGGAAAAAAGTAACTATTTGATAGAAAGGCACAGAAGTAGCTAAAGACAAATCAGAATTTCACCTTTGAATCTCTCATGTTAATCTCTTGCCAGTATTCTGCATAAAGCAAATGGAGATATTTTCTGTACTGTTACAAATTTAGTTCCTCCTCTCCCCTCTCTGTATGTAGCTCGCCTGTCATGGTGAGCGATAACCATACAGAAAACTTCACCTCTGTAAAGCCTCCTCTGAACTTCTTCAAGTTAGTTGCTTCGTCTGTCTTTCCAGAATAATTTATACAGATCTCTCTTAGGTCACTTATTGTGTGATGTCATTGAAATGCACTGTTCTGAAATGGTTTTTCTTCCTAAATCAATTTGCCTACTCTGGTAATAGTCATAATGAAAGCTTCATTTGTGAGTACTTTATATGTGACTAGACACAGATATATTACATTAAAACTTTATAACAGACTTGTGAGTATTCCATTTTACAGATGAGGAAACTGAGACTTATGGAAGGTACTAAGTAAATTTACCTAAATCTTACCACGAGTAAGTAGCAAGACTAGGGTTTGAACCAGACCTGACTCCCTCACCGTGGTCTTTGCCAACTATGCTGTATGGCTAGGGCATTCCTTTTTTTCTAGTGCCTGGAGTTGTTTCTAGCACTGAGTAGGCACTTGGGAAGTATTTACTTAATAAAAAGTTAGTGAACATTGAAACACTGCTTTAATGAAAACTTATGAATTTATAAATGATTGCTAAATATTTACACATACACCAAGGTTTTGAGTTCTGGGATATCAAACAACAGGATTGTGCCAGCTATCAAATTCTAAGTGTTTGTGTTCACACACACACACACACACACACACACACACACACGGTATAAAATGTAATAGGTAAGTAATTGTTGTAGCATTAGAGATTTAATATCACATACTGCGAAATCAAAATACTCAGGTATTGTGTCTTTAATCTGTTTTAAGATTCCCATCACTTAGATCAGATGTGGGCAGTCCTACCCACATATAGGCCAAATGTGGCCTGCTGCCTGTCTTTATACATACAAAAGTTTTATTGGAACATAATCATGCTCATGTGTTAATTGTCTGTGACTGCTTTTGTGCTACGAGGGCAGAGTTGAGTGGTTCAACAGAGATGATATAGCTGGCAAAGCCTAAAATATTTACTATCTGACTCAATAGAAATAGTTGGCCAACTCCTGGCATAGATCAGCTGTGGTTATATCACTTGGTTAACTATTTTCTGTGTTTCCAGCATCTTCAAGATAGATTTGAAATTCAGCCAGGCGATGCTGGTCTATATATAAATGGACTTCATATTGATATGGATTCTTATGATCCTTTTAAGTAAGTATTGAATTATTGATAACAGACTATGGTTTATATATGAAGGTACACTTTTGTCCTGAATTTAGTATTTGTTAAAATGCAAATAATCACTTCAAAGGTAAAGCAAATATATCTTTTTGATTGTGCAGAACAACTCTTGTTATTTTGGTAGAATATTCTCTTAATTGTCTTTGAATGTCAGAACTGGAAGAGACCTTGGAGAAATTTGTTCAGATGAGAAAATTGAAGTTTCTGAATCCTAGACCTATATTTGTCCTATTATTCGAAACTGTCTTTAATTGACAAGTAGGTCCATCACTTAGCAGGGGAGTTTCTTGGGACAGAGCTGAGTAGCTAGGGAGCTGTACGCTCCAGAAAAGAACTGAAAGGAATATGAGATGCTTTCCCTGAGTAAAGAAACTAACAGGAAGAATTTTAAGTGCTTGTGTCTATCAGAAAAGAAACTTGAAATTATAGAAGGCTGGATGCTATCTCCTTAGGTTAAAGAAATTCCTCAAAAATGCTCTAGTGCAGAATTAGAAAGTCTTGCATTTATCATGCCCATTGACCTGTAAATTAAAGTCATGGGCCAAACAGAAGTCAAACTGAATTTATTTTACTTTTAAAGAGAGTCATAAAACTACTTTAAAATTCATATTTAGAATATAAAATGAATTTAGTAAACACAGTACTTTAGTTCAGATATTCAGTTTTAATTGAATTCAATTTGCTTTTATTGAACTTAAATTAATTGTTCATTTGTTTCATTTTCTTAGCACCTTGGAAATATATAGGAAAACACAGGGAAGATTGAGAAGTAGGGTTCAAGTGGGGCTTTTATCTTTATTTAGTTGAATTTTTGGACCTAGTATTGGGAAAATACTAATCTGAGATATAAAGGCTAAATACTACACATAGAGAAGAGCAGTTGTTAGCTCCTGGCAATAAACTTTAGAGGACAGAAATTATATTTGTGCTCAAGAACAGTGAAAATAGGTTTAAAAGAGGGCAGAAATGGTAGGTAGATTTTGGAAAGTTTTCTGTGGCGGTGTATGGGGAAATCTTCACAACAGGAACACTTTGACATGTAATTTAGAAAGGCTACAGGTTATTCAAGAAATAGAGCCCCCTTGGCTCCTCCACCTGGTAATTAGTGATCTGCAGGATGTGTGATACATTTTTGTTCCTCATTGATCGGATCACTGGTTAAAACTACTATAATTCCCTTAAAGGAGAAAAAAGAAAATATGTGAGGATATTTATATCTTCTGACATTTTTAGCACAAAATAAACAACCAAAGAAAGAAGTTCTCAGGAAGGATCAGAGCATGTAGAATAAAAAGTATGAAAAGGTTGATGAATGAAAGAAAATGATTCAGGAAAGAGGAGAGGAAGGAAATGTCCTATTAAGTTATATCCTGGATCTGGAGAAAGGTGCTTTGCAGCCAGTACTTTAACATTGTCGATTTGGGGAAAGAAAGTGAAGGGGGAATTATTTTTCTCTTTCTTCCTATCTCCTACCCTTGCTGCGTTTTGGGTTGTAGAGCTGGTACCAAGCCCACGCCCTAACCCTTCTTCCTTTGATCCCCGAGGAGCCAGAGCCTCCGTGCCTCAGTGTCAGGTCAGCCCAGGTTCACACAGGCTGTGTCCAAGCCTAGCTCTCACCCCCAGGGAGACCAGGACAGTAGGAGGGAGTGGCAATGACCAGGGAAAAAGGCAGGTAGGACCGAGGAAATTTGAGGAGTTCCATAAATGTGTTTTATGTATCTACCTTAGATGCATTTGCCTTAGAGCTACTTAATAGTCACCCCAGCCACAGAATGGACCAGACTCTGGTCAGGTCCAAGTGCTCAAGAAACTGACTCTGGTACATACTGGATGTTACTCATTTTGATAGCCAGCCTGTTCCTGCTTGAGTAATATCACTACAGTATAACTACCAGAAAGATAGAGGTAACAGTGGTGTCTTGATATTCGCACTTGTGGAGTTTTTCTATATCTTAATAAAGTTGTCTGGCTCACAGTTCTTTTGCGCTCTGGATTAAATATGTATTTGTAATGCAAGCAACATTAAAATTCAATATTATAAAATCAATTCAATATTAAAATTCGATTTGGTTAATATCTGAATGCCTACTATGCTGTAGAGACTGCTAGATATCGGGGATGTAGTGGTGAACAAGACAGAAACATCTTGCTTAAGCAAAATTTACAGTCTAGGAGGATAACTGATATTAAATAATTGTATTGTGGTAAGGTTTGTAAAAGATAAAGTGCAGTGCTTTGAGAGCTTTTAACTCCAGGGATTTAAACTTGTTCTTGATGGAACATGGGGACAGTGCATATCAGATTTCTTCAAGGAAGTGATATTTAAGGATGAATCAGGCAAAGTGGGGAGTTGAGGTTCTGCAAGCATGACATATTTGAGAAAATGCCTGGTCTAGTGTGGCCAGACTCTGCAGTGAGTAAGAACTGGAAGAAGCTTAGGTTGCGCAGGTGGGCAAAGATCAGACTGTGAAACCAGGTTCTGGGTTTTGGCCTTTTGTCTCAAGGGCAGGAGAAGCCAGTGAAGGGTTCTAAGCAAATTTAAAGATAGTGACTATTTAAAAGGAGAAGCATGAGAGGTTATTTAACAGTCCAGAGATATAAGTTTTCCTGATAAATAAACCTAGCATATTTCAAGAACCAGTTTTTTTCTATTGGTATGCAAAATTCAAGATTTGAGAAGAGCAAGGAAGAAACTAGTGCTTGTTGAGGGCAACTGTGTGCTCAGTAGTAAATTCATTTAATCGTAATACCCTATCAAGTGATTATTACTATTCTCTTTTTTATTGATGGGGAAACAAAGACTCAGATCTCACATAAAGATAGGGACACAACTAGCAAATAGTTGCAGGATTTGAAATTTCATGCCCTTTTCAATGTACCACAGCATGTAACCCTATCTAGTTTTTCTCTTGGTGGTTTTCCTTGGAAACTAGGTTGTGATAACAAAGATGATAGTTACAAAAGCTATGAGGAATATTATAATTCTGTCACACAGAAGTCAATAAGATCAATAAGCATCATAAAATTTTTTAAATGGAGAGAACATTGGCAATACCATCCAAAATTCTTGTTTTACAAATGAGAAAATTTAGACTAAAGGAATTAAGAAGCCCCACATGAAGACGTAGTGTTATAGCCCCGACTAAATCTTATTATTGGTGATTTATGATATTCAACCTAGTGCTCTTTTTATCACGCTCATCTTCTAATAGATTTGGGGGGAGGGGGTAAAAACTCTCCTTTGTAAAGCAGTGGTCAGAACAGTCTAGGATACAGACGTGCTGAGCTGATGTCATACAGAGCAGCTTGAAATGCTTCTAAAACAGCCTTCTGAAGAGTTTAGATGTTAGATCTCTGCTTTTTAAGTGTAGATCTCTATAGTCCTCCCCGAGAACTGTACTCTAAAGCCCATATATTGCTTTGTTCTAATTCTTTTCATTTCTGAAAGGTGAAGTGATTTCCATGAATGGATTTTTGAATGAAGCACTTAGGTTAAATAAAATAAATATAAATTTTAACACTTGGTTTCAAAAAGTAATAATCAAAATTGCTCCTTGCCTAGTAGATTTTTACCTTCTCAAACATGAACATGAACATGCTTTACCATAGTCTATACAGCCTTATCTGTCTTTGCAGATACAGGGAAGCACTGCGTTCCTATAGCCTTCACGTCCCAGCTCTTCCACTCGACTGGCTGAGTGACTGGGCAGGAGGCTTCACCTCTCTGAGCCTCATTGGTATCGCTTGAGACTTGCTGAGGTTGTTTTGAGACACAGAATGAACTTGATAAACAGTAGTTTAAAGAATCAAACTGCCCTAACTTTTTGTCAGTAGGGTCATTTATTGATGTTGTTACTTTTAGCAGTAATACTTTCTAACATGTTTAAGAGCTATCAAATTATTATTATATACGTAATTAGAAATTTTAGTATGTATTCTCAACAGATGTGAACTTTCCTACTTTAATGGGGTTTCCCCTGCATTAAAATTTTATATTTTAGGTCATGTTTGATTTTACCTTGTTTTTGTAGTAGCTTTATCAAAAGAGTGACCTACTGTATTTTTTCCTTTCATTTTTGACCTGCTCAGTGGTGAGTATATCCTCACTTCTTTAGTGAAGAGTATAGTAAATATACCTTGCTGTCTTATCCTTTAAATAAGAAGATTTTGTTACCACTTTAAAAAAAACCTAAGCATAAGTTTACCCTGGGTAACTAGTTAGACTCCTTGTCTTATTTGTTACTGAGTTTAATAGTGTATTTTCCTGCTGTTAATAAAAATACCAGTGAAACTTGTTTCTAATGCTTTGAGAAATCTATAAACTTTACAGGATTTAATAAAAATTTTTGGCAAATCAAAACAAAACATTTCTTTTCTTTAAACATAAAGTCTTTTGGATATGCTGAAACTAGAAGGAAAAGTGATGAATGGCCTTCGCAATCTTGGGATCAGAGAAGAACATATGAGCGAATTTTTAAAGTTAAGCTCAAATGGTTGGGAAGATACCTATGCATTAGATATTAGACATTCTTCCATAATGGTAAGTATGCATGTTTATTTTAATTCCTCGCTTTAAAACCTTTAGTAGACTTCAGAGTTAACATAAAACCAAATATTGGCAGGCTTTAGAGTAAATCTAAGCATTTTGAAAGATATTGTAGGAGAACTCAGTGAGAAGAAGAAGTAAAACTGCAGACTCTTCCCCTCGCACCCTTATATCTTCTTTCCCCTTCCTCGTATTCTCTGTACTTCCTCACGAGAATATCTGCTCAGTTCATTCACCATCCTTTCCAGCTTTAAAGATAAAAACAAGTGAGAACAACAGAATAACCACATGAGCAACAGCAACAACAAAATACCAAATGGTTAAAATCTGAGGAATGTAAGAATACCACCTTCATATAATGAAAACCTTGCCTAACACATTGCAGTGGCCTCCTAACGTTCTGGTCCATGTATTATAGCCTAAGTGAATTTTTTTTTTGAAATCTGATCACATCACTTTCCCTTGCTTAAAGCACAAAAATAGTCCATCATATGGCCTAATAGGTGTAAATGGCCTACTTCCTCCTTTCATATCTTAAACTATGACATATTCTTTTTTACCACGATCCCTTATCCCGTGCTTGGAAAGCAGTTCTTCCTCTCTTTATCCAATTAACCCCTACTCTTTTTTCAGACTTCAGCTCCAAACAGTACTTCCTGAGAGAAGCTTTCCTTAACTATCCAAAGTAGACGATTATTTCATATATGCATTGTGTCAAGGAATCCTCAAGTTCACCCTCAGGTTCAGTGACTGACAAGGCCTGGAAGTTGTTATACTCATGGTTATGATTTATTAGAGCAAAAGAATACCAAGCAGTATCAGAAGCAGAAAGGGCATGGGGTGAAGTCCAGAGGAAACCAAGTACAAGCTTCCAGGAGTTCCTCCTAGTGGAGCTGTACAGGACATGCTGAATTTGATGTGTGACAATCCGTGCAAAGTGCTGCCTACTAGGGAAGCTGACTTGAGCCTGAGAGTTCAGGGTTTTTAAAAGGGGTCTGGCATTTAAGCATATAATGGCCATGTGACTGATGTTAGTCACTGAAACTCCAGACCCTGAGAGAAAAAGCAGGTATTCATTCTAAATCATATCGTTTGTAAAAACTCTATACAAACTGCTAGAGCATGCAGCAGGCCCTCAGCATGCAAAACACTCTTTATCAGTCAGAACATTCCAAGAGCTCAATTCCCAGGAGCCAGCCTAGAGAATCTTTATCAGGAACACAGGCCTTTCTTGGGAATGTGCAAGGTGTGGGCAACCCAGGCTTGCTGACTTAATCCTCTCTTTCTCTCTCTCTCTCTCTCACTCACTCACGCACACACACACACACACACACACACGTGTGTGTGTATGTATGTATCTATATTTATTATGTTATAGAACTACCAATCGCTCTGTATACTTAGCACAGTTATAATTTTACATTTATCCTGTGGTTCTTTGTGATGTCTTTGTTTCTTACTTGACTATATAAACTTCATGAAGGTAGGAATTTTTTCCATTTTTTCTCTCACCATTATATCCCTGGCTGTAGTAGGTACTCAATAAATATAAATATTCCTTGAATGAATAAGTAAATACTTATCTCAAACCAACATAAAACATAATTTTAACAGTGAAACTCTGGAAGCATTCCAGTTAGAACATAATATAAGTATGTTCATGTCACTTATATGATTTAACATTATTATAAAAAGTATAACTATTAGAAATGAGAAAATAAAAATGTTGCATGACATAAGATTATGTAACTAAAACTCCTTAAGGGAAGCATTTATAATTAATAAGAGATTTTAGTAATATGGGTTTGAAGTAACTGTAAACAGATCAAAAGCTTTTTTTCCAAAAACCATTTGGAAGACATAATGATTTATTCATAATAACATAAAAATTTAAATACCCTGATAATATCTTAATAACTACTATGTGATAAAATAGTCTTAATAATTAATAATAAAAACTACAACTTAACTGATGAGTTATAAAAGAAGGATAAAAGGACACATGGAGAGTGTTAATTGGCATAGCCTTTTAAAAAATTATGGCTGCGGTGCTGTTAAAAAAAATGTTCATATATACTTGAGCTAGTAATTTCACTGGAAACTTCCATAAAGAAGTAGGAAATGGAGAAAAATCTTTATATCCAAAGATATGATCATTACTGCATATTTTTGAAACAAATAGAAATGAGTTAGCTATAAACAGAAATGTTGTAAATTGTATAACCACACAATTATTATTCAGAGATCAAAATTATGTTTATAGATATGTTTTAATAACCAGAGATAATGACTATGTCCTCATGTAAAGTAAAAAATATATGATATCATCATGTGAAAAGATAGACAGAGGATCAGAAGGAAATCTATCAAAATGTTAAGTTACTAATGGGTGATGTGGTTTGATCGGTATTTTTCTTCATGCTTTTCTGTAAATTTCAGATTTTAACAATGGGCATTATTATAGGATCAGGAAAAAAAAGTTTTTAAGGGAAAAAAACATAACTTCACTGGACGTCATACTGTTTGTTTTTCTGTAAAAATTTAAGGGATTCCCTCTGAAGTATTGCAGTTGTTACAGTTACTTTTGTCCTATGGGAACAGCCGTCCCACTTATAGACTTAGTCCACCATCCAAGAATCATGGAGCAATAACAGCACCAAAGAACTACCATATTCCCTGAACATCAGAGACCTCAGACTGAGGACAAACCACATATGTTATTAATTAGTTACCATCGTATTTTCTAGAACAATTTTCTAAATGACTCGTTTGTTGATAACTGTTTTTTTACTACTCTTTGGACCATATTCTCTCATTAGCTCGATTTTACTCTTTCTTGGATATCTTTAAACTCTGTAGCAGATATCTTTTCTAATAATGTTTTATCAGGAAAAGGAATGACCATGTTAGTAATCTTAATACTTTGTGCCTTTTATTTTAAGCATTTATGCTTTTGATCATTTTTAGAAGAATGCTGAGAGTAAGTCACACTGATAAAATGAGGGAAGTAATTTTCAAGGCTATTCTGGACATAAGAAATAGACCTGTAAAGAAACTGTCCAGCTCCACTTATAAAGTAACATCCTGACCCTCTAAGGTTGGCTGTGGAAGACGGTCACTCACATGGGGAGCAGCCCTGATGCTGTTCCCATTGCCTCCACCACCCACAGAGTCACAAAGTCTCCTCCTGTACTGCTATAAAGTCTCCTTTCTTGCCCAACTCTTCGACACCTTCGAGAGGCTTTCTTTTACAAGGAACTTCTATCTGAGAGTGTCATGAAGTAATTTTTATTGAGGTAAAATATACATAAGATAATGCTTTTTTAACCATTTTAAGTGTGTAATCCATTGGCATTAAGTAGATTCACAGTCTCGTCCAACCAGCACCATTATCCATTTCCAGAACTTTTTCATTATTTCAAACAGAAACCCATTCCCTTCTCCTCTAAGTCCCCGGTAACCTCTGTTCTACTTTTTGTCTCTATGAATTTGCCTATTCTAAATACTTCATGTAAGGGTAATCATACAGTATTTGTCCATTTATGCCTGGCTTATTTCACTAGGCATAATGTTTTCAGGGTTCATCCATATTGTAGCATGTATCAGAATTTCATTCCTTTTTAAGACTAATAATTTTTAAAGTAGCTTTTTTACATACTATTAAGGGAAGCTTCATGTCTCAATTAAATGCTTCTGTTTTTCCACTTGGAAAGTGCCTGCCTGAGTAGAAAATTATTTCTTAGGCTTTATTCTCTAGATACCTTAAAAAAATCAACTGGCACAAATGCAGAGCTCTGAGGTCTCAGTACTCTTCAGCTTGGTCTGTTAGAGCAGCAAAATTAGCTCACACATAAGCTTTATTTTTGTTTCATAGCATTTGCTACCACCCAATATGATATGTATTTGTTTTGTAAGTGCCACAAAAACCAGGACTTTGTTAAATATCTTCAACATACATCAGGTCCTATTGAATAGGAAGCACTCCAAAAAAAAAATCATTGATTATCTTAATGTCAAAACAGTTATTCATGAATGAAAGCAATACTTTGCTTTTAATTCTTTTTCCCCTGGATCTGTCTCCCCACTTACTTTTTATCTTTACAGAGAAAGCTGAGGCCCTGAGTTAAATCACTTCTGACCTCTGTGTTTATACCCTCCCCCTCAAAAAATCTTGGTGGTTTATTTCTTAAAGGTCTAATTGACAGTTCAGTAAGGATTTGAGGGTCATTGGTATTCTTCCATCCCTGATTTACCATTCCAGCTTTCTCTGTCTCAGACATCAGGAATCACCTCAGGTGTCACTGGAATTTTGTTAAGAGTCAGTAAAAACAATCATAGGATTATATGTTTGGCTCCTTTGGATTGTAATTTCTTTTCAGTTCACTGTGCCAGACCACGAACAGTGACAGAGGCTTTGGTCATATTCTAGCAAAACTACCCCTGCAACTATTTTCTGTACTGTGATGTTGATGATGTAGCCATATTCCTGGGGCGTTTATTATAACTTTCTTTAATTTTCTCTTCTTTAATGTTCCCAAGTCACTCTAGCCACTTGTCATTATATAAAAACAATTCTATTTTTTTCTTATTGTCACCAAGACGATAGTGATACGATTTTTTTAAAAAAGGCACCAGTAGGCACAGGCAGAGCTTATAAGTTCTTTAGCTAAGAGTGTAACTTGCCAACCACAGTGGATCCCACAGTCATAAAGGCAAGTTTCCCTGTCCACGTCCAGTAATGATGTTGTAAATCAGTTGAGTATAGACACGTGGGTTTATTTCTGGACTTTCAGTTCAATTCTGTTGATCTGTATCTTATCCTTATGCCAGCACCACACTGGTTTTTTTTTTTACTGTAACTTTGTAGTAACTTTAAAAATTGGGAATTTTGAGTCCTTCAACTTTATTCTTCTTTTTTAAGATTGTCTTGCCATCCTTGCACCTTTTCCTTTCATTATGAATTATGGAATCAGCTTGTCCATTTCTGTTAAAAAGAAAAAAAAGACAGCTGGAATTTTTATTGAGATTTTGTTGAATCTATAGAACAATTTAAGGAATATTGCTATTGAAATATATTACATCTTCCAATCCATGAACATGAGATGCCTTTCCATTTATTTAGGTCTTCTTTAATTTCTTTCAACAATGTTTTGTAGCTTTCAGTGTAAGTCTCAGACTTGTTAAATTATTTCTAAGTATTTTACCCTTTTTTATGTCCCTATAAATGGAGTTGTTTTCTTATGTTTAATTTAGGATTTTTCATCGCCTTTTTTGTTGTTGTTGAAAACTGGACATCTTGAATATTGTATTGTGGCACTTCTGGAAGTCAGATTCTCACCCCTCCCCAGGGTTTGTTATTGCTGTTTGCTGTTGTTTTTATTATTTGTTTAGTGACTAATTTTATAAAGTCTGTATTCTTTTTCATGTGTGGCCACAGAAGTGTCTGTTATGTTAGCCTGGTCATCTGCTAAGTATTGAACAGAGATTTACTTACACGCCTCGAACCAGAAAATCTCCCAGTCTTTGCACAGGGGCTCTGTGTGTGTGTGGCACGTGGAGGCAGGGGGAGCAGCACACGCTAAACAATCAATCAGGTGGTCTGCATCTCTGCATTAGCCTTCAGTTCTTGTTTGCATAGAGCTTGGAAGTCAGCCAGGGGTGAGAAGAACGTAGGGCCTTCTCAGGTCTTTCCTGAGCATGCACGTGTTCCTGGGCTTGCACATGGCCTTGTAGATTTCCAGGAATACGTCAGAACTTCTCAAAGCCCTGTTTCCCAAAACATCTCATTCCCCAGCCTTTCCTCACTAAGTTTGTGGTTACTCTATTGTGTGTCCCAGCTATTCTCTCTTGTCTCAGGAGTGACTAAAACATTTGCCTGTAAATGTTTTCCGTAAATTAGAGTAGCAGCTTTAACACTAGGCAAATCACAAGTTAGGCAGGATAAAGGCAAGACCTTTCTGAAGGTTTTCTAGGGAGTCACCAGACAGTTCAAACAAAAAGTTAGAATTCATTCAGAATAAAGTCCATTCTACTGCTTCCAATAATATTGGTACTGGAATGTGAGCTGTCATTTTCAAGGCTACTGATTAGCTTGGGAGCAGGAGATGGGACTAAGGGAAGTTACAACGCCACACATCTCAGTGTTCTTACTGAGATTCAGCCATTTTTCTTGAATAAACACTCTCAGTGTTGCTGCAAGCTTTTGGTTAGTTTTCATGGTTCTGAAAGTGTTCATTCCCACAGATTTTCTAGTTTTTCCATTTTTTGTATAAGGACAGAATTTTGGAGTTCCTTACTCAGCCATTTTAGCTAATGTCGCTCCCCAGAGAGAGCCCAGAAGATGTGAACTGTAAGTCTTTTAAGTTCTTTGCCTCTGTCAGAGGGAGAGTCGGCCTCTAACAGCATAACCCATTATGTGATTATTTGTTGACCTGTATAGCTCCTTGGATGTTCAGGAAATTGTCTTCCAGGTTCTAATCTATAAATGACAGTATCTTTTTTTCAGTATCTTGGAAGCCTAGTAGAAAGAAAGGCCCAAGTTATGACCAACAGAATGGATGGAGGTAGGTCACTGGAGTGTCAGTGCCAGTTCTGCATGCGAGTTCGTGAGGCGCTCTTCCAGTTACTGTTGCTGCTTTTGTGTATTCACCTGAGACTAAGGAAAGGGGCAGTTCAGTTTCTGTGGGCCTAGTCAACGTGATTTCCAGTGTTGTCTCAGTAGTTCTCCAGAATGGATCCACATATTACCTCAGTTACTTCACCCAACACCCATGGTTGTAAATTAGGCCATTTCTCTAGCTTTCTAACTTTAGTATTTGTGATAAGAATCACTTAGGGCACTTGTTTTAAATGGGGATGATTTAGTAGGCCTGAAGTGGCACCAAGGAATCTGCATATTAAATAAACACGTGCAGCTGTTTTGATCCACATTAGAAGTGACTCTATCTCCAGTCATTAATTCAAGTTCAGTGGGACTGATACATAAAGCATAATGCCAGTTTCTCACTTGAAGTAAAAAATACAACTCACCACCAAGGGGATCGGATATTCACCTCCTCTACATGGTGCCGCCTTCTCCTCTGACCTGGGTAGGATTCCCACAGGAGAAACAGTTAACTAATCTAGACGTTGCTGACTGAGTCTACAGCAAGTTCCAGTTCTCACAGGACCCCTGGCCTATTGTGAGGATCTTTAGAACCGTTCCCATTACCTTCACATCTTGGCAAGAATTACCTCAGAAACATAAATAAGAGACAGTACTACTGATTTTTCCAGGGAGACTAAAGTTCTCCCTTCTATCTCAGTACCACCAAGACAAATTTTAGTGGAAAAAAGCTAATCCCAGAACCCATCATACTTGTTAACCACTAAAATAGAAATTGTTACAACTGTCAACTGTCATCCCCCCTCAGATGTCTTATGGATGAGGATGTCTGAAACCGAGTTAACTCCTTCTCTGCTCTCCTGTCCTCTCCCCTGGAAAAGCCTACTTCTTAGAGCTTAATGTCTCTGTGCTGATACAGTTTCCTCTCTGAAAGCCATGAATTACCCTAGATTTCTCCGTCCTCTTCATCCCTCTTTGTGTGTGTCTCTTAATTCTGCCTTCTCTCTAAAACCACTGCCTCTGGCTTAGGTAGGCCCTCCAGAATTTCATGTCTAGATTATTGCAAAAGCCCCCTCATTTCTTCAGGTATTGTGTTGTCCCATTTGTCCTCTCCTCTCTGACTTTGAGCTACAGGTATGTTAGACCTTTTGCCTGTGTCACTCATCTCTCTTACACTTTGTTTTGATTTTGCATTATTTTTTTGTTTGCTTTAGTTAATATACATTCTGTTGATCTGTCATCCTGTTTCCTAATCCCTGTCTCTTCTTTTGTGTCTGGTCTGCAATTAAAACCACCTGATAAGTTCATCCATTTCTTAATTACAGACACTGTTTAAAATTCTAAAATATCCCTTTGGTTCTTTTTTTTTTTTTTTTAATAGGTTTTAGTTCTCTGTTAAAAGTTTCCATCTTTCCATCTATTTTTGTTCTTTTTAAAATGTATATGAATTGTTATTTTAAAGTCCTTGCCTAAGTCCCTTTCTATTGTCTGTTTTTTCCTCCTGCATTTTGATATTTGGTCCTTTTCTTTTTGCATGACAGTTTTTGGTAAGAACCAGAAATTGCTGATGAAAAGTTATAGAAGCAAAGAATTGTAAGGTCTGTTCTGGCAGTCCAGGTACCAGACGCTTAACTTGATTCTGTTGAGGCTTGATTTTAGGCTTTGTGAGAGTTCTTCTATTTTGTGTCTTACTCCTAGCGTCTGACCCTACTGGGTCTCAAATGAAAGTGCAGTGTTTAGCAAAGTCCTTCCACCTTGAACTCCAACCTCTGTCTCTTCAGTAACATGTTATGCCTGCAGCTTCAACCTCCCCGTTTCTGTTTTCTCCTGGCCTTTTTTGCAGGGGGAGGCGTGTTGCCATGTGTATGTGTAGATTAGTAGTCAGCAAATGAGAGGAGTTTCTGCGGAGATTTCTTGGGTTTCTTCTCTGCAGTTTCCTCCTCTGCTGGACTTACCCCCATCTCAAATCTCATCAGTTTGGCAGCCCTAACTTTCACTTCTGTCTTTCCCAATATGTAGGAAATATATCTTCCCCACACTGGGACAGCGCAGTATGACTGTCACTCTCTGTTGGAATTCTCTTCCTCCAGGCTGCAATTTGGAAAATGCCCCCAGCGACAAAGTTGAGGAGCTTGCCTCGTCTGCCTCCTGCTTTCAAGGATTGTAACTCCTCAGTTGTTGATTGTTGGTTGACCCCTACCTCCATGCCTCTAGACAGTGCTTTTCTCTACCTTTTGTCATTGTTTCGGCGGGGTGGGGTGGGGGGAAAGGCTAGTCTAATATAAGCTATTCCATCTTTATTAGAACCGGACGTCCAAAATGTTGGTTTTAAACATTTAACTTTTGTAAGTCGTTTTATTTTCCTTATGTCCAAGCTTTTAAATTTTAGAGGAAAGGCGAATGACCTCATTGCCTCCTGTACCTTAAATGGTTTATCAGAGTAATTTTTATACAATTTTATTTTTTAGTATGAAAAACAAACATATGAGTAAATGGAGTCAATTGTTTCGGAAGGGGAAGGCTTAATGTAAAAAGCTATGGGAATATAAAATTTTTGCACATATATGTTCCTTAAAGACTATTCAACTAGCTTCTTATACTTAATCAGAACTATAGAAAATCTTGTGTATATTTCACTTGCTGTTTGACAGAGTGAAATCCGGCTTTGAAAATGATTTAAGTATTAATGTAGCTTTCACAGATTTCTGGATTCTTTTCTAGTGGATTAATGACTTAGAAACTGATGATTTGTATGTTACGTGGCCTTCAAGTTGCCAGGAACTCTTGAAGCCAGTGTCCCCTGGAAGTATACCTTTCATAAGGCGTAATTTTCATAATTTGGTAAGTTTTATGCTTTGAAATTTTGTATACATCTTTTATAAATATATCACCATTCTTTTTGGACTACCCTGCTCTTGGTAAATAGGCATCTGAGTAATAAGGAAGGAAATATTTGCCTGATGCAACAAGCCTGAGGTGGCATGGCTGACTAGTTTTCAAAAGCTAGCAGTGTCACATAATCTGCCTTATATTATTTAACCCTCATGTGCTTTTATAATACCAACATTAAATTGTTGGGTTACTGTTATATTTTCTAAAAGCAATTTATGATCGAACTTTTCTTCTTTATTATAAAGAACTAATTTAAGTACATTTCAGGGAAAAATACATAAATACTACTATGTCATCTGTGATATAAATGTTCATTATTACAATGTTAAATAACCTCATAGAACTTTGTAATATGGAGAAAACACCTAGGGCTTTATATTTTTTTCACATAGTAAGTGAATATCTTAGTTCCTACAGCAGATGTTAATGCTGTAATTTTTTGGATCAGAATTCAATTTCTATTTCCTTTTTTAAAAAATTCATCACAGAAAATCCAACGAACACTTAGAATAAGGTATTTCACTTCCTGTAAAAAATATTTACTTTGTGCTGTGCTTCAAAAAGAGGATGAATAACCTGATTAAATTTCGTGTATTATTATATTTTGGTGTGTAGCTTTTAGAAATTTGTAAACTGTGAAATTCTTTCTTATATACATTCCTCAAAATTCTTTAAAATTGCTAGAAAATTTAGAAAATTATACCTTGAATTTCATGCTTTTAGCTACAGAAATTAGATTAAATTTCGATTTCATGAAAATTATGAAGTGTTAAAACAAAATGGTGATTATAGTCTATCTACTTTTTTTTAGGTTCTGTTTATTGATCCGGCTCAAGAATATACCGTGGACTTTATAAAACTTGCTGAACTCTTCTTTTATCATAAAATTCCTCTTAGGTAGTTGTCAATTTATAACAGACTGTCAACTGAAGGAAATCCAGTGATGTTCATGTTGTGTCACACGGAGTGTCAATGTTGAATTCAAAGTGATGGTCATCTCTAGTGCCTGACACAACATAGCTGTGTGCTGTGAAAAATCATACACCTTTATGGTCAGCTCCATTAATCAGAGCTGCTTGCTAGTCTTGTTTACCCTGTTACCTTCCTGAGAGAATGATTGTCACTTGGGTACTTAAGGATGGGTCCATTTTCCGTGGTCGGGTTAGGAGTACACTTCCCTCCACTTTTTCTTTCTGGAAAAAAATAGCTGTTTGATAATGTCACCACCAGAGAGAGTTTTACATTTTGGAGGAATCCAACAGAGATGAGGATTTTGGTGAAAAGGCATTACAAATCAAAGCTTTTCAAATAATAATACTCCCCTTTACCTCATCTACTAACACATTCCCTCCATCTAGATGTTCTAGTCTAATAATATTTAAAAATCGTGGTTTATTGTGGTTCAAGAGGTAGTTGTAACATCTCTCATTCATCTTCTTTCCTAGAATTGGTTTTGTGTTCATTGTTAATACAGATGATGAAGTTGATGGAAAAAATGATGCTGGAGTTGCTCTTTGGCGAGCTTTCAACTATATTGCAGAAGAGCATGATGTATCACAAGCATTTATTTCCATAGTACACGTGAGTTGATGTACTACATATAATTTCTTTAGGATGTAGAGTGGTTTTTGCATTACTATAATTATTATTATTTATTATTTTTACATTTCAAAGTTTATAAAAACTATCATGGGGATTAGTACACATGATGAATTTGATTCTTGCAGCTCCCAACTGAAGTACATAATATTGTCCCCATTTTACAAATGAAGCTCTGCCCAAATCTATGAATTTATTTAGGTTTACCCAACCAATAAAGGAACTTAAATTGTATATATAAATTTAGAGGAAGCATAGTAATAGAAAATAATTAGTAAGGGAAGAATTCTTGAGCTGGGTTTGGAATAAAATCATGAATAGAAAAGATTATTTCAAACTTAAATGTTCTAAATGACAAAGTATATAGAGACTTCCTAGAGAATTTCGAAGGAGGAAGAAAACTTCACAACAGCAAATTGGTGTCAAAATGGTAAGATTGATGCTGAGTCTGACAAAGAGACTATAAGAAATGTCAGAAATTGTTAAGAACCTTATTAAGGAAAAACAAGAGGTAGGAAGATTATTTTATAATGGAGGGTTTGAAACTCTCTTATGGCTCATAATGGAAATATAAATGTATTAAAGAGCTCTATTGTTGTTATTAAGAAAGTCAGGTTATAGCTTTAAAAAACTATTCATTTTTATATTTATTATTCTTTGGCTTGTCAACCATTATTGTAACAGGGAATGGTTCTTCTTCAAACTGAAAATGAAATTACCAAAGCAGTGTAAATTTCCTGCCCTGTTTCTGGAGCTCCCACGAAAACCACTAAATACTTCACTGAGTCATTGTCCTGAGGTATAGAAACTACCTACACTTCAGTGACTTGGGGATACACTGTATTCTGTAAAATAGTACCATGGAATAAGTGTCAATATTATATCTCAGTGTATTAGTTTTACTGATTGGTGTAAGAGTTTATAAGGGATTCAGTCAAATTGACTTAAATCTTTTATTAAAGTCCACCTACCTCACTGTGAAAGGATCAGTATGATATTCAACACTAAGAAACTTCAAGACCTTCCAAAATTATCTTTACCTTAATTATTTATAATTGAGATCTAAGTTACCTTAATTATCTCTATTGAATCTCTCTTCTGTGAGCATTTTGTATTAGACATTAATTTGCACATGATGGCATATTTGTCAGTACCTTGCCTTTTGAATTATCTACTGTGATGTTCAGCACAGTACTGTAATCTCTTGGAAAACTGAATTATACTCGAAACCATGTGATTCAGTACAAAGCAGCATAAAAGTAGGTATTGAATATGTGCAATAGCCTATAAGTTGTGCTAAACAAAGGAAGAAGAAGAAGGAAAAATCAGTGAGGAAGAGATATTTAGAGAAAGCAGTTAGAATCCACTGGGGTCTGAAGTGTCAGGTTGTTCATAGTTTTTTAAACTGTATTTGCTTGTGACCACCAAATTTTTATATCCCATAGAAAGGTAAAACATTGTTGAGTTAACATTCTGTTGGGAGAGTATTATGTCCATTAGATCACTTAGCTTCACTAATTTAGAATAATTTGAGCAAAATCTTGTCTTTTAGTAAAATACGTGAATTATAAAAATCTCTTTAATACTGTTTTATTACTTTCAATGAGCAAATTATTATATTTAAATTAATTTGAAAATACAGTATCAGGAGAGAGGAAGAATATAACAGAAGGCCAAAGTCATAATAACAGTGTATGAAAGTTATTGAAATATATTGGAGAATTATGGTAGAGTAAGTACATTATTTGTAGTAAAATGATCTCACTTTGTATCTCAGCTCTACTGCATAGTGACTCTACAGACATACAAGTAGTTTAATTTTCTCTCCCTACCTTACAACATTCAGATTCAAAAATATATGTTACATACTTAATGAATATTTGATGAATTCAGATAGAAAATGTAAAAGCACTTTAAGACTTTAACTTTTGGCCCCAGTGGAGTAACAAACAATAGATTAGCCATCCTACAGTAAGCACTTATAAAACTGAACAAAATACATGATATAAGTCTGCACACCGGCACACATGGAGGAAAGACGTGGCAGACATCCATACTAAAAACAGCCCTCACACCAAAGATATTAGACTCATGCAGGATACACAGGGATGCTCCCGCATAAAAACAGCCCTTGGAGACCACAGTAGATAATTGTTACTCCCAATTCATAGAGTCAGAGAAATATAAGTAAAGTGAAGAAACAGAGGAACGACTCTCAACCAAAAGAACAAGAGAAATCCTCTGAAAGAACAATGAAACAGATCTTTCCAATCTGCCACGTCCCGAGTTCAAAAAGGGGGTAATAAAAATATTGAAGGAATTAAGAAAGACTATCGATAGAAGTGCAGATCACTGTAACAAGGAACTAGAAACTATAAAGAGGAGCCAATTAAAATTAGAAAACTCAATTGCTGAGATGAAAGCTCAGGTAAAGGCAATAAATAGCAAACTAAATAATGCAGAAGAATGAATAAGTGATCTGGAAGATAAAATAATGGAATCACCCAATAAGAACCAGCAGACAGAAGGACAAATGAAAACAAAAAAACAAAAGCAATATAAGAGACCTATGGGATAATATAAAGCATGCCAATCTATGCATAATAGGGATCCCAGAAGGAGAAGAAGAAAAATGGGATTGAAAATGTATTTGAAGAAATTATTGCCGAAAACTTCCCAAACCTAAAGAAGGAAACAGATAAACAGGTACAGGAAGCACAGAGGGTCCCAAACAAGAAAAACCAAATAAACCTACACCAAGACATGCTATAATTAAAATGGCAAAAGTTAAAAGAGAGGATTCTAAAGGTAGCAAGAGAAAAACAAAGAGTTAGCCTATGGGCATTCTTTTGTAACTATCAGCTGATTTCTCTACAGAAGTGTTGGAGGCCAGAAGGGAGTGGCAAGATATATTCAAAGTCCTAAAAAGGAAAATCCTGCAACCTAGGATACTCTCTACCCAGCAAGATTATTATTTAGAATGGAAGGTGAGATAAAGAATTTCTCAGACAAGCAACAACTAAAAGAATACAGCAATGCTAAACCTATCCTAAAAGAAGTATTGAAAGGTCTTCTCTAACTAGAAAAGAAGGAAGAATCTGTAGAAAAGAGAAGATCACAATTGGAAATGCGATGATGACTACAGTGAACAGCAAAAGAATAAACATGAAGATGTAAAAGAGGACCTCAAAATCATAAAATGTGGGGGGAGGGAATAAGAAAATTTAGATTTTTTTTTTTTTTTTTTAGAATTTATTTAAACCTGTATGACTACCAGTCTAAATCAAGTAGATATAGTAATGGGATAACATAATTGAAAAACAGAGAAACCACAAATCAAACACATAAAATAGATTCACAGAAACAAAAAAGAGGAGAACTCAAGCATAGCACAAAAGAAAATCATCAAACTGCAAAAGGGAAAATAAAAAGAAAGGAACAAAGGAGAAATACAAAATCAAGGTTTAAAATCGCAATAAATACATATCTATCAATAATTACCTTAAATGGAAATATTTAAGGGAAACAAGGTTTAAAATGGCAATAAATACATGTCTATCAATAATTACCTTGAATGTCAATGGACTAAATGCTTCACTCAAAAGACACAGAGTGGCAGATTGGATAATAAAACAAGAGCCTACAATATGCTGCCTATAAGAGACACACTTTAGGGCAAAAGACGCACATAGATTGATAGAGTATGGAAAAAGATATTTCATGGAAATGGAAATGACAAGAAATCAGGGATAGCAATACTCATATTAGATGAAATAGACTTTAAAACAAAGACCATAAAGGATAAAAAAACACTGCATAATGATAAGAGGATTAATATAAGAAGAGGATATTACATTTGTTAACATATGCACCCAATAAAGGAGCACCTAAATACATAAAATAAATACTAACAGACATAAAGGGAGGAATTGACAGGAACACAATAATAGTAGAAGACTGTAACACCCCATTGATCAGTGGACAGATATTCCAGACAGAAAATCAGTAAGGCAACAGAGATCCTAAATGACGCAATAGAACAGTTAGATTTAATTGATATTTTCTGTACATTACACCCCAAAAAACTAGAATATACATTCTTTTCAAGTGCACATGGAACATTCTCTAGGATAGAGCACACACTAGGACACAAAACAGGTCTCAAAAAATTTTAAGAGGATAGAAATTATCTCAAAGATCTTTTCTGACCACAACAGCATGAAACTAGAAATCAGCCACAGAAAGAGAAATGAGAAAAAAAGATTGCATGGCAACTAAACAACATGCTACTAAAAAAACCAGTGGGTCAATGATGAAATCAAAGAAGAAATTTAAAAAATACCTTGAGAAAAATGACAGTGAAAATACAGTCATACAAAATCTGTGGGATGCAGCAAAAGCAGTCCTAATAGGGAAGTTCATAGCGATACAGGCCTTCCTCAAAAACAAGAAAAATCTCAAATGAACAACCTAACTTCCACCTAAAAGAATTAGAAAAAGAAGAACAAATAAAACCTAAAGTCAGCAGAAGGAAGGGAATAATAACGATCAGAGAGGAAATAAAATAGAGATTTAAAAAACAATGGAAAGAATAAAACCAAGAGCTGTTTTTTTGAAAGGGCAAACAAAATTGACAAACCTCTGGCCAGGCTAGCCAAGAAGAAAAGAGAGAGGACCCAAATAAAATAAGAAACGAAAGAGGGGAAATAACAACCGATACCCCAGAAATATAAAAAAACCATAGGAGAATACTATAAACAATTATATGCCATCAAATTCGACAACCTGGAAGAAACAGACAAGTTTCTAGAAACATACAGCCCACCAAAATTGAATCAGACTGATCACTGGAAGTGAAATAGAATCCGTAATAAAACTCCCTGCAAACAAAAGTCCAGGACCAGATGGCTTCACTGGGGAATTCTACTAAACATACAAAGAAGAACTTCTCAAACTCATCCAAAAGTAAGAAGAGGGAGCACTCCCAAAGTTATTCTATGAAGCCACCATCACCTTGATATCAAAACCAGACAAAGACATTACCAAAAAAGAACATTAAAGGGCAATATCTTTGATGAGTATAGATACAAAAATTTTCAACCAAGTATTAGCAAACCGAGTCAAATAACACATAAAAAAGATCATACACTACAATCAAGTTGGATTCATCCCAGGGTCACAAGGATGGTTCAACATATGCAAATCAATCAGTGTGATACACCACATCAACAAAAGAAAAGACGAAAATCACATGATGATCTCAATAGATACAGGGAAAGCATTTGATAAAATTCAACAGCCATTCATGATAAAAACTCATGTCAAAGTGAGTACAGAGGGAACATATCTCAACATAATAAAAGCTATTTATGACAGATCTACAGCCAACATAATACTTAATGGTGAAAAGTTGAAAGTCTTCCCAGTAAAATCTGGAACAAGACAAGGACGCCCACTTTCACCACTTCTATTCAACGTAGTATTGGAAGGCCTAGCCACAGCAATCAGACAAGACAAAGAAATAAAAGGTATTCAGATTGGTGGGGAAGAGGTAACATTGTCACTGTATGCAGATGACATGATACTGTATATAGAAAACCCTAAAAAATCCACACAAAAACTATTAGAACTGATAAACAAATTCAGCGAGGTATCAGGATACAAGATGAACATACAGAAATCTGTTGCATTTCTTTACATTAACAATGAAATACCAGAAAAGGAAAGTAAAAAAACAATCCCTTCTGAAATAACATTAAAAAATTAAAATACTTAGGAATAAACCTGACCAAGGAGGTGAAAGACTTAACACTCTGAGAACTATAAAGCATTGATAAAGGGAATAGAAGATTATTTAAAGAAATGGAAAGATATCCCATGCTCTTGTATTGAAAAAATTAATACTGTTTTTTTAATGTTCTTTTTATTTATTTATTTATTTTATTTTATTTTATTTTTGGCTGCTTTGGGTCTTTGTTGCTGCACGCAGGCTTTCTCTAGTTGTGGCGAGCAGGGGCTACTCTTCATTGCGGTGCACAGGCTTCTCATTGCAGTGGCTTCTCGTTGCGGAGCACGCGCTCTAGGCACACAGGCTTCACTAGTTGTGGCACACAGGCTCTGTAGTTGTGGCTCGCGGGCTCTAGAGCACAGCCTCAGTAGTTGTGGTGCGTGGGCTTAGTTGCTCTGCGGCATGTGGGATCTTCTCAGACCAGGGCTTGAACCTGTGTCCCCTGCACTGGCAGGCAGATTCTTAACCATTGTGCCACCAGGGAAGTCCCTGAAAAAATTAATATTGTTAAAATGGCCATACCACCCAAAGCAATCTACAGATTTAACGCAATGCCTATCAAATTATCCATGACATTTTTCACAGAACTAGAACAAATAATCCTAAAATTTATATGGAACCACAAAAGGCACAGAATTGCCAAAGCAATTCTGAGGAAAAAGAACAAAGTTGGAGGCATAATCCTCCCATATTTCAGACAATACTACAAAGCTACAGTAGTCAAAACAGCATGGTATTGGTACCAAAAACAGACATATGGACCAATGGAACAAATTAGAGAGCCCAGAAATAAACCCACACACCTATCAATCAATTGGTCTTCCACAGAGGAGGCAAGAATATACAATGAAGAAAAGACAGACCCTTCGGCAAGTGGTATTGGGAAAACTGGACAGCTGCATGTAAGTCAATGAAGTTAGTACACACCCTTACACCATACACAAAAGTGAACTCAAAATGGCTTAAAGACTTAAATATAAGACAGGATACCATAAAACTCCTAGAAGAGAACATAGGCAAAACATTCTCTGACATAGATCATAGTAAGGTTTTCCTAAGCCAATCTCCCAAACATTAGAAATAAAAGCAAAAATACACTTCAATATATAAGTCAAATGCTGAGTCATGAAAGGGGAAATCCACAGTAATGCAATAATAGTGGGGGACTTTAACACACCTTTTACGCCAATGGACAGAACATCCAGACAGAAAATCAGTAAGGAAACACAAGTCTTAAATGACACATTAGACCAGATAGACTTAATTGATATTTATAGGACTTTCCATCCAAAAGCAGCAGAGCACACTTTCTTCTCAGGTGCACAGGGAACATTCTCCAGGATAGATCACATCTTGGGCCACAAATCAAGCCTCGGTAAATTAAGAAAATTGAAATCATATCAAACATCGTTTCCAACCACAACGCTATGAGATTAGAAATCAATTACAGGAAAAAAAAAAACTGTAAAAAACACAAACACATGGAGATTAGTCTCCGGAATTTACAAACAGCTCATGCGGCTCAGTATTGAAAAAACAACCCAATCAGAAAATGGGCAGAAGATCTAAATAGACATTTCTCCTAATAAGATATACAGATGTGCCAATAGGCACATGAAAAGATGCTCAACATCACTAATTATCAGAAATACAAATCAAAACTACAATGAGGTATCATCTCACACCATTCTGAATGGCCATCATTAAAAAGTCTATAAACAATAAATGCTGGAGAGGGTGCAGAGAAAAGGGAACCCTCTTGCACCGTTGGTGGGAACGTAAATTGATATAGCCACTGTGGAGAACAGTATAGAGGTTCCTTAAAAAACTAAAAATAGAGTTACCATATGATCCAGCAATCTCACTCCTGGGCATATACCTGGAGAAAACGCTAATTCGAAAAAATACATGCACCCCAATATTCATAGCAGCACTGTTTACAATGGCCAAGACATGGAAGCAACCTAAGTGGCCATCAACAGATGAATGGATAAAGAAGATGTGGTGTGTACACACACACACACACACACACACACACACACACACACACACACACACACACACACACACACACACGCTTTGAGAGAAACCTGTAGGAGACTATTATTAGCAGAATCATCCACAATAGCAACAAACCGGAAACTACATACGTATGGTATACTGATACATATATACACATATATAGGTATATATTTATATCAGTACAGATGGATAAAATTTAATCATTTCACATAATGGAGCATGATATGCCAAGAGCATGGCTATATTAGAAGCCTAATGAAAGTATAGAAGGCCAGCGTATTACCACGTACTGTTTAAAGCTCAAAAGCAAACAAAACTAAATATCATAATGCATGGATATACATTCAGATAAAACTCCAGAACTTGAAAGATAAGGGAATGGTAAACACAAACAAAATGATGCTTGCTTCTGGGGAACAGAGGGAGATGGGACTGGGAGGAAAGTTTTGCTTTGCCAGCACTGTAATTCACAGAGATGTTCATTTTTTAGTGTTATGTGGTTTGTTCATGGAGATTGCTCATTTTGTTATTTATATTTCATAACGTATATGTTACATAGCTTCTTTTTTGCTTACCAAGTTACATAACAGTTTTTAAAATTAAAATAATGTATAAGAAGTTTGAACTGTTATATGTCTAAAGTAGCTTATGCAAGACATTCTGGCTACCTTAGCTACCTTAGGAGTACCTAATATTTTAAAATTACAAATTAGTAAAATGACTGATCTCAAAGACTTTTCATATATAACTTTTGCTTTATTCAAAACTTCATTTTCTAATCCCTGTTTATGTTTTACAGAAGGCTGAACTTTCTCCCTTTTTTTTTGAGTTACTAAGATCATAGTATGTCCTGCTTTGATATAAGGAGAAAACTTGCCCATAAATTGAGATGCTCATAAAACTAAACTCTGAGATCTACTTATAGATCTGTGTCACCTTTTAAAGGGATAGGTTACAAAGTTTATAGTGATAAAAGGAAATCAAAGAATGCTGATTCCTTACTATGAGGAATAATATGAGAATTCTGTCAGCCATAATATGAGGATTGTCTCTGGCAATAATAATTTAAGTGAATTGGGACTAAAAATAATATTCTTAATTGATATATCAGAATGCTACCTAATGGTGTTTGTACTTAAGTGGTTGTTCCCTCTGCTTGGTAAGCTCTTTCCCCATAACATAAACATATTTATGTTTCGGTGAGTCATCTGCTCAGAGATAACCTTCTCTCTTGAGACAGAGCTGTCATTTTCCCCATGTGGAACAGTGCCTGGGTCATAGCAGAGGATCTGCAATGAAGGGAGAAATGAAAAAAAAAAAAAAACAAAACCCTAAACAATGGAGTAACAGCTTACGTTATGCCAGTATGATTAGAATATTGGAGACTGGGGGAAGAATGGAAGTACAGAGAAAAATCTAGTTAGGATATTTACTAAAGAGCAATTGGAAATGAAAATAAAGCATTTCTGAAATAAGTCATTTAAAATATTTTATATGTATCTTTTTAAATAAAGTTAACCATTATTTTATTAAGAATCATAGCATCTGGTTTGATCAAAATAGAATATAATATACACATATGATATGGTATTTTGAAAGCCAAAGAATATTCACAAAACCATTTTTACTATAGGATAATAGATTGTATTCTTAAAATGGTTTATTTATCTGTGTATGTGTGGGGATCATGTGTGTATATATATGTATGTATATAGTATGCTTAGAACTTACAAAATATAAAATATGTTCTTTATTTTATAAATATGCACTCTAAGGGAAAGAAATTAAACTAATTACTGTAAGGTGAAAGTTAATTATAATATCTTTATCTTCACAGATGTACGAAAAAGTAGAGAATCACAATATACTCACTGTGGACAATGTGAAGGGTGTTCTCCAAAATGAATTTCCTCATGCTAATATTTGGGATATTTTGGGAATTTATTCTAAATATGATGGTGAAAGAAAGGTAAGCTGGAATGCAAATTTTTAAAAATGTGATCAAGAAACTTTTATTATAATCTCATGAATAAATGATCTCAGTATAATTAACTCATGATTTAGATTTTAGACCCTCAGAAAAAAGGGAAATTTCTACCTTTGAATGACACAAGTTGTATACAGTATTTAAGTTGCTACTGTTGACTTTTTTAAAAGTACAAAAACAGAGACTTCTCAGAATTTACAGTGCAGAAAATTACAAAAACAACCTTAAAACAATTAAAAAGTGGCAATAAGTACATACCTATCAATAATTACTTTAAATGTAAATGGACTAAGTGCTCCAATCAAAAGAGTGGCTGAATGGCTCTACAAACAAGACTCTAACTTTTATGTGGAAATAAATGAATTCATTTATTCATCTGTATTCTAGGTAAAGGCAACAGCAACATATGATGTGATACAAATGAATTTTTAAGTTGAGATAATTTTATATAGCCAAAACATACTATTTATATCAGTTGCCATGAAAATATCTGAGTAACACCATGTTATCCTCAGATATTGGTGTTCACAACCCAATATTACTGTTTCCTATTAACTACCTTTTTATACATAATATATTTGGATGTAAATTTCATTGCCAACTGTATTATAAGTACTTCAAGGAAAGGAATCTTGTCTTCTTATTCTTTTGTATTCCTCAAGTTTGCACGTCTTAATTTTTAGATATTATTTGTTGAGTCTTACAGTAATTGAAGGTTGAGCTCTCTTCCACCTCCTGACCTTCACTTGGTCTCCTCCAGTCCCAGTGGTAGTACTTAAAATATTTTAAACCTGTTGTGGCTTCAAGAGCAAACAATCAGAAAGAATCGATCAAAGCAGATCCTCGAACTGGAATGGAGTCTTGGAAGCCCTCACGCTGAGGCTGATACTGACTTGCTTATAGCTGAATCATGTTGACATGGATGATCTGGGAAAGCGGTCAAGGTAGTTCTCATGTGGGGAATCGCCATCCCAAGACAGCAGTTACTTACCAACTGGTGCAAAAGTATTTCAGTACAATAAGAATTGGAAAGTCCTGTGCAGTTGCAAACCAGCTGATTATCAGATCTGTTTTTAACACATTTTGGTTAAATGAATATTTAGTGTGAGTGTGACTTTTTAAGTGTTCCTCGTTAGTAAGTCAAGTACTATGGTTGTTTTTTAACAACTTTTTTTTTTGTAGCTTTAAGTGTTACTCCATTTTTACTCATTCACGTAGTTTTCTACCTATTCCAAATATATCGAGCTAGTCAAGAGATTGGTCAGATAACCTATCTAGAATTTTCCTTACACAAACAAACATAGCCATTAACAAGCCACCACTGTGCCCCACACACACCAGCCCCAAGAATGCCCTTCTGCAGCCACTCTGCATTTTGTCTAAACTGAACTGGTTGTCCTCTGCACCTGAAGCACAGCTGTCATTTCTGGATCTGCCTTTGCTGCTTTCCTTCATTGGATCTCTGCTTTTCCTCTGGCTTCATGAACACTGTGCCTTTCCTCTTTTTGATTTATTTTGCTTTTACTTCTTTCTCAAGCAAGTATGCATGAAAAAAATTCTTTGATCTCTTTTATATAAAAGTTTTTTATTTTATATTTGCATTTTATTGATTGTTGGACTGGGTAATCATTTTTCGTATGGATTTTGAAGGCTTTCTTTTACTCTCTCCTAGCTCCTACTGAAATGAATGATACCAATCTGATTTTGACTCCTTTGTCTTTCTTTGATCTATTTATTTATATTTCCTGTTTGAAAGTTTTTAGGATCTTTTTATCCCTGTTGCTTGGAAATTCCATGATATGTCTTTGTCTTGATCCTATTTCATTGAACACTTTGGGTGTTTGGTGGGTCCCTTCTAATGGAGATATGTGTCCATCAATTCTGGGAATTTCTTTGTGTTATTTTTTAATGCTTTCCTTTCCTGTATTTTCTCTGTTCTTTCTGAATCTTCTGGATTGAGCAATTATTTACTTTTTCTTCTTCTTTTATTCCTTTTTGTAATGTCCAGTGTTTCTTTCATGAGCGCAGTTTTTTAATCTAAGAATGTTAGCTTTTTGATGTGTTGTTCTGTGCCCTGCGCTATCTCTGCCTTCTATAGCTTCCCTTTTTCATCCAATTTGATTTCTTTTTTTGTGTTTGAAGCATTTGTCAAATGTATTATGATGTCTGGTTGTCTTTCACCTGTAAGTATGAAACCGTAAAAAGCTGCTTACAAATAAACGGGTCCTTTCGGTTGGTGGGCCTCACTTGGGGAGTGAGTCAGTTTTTTTAGTTAGATGACCAACAAATAAATGTCTTTTCGAATGCTGGCGTTCTGTTGCAGCGCTTGATTTCTTCAAATGAGAATTCTTTATTTTCCTCTTAGAAGGAGTATATGTGGCAAATGAAAGGGTGCAGATGTGGGAAACGAGGGGATAGGATATGTCTAGAAATAGGATGTGGTAATAGGCTGGGTTGAATGAATGTGAACTTTCCTTCAGTCTTCTGTTTGGTTTTCATCCCCTTTCTCAGCCTTGCACTATACCTGGAATCCCCAAATCTAGAGCCTTTTGTGATTCAATTTCAACAGAGAGTAAAGGGAAGCAGAATAGTTTAGCTTTTCAGGATTGAGAGAGGGGCCTTGGTATACAACTCCTCTGCATACAGACTCTCAACAAGTTTCCACATTTCATGCTCTGCTCCTTATCTTCTC
The DNA here is from genome assembly GCF_009873245.2 of Balaenoptera musculus. Taxonomy (NCBI): domain Eukaryota; kingdom Metazoa; phylum Chordata; class Mammalia; order Artiodactyla; family Balaenopteridae; genus Balaenoptera; species Balaenoptera musculus. The sequence goes on along the minus strand of NC_045802.1, from coordinate 65,493,967 downwards.
CTTCTAAGATAGTCTAGGTTTTTAGCCCTCAGGGGTTCTGAAAATGTTGACGTTCCTTTCTGTCTGCACGGGAGTGACTTCCCTTTCTACTTTGGTCATCGACTCTTGATCTTTTCTCCCGTTTTTCTTTGTGGGCTCATATCTTGTTATTGTTGTTATTATCATCGTTGTCATCCTGATTTTTATTGTTATACTCTCATTTTAGTTGTCGACTTAAAAAAATGCACATGAGAGTCACGAGTTAAGTTTTATTTGGCGCAAAATGAGGACTATAGCCCGGGAGACGGCATTTCAGATAGCTCTGAGAAACTGCTCCGAAGAGATAGGGGGGAAGGTCAGTATACATGTGATTTTGGTGACAGGGAAGTACATGTGATTTTGGTGACAGGGAAGTACATGCGATTAAGCACATGTTTTTTGCAGAAGGTTTCTGCTAGTCTAGTGAAGGTTACTGCTAGTCACGAGACGCAGACGTCACCATGAAGGATTTTAGTGCTTTTCTAGATAAGAGGAGATATAAGAATTGGGCTCATAAAATTGGCTCCTGAAAATATCTATCTGAAGACCTGTTCTGCCAGTTTTTCTCAGAGCACAGAGTGCCTCATCTCTGCTCTCCACCTGAACTCCTTTCAGGGGGTGTTGAAGGTCAACAGCTGCAGTAGCACGTGATTTAATCCTTGTAGAGGTAGGTGGCAAGTGCCAGTTTGTAGTTGGCATAGTGAAACTTGCAGAATGGAGATGAGCACGTGTGATAAATCTACCATATTTATCAGAAATCCACTTTTACTCTTTATCAATTTAAGCTGCAAAATGAATATTTTTATGGTGTTGCCAGTTTTAAGATACCTGTAGTCATGTTCTCCTGAAATTATGAAAAACATAAAGGATTTTTGTGAAGATTAAGGATTCAGTACACTCCTCAGAAATATTGAATTCCATTTTTTGTGTGTGAGTTCAGTCTTCTGTTTGCTCCTTTTTTACTCCTCTCTCCCTGTAAGACTGTCTTGTAATGATGGTATCTTCATTTCTTAATTTCTGCATTTGTCTCAAGTCTACTTAATCTCCAGTTAAATTGGACTCTGTGTTACTTACAATCCTTTAGTTGTGCCTGGTTTTATTCCTTACCTATTCCTCCCAAGAGTTATTCTAAACATTCATCAGTCCTATAAGCCCCTTTTCACCTTTCTCTTCATGCCTCAAAAATCATTCTGATTACTACATCACAAAGAAAATAAATGTTTTAGGCCTTTATTCCCTAAACTCATGTTCCTGTAGTTTTCTCTCTATATCCAAACTTTATTTTTTCTTTCAACAAACATTTATTGAGTACTTACAATATTCTATACACAAGAGGTAAAAGAATAGAGTACAAGGAAGATCTTTTGGAAATTAAAAATAAAATAAAAATTTAATAGGACGGAGACAAAAAAAGACACATGAAAAGTAAGAAGGTAAACAGTCTTCAATTCACAAGATTCAGAAAGAACAGAGAAAACAAAGGAAAGCATTAGAGAAATACCACAAAGAAATTCCCCAAATTGATGGACATGAGTCTTTATTAGAAGGGGCCCACCCAATACGCAATGCATAGAATGAAAGAGGAGCTTTGGGGGGCAGGGTGGAGGTGGATAACAATATTTCCCTGAAGCAGTGACATTAAAGCCGAGTCCAGAAGTAGGAGGACAGTTGGACAAAAGAAGACAAAGAAGTGGTAGGTAGTCAGCATTCCAGAGAAAAATGTTAGGATGTCCTGAATGTGAAGGAACGAAGAGAGTTGGTGTTACTACTGAGTAGATGTAGCAAGTATGTGTTGCTTGTGTTGTAGAAGGAAGTCCCTAAGATGAGGCTGGAGGTGTAAGCAAGGGGCCTGATGACACAGAGTGTGGTGAGCTGTAGTTAATTAACAAGCTTGTGAACTCAAAACAGTAGAATACCTTTGCAACAGTGAAAAACCTGAGAAGATATTAAGCAGTGAAGTGACAGTGACGTGCATTTTCTCCAAAGAGCATTCTCCGTTGTTGAGAATAGATTGTCGGAGGGTAAAAGTGTACGTAGTAAGACAGATTAGGAAGCATGTAGGTGAGAGATGAGAGACGGGCTAGTAGGTTTTTGGAAGAGTAGAGGCAGAGAAAAATGGACACAATTGAGGTATTTGGGAAATACAATCCAGGACCTGCTGCTGGATTGGAAAGGGGAGAGAGGAGAAGAGAAATTGTCAAGGATGGCTCCCAGGGTTCAACTAACTCACTGGGATGGTGGTAATGCCATTGCCAAGATGGAAAGAGGTGGAAGAGAAACCCAAGTGGGAAATAAGAACAGAAGTTCAGTTTTTCACGTATTGAATTTGAGATGCCTGTGAGAATTCCATAGGAGATGTGAAGTAAGCGTGATTGGATATTTGTGTCTACAGCTCAGAATAGAGATGTAGGCTCAAAGTACAAAATTCACTGTTATGGCTTATTTGTGGTAATTAAAGCTTTTGTAATAGACAGGTTGCCTAACTGAAAAATCACAGGGGAAAACAGAAGAAAGCCTGTATTTCTAGCAGCAGTATCCTTCTTAAGGTCCAAAACCATGTATCCAGCTGCCTGGGGGATTGCCCATAAGCGTCTTAAATGAATTTAAAACCATGCCCATCGTCTTTCTTGTTACCCCAAACTTTTTTTTTCTTTTCTTGTGCCTTATCCTAGAGGGTAGCACCATCATTCTCCCAGGGCACTAAGGCTACTAGAAGCCTGATAGTTGTCCAACTTCTTTTCCCTCATACCCTCCCAAACACTAGATCATCAAGTTCTGTCAGTTTTGTCGACTAAATATTTCAGAAACTGCCTCATTCTCTCCTTGCTTCTCACCACTGATTTTTGTCTGGCTCTTGCTTTTTCTTTCCTGTATTTTTGCAGTAGCCCCTGACCCACCGCCCCCAGTGCATGCTCTCCCACCCTCTTCCTTCTCTTTGTCGCCACTATATTCTTTTTTTTAAAGAAGAAATCTGATCACATTTCCTGTCATGAGCCCTCTTCCTAGGTAGAATTGACCATGCCCTCCCTAGTACCCTTGGATATCTATTCACACTTATTTTTAATGTATCCATCTCTCCCCCTGTTAAACTATGTTTCCTTAGGACAGAGTTTGCATATCATTCTTATGCATTCATTGCCTAATACACAGTAAATGTCCAATAAATGCAGAGATAATATAGTTCAGTGGTTAAGAGTTCAGACTCTTGGTCAAACAGATGTAAGTACAAAGTCTGTTTCCAAAGTGTAGTCATTATGTGGCATTGGAAGTGACTCTGTTTTATCATCTGTAAATAGTAGTCTGGATATAATAGTAGTCCTTAGCTTCATAGGGTAATTGTGAATATGTTGGCTATAATGGCAGTTTTTTTTTTTTTTAATTTTATTTATTTATTTATTTATTTATGGCTGTGTTGGGTCTTCGTTTCTGTGCGAGGGCTTTCTCTAGTTGCGGCAAGTGGGGGCCACTCCTCATCGCGGTGCGCGGGCCTCTCACTATCACGGCCTCTCTTGTTGCGAAGCACAGGCTCCAGACGCGCAGGCTCAGTAATTGTGGCTCACGGGCCTAGTTGCTCCACGGCATGTGGGATCTTCCCAGACCAGGGCTCGAACCCGTGTCCCCTGCATTGGCAGGCAGACTCTCAACCACTGCGCCACCAGGGAAGCCCTATAATGACAGTTTTAATAATTTGTAGTGTTGAGTAGCGAATGAATTAATTGTTTAGTGATGCTTTATCACTCACAAGATAAAATCCAGATGTTGAGGACCTTCCTGATCTGTCCTCTCTCCCCATCCCCTCTGACTCCATATCTTCTCGCTATGTAACTCCTCCCACTGTAAACACAGAAAAGTACTTGCCATTACCTAAATGTACCGTGTCTCTCGTCCCTTCTATTCCTCGCAGTGCTGTCTCTTTTCACTGGGAGTGTCTTTCTCCACTTTATCTCCCTAGCATATTTTTGCTCATCCTTTAAGACTTCTAGTGTCACTCCCTAACAGAGGCCTTCTGTGATCTGTCCCCTCCACACTCAAGCTTAGTCATTCCTTTTCTGGGCTCCCATACAATCTGGTATATGCCTCAGTTTTGCTTGTATATATGTGAGCCCCTTGAAGGCAGATTTTTCAGCTGTGTATTCACAAAGTCTAGCCAAATGCTTGAATTCAATAAATGTTAGCTAAACAAATGAATATAGCGATAAATGAATCTCTTATGCAGGTAAATGCATTTTTTAAAGTCATGTCATACTCTCTATCAGGGGTCAGCAAACTACAGCCCATGAGCCAAATCCAGCCTTTCTACCACCTGTTTTTATAAATACAGGTTTTTGGAGACACAGCCACGTTCACTCATTCATGTGTTGTGTGTCACTGCTTTTGCAGTATAACATCACGATTGAGTAGTTGTGTCAGAGACCAGATGGCTCACAAAGCCTAAAATATGTATCTGGCCCTTTACAGAAGAAGTTTTCTGACTTGTTCTATGTAGGTAAATTACTTTCCTTTAAATAATGTTTGGAAAGGACAGATAAAATTAGCAAAATTAACATTGTTTCTATGACATACAAAAATGTGGCCGTGTCCCTTTCTTTATTTATGTTTCTTTTTCAGACAAACATATTCTGTTTAACTCTCTGGTATTTTTTTAATTGCATAGGCAGGAGCAAGCTATTACAGGATGACTGGCCTGGGTCCTTTGCCTCAAGCTCTTTATAATGGTGAATCCTTTCACCCTGAAGAGCTGAATATTAGGGAACTAGAAATGGCTGTTCTTCACAGAATGATGGATGAAACTGCATATTTACAGAAGGAAGTTTTTATGGTAGGTAAGCATGTATGAGAAAATATATGATGAATGATATTTATAGATGATTTTTATATTAAAAATATCTTTTAATAGCAAAAGTTAATTGTGTAAAAATTTCCATTCTGATCGTTTAGTAATGATTTTTAAAGTAGTAATTAAATTTATCTGTGCATAATTGCATCTAAAAAATTGCTTAATTGGAAAGAAACTTCACAGTTTTATAGGAAAATTTATTATAAGAATCCTAAATTGCATATTACTTATTGACTTATTTTAGATTCAGTAGTCTTTAAATGTATTCTCTGCATAATTTTAAAACATCTGCATATAAATCACATATATTACCTAAATAATACTTTATTATTTTAGGGTACATTAAATGATCGAACAAATGCAATTGACTTCCTTATGGATAGAAATAATGTTGTGCCCCGTATAAATCCTTTGATTTTGTACAATAAATGGCAGTACCTTAATTTAATATCTACATCAGGTAATATAATCCTTCCATATACTTTCCTATAAATGTTTATTGAGTTGTGAATGTTTTATTAATTCATTATTTAACATTTAATATTAAAATTTTTAGTAACTGCTGATGTTGAAGATTTCTCCACTTTCTTCTTCTTGGATTCACAAGATAAGAGTGCTGTAATTGCAGAGAACATGTATTATGTAACCCAGGAAGGTAATAAGCATATTTTATTTTCCTAAATTTATTCCTAAATAGCAAAAACTTGTAATTTTATTAAATGCTTGCATAATACGTTTCTAGATGTTAATATTTGACTGGAGACCTGGTTTTCAATTTGAGGATTTGAAAATTATTAGGATGTCAGGACTGTGAAGAGAAAATGATGCCTCCTATCTTAGCTAATCGTATATGCAGAGGGGTTAATCTTGAGGGGTTTTTGTCTTTTTTTTTTTTAAAGCAAGCTATTCCATTTTTCTCCTTTTTAGGAAGGTAGTAAAAACCCTTTCAAGATTAAATAAACTGATAATCTTATCAGGCATGAATAAAAGTGTAATCCCCAGATGAGAGGAGAATAGTTCTGTGTTCTGATTAAACAACGTCTGGATGTTTTGCTCAAGTTAAGGGTCATAACCAAAGGAGAGGGAGCCGAGACAGGAACATCTTTGGAAATAAGGACTTAGCCTAGATAGCAAAGTCTTCAGTGCGACCACAGTTCTGTTAGAGACCATGAAGTCTTCAGATAGATGAAGATAATTGGAGTTTGGTTGGTTTTGGTTTCACTTTGTTTTGTTTGACCTGCTTTGCTCTAGAGAGAACAAAAAGAGCCAATGCATGAAACATAAAAGAAAGCTGATTGTTATTTCAGTATATAAAGCAGTAACTTTCTAACAATGAGTGATCTGAAGATGGAATTACTATGTAATCAGGGGTAAATTTTTATATATGAGAGAGATTTAAGCAGACAGCTAGTTTTTGAGAATGCTGTGGAGTGAATCCAAATTAGGACGATATGTCCCTTGAATTACTTTGGAACAGATCTGTGATTTTATGTTCATAAAGTGGTCTGTCTACAAGATAACCAACAAATAATAAAATATAATTCAGTTCCATATTATGGCAGGCTAAGGTCCTGAATGTGTCAAGTGAAGGGAAAAGGAGGCAGAGAAACAGGGAATACAAAATAGGGGAAACATATTTATCAGGTTCTGGGTTATATTTCAAAAATTGCTTCTGGGCATCAGAATAAGTTAGGCCATAATTAATGCCCTTTGGTTAAACCTCTTGCAGTTTAAAAGAAGACTTTATTAACTGAGAAACACCTGATTTCTTTATTTGCATTTATGTAAATATGTAAAGAAATAAAAGAGTTGGGAGAAATTTACTTAGCACTTTTGAAATAGTTCTCAGTTTACTAGTTGTAATGGTAAAAGTGATGACATTAAGAAGGCATGAGAATTCTTCACCTTTCTTCTTTGAAAAGAATGTGCCACTGCCTTACTCTCAAATTGCTTCTGAAGGATTGCAAGTAGAATCGATGTTATCCTTCTTTTTGTTATATTTTTTTCATTAACCAAAGCCAGTTTTTGCATAGTTATATATTGCTGGGTATGGTAATAACTGTAGCTTCACATCTATTCAGATGTAGGTTTTTGGTATAGCACACATTTTACAGTTGTTTTAAGTGGGTCATAAGATCTAAGGGACTGATTTTTCTATAGGTTTTAATGATGGCCAGACAAGTATTATTTCAGGCGTTATATGCTGCGGCTGGATGAAATTAAACCCATTGAACTGTGACTGCAGAATTAAAAATTATTTCTTCTTGTGGCTTCCAAATTTTCAGATGTTTCTGAAACAAGAATTGCATTGATGTTGGCATAAGATTATGTGAATTAGGCCAAGTTAATAATAGCCAGAATTTTTGAAATACATGAATCATAAGCTAATAAATATTGCTGTTTTCAATGTCTGCTAATAATTTATTGTATCCAGTTTTACATATATGTGAGGTATAAATATCATTATTTTTTACAAGTGTAGCTGAAAGGCACTTTTGCGTGGCAACAGTAGAACTTTGATCAGCATGATACAGTTTTCCCTACTGGCAAAAGTATCTCACTGATGTGTTTCTTGGGGACTATTCTTTCTTTTTGGTATCTGAGTTTATATAAAGCTTATTACTCTTTTTACATTTTTATGTGTATTTCACTCTGTGTGTATGTAATTTTTACCAATATTTGCTTATTTTCAGAAAGATTCATTTTAAAAATTGTTACTGTTTTTATGTATTTTGTTAACTGGAAATGTCCCTGTCTTTAGTTTGATTTTAAGAAGAATTAGTTTGACTAAACTGTTTGAAACTTTCAGATGATGTAATTTCTTCAGTTACTTTCTGGATTATTGCTGATTTTGACAAACCATCTGGGAGAAAACTGCTTTTTAATGCATTAAATCACCTGGTAAGTATTTAGACACTCTTACTACAAAAATTCTAATTTGTTGTAATTTCGAGAAAGCAATATGAAGAACGTGCATTAAATCTTTATTTCCCTTCATGTTAACATTTTCAGTACCTTGACTTGGTTAGAACATGGTGCTAAGGAGATTAAGACAGGAATTCAAATTCTTTCTCCATGTAGAATGGGTAACCTTGCCCAGGAAAAGAAAAACCTACATGTCTTCTGTGATTCATGACCTATATATTCTTTGCTAGTCCTTGCAGTTGGACATACATTTACAGGTCTAATAGTGTGTATGTACTGAATGTTTGAGTCCCCCCAAAATTTATGTGTTCAAATCTAATCCTCAATGTGATGATATTTGGAGGTGGGGCCTTTAGGAGGTAATTAGGTCAAAAGGGTGGAGTCCTCATAAATGGGATTATAGCTCTTACAAGAAGAGGTCAGAGAGGTAGCCCACTGTCTTTCTGTCATGTGAGGATACAAGGAGAAATCGGCAGAATGTAGTGCAGAAGAGGGTCCTCACCAGCACCTGACCATGCTGGCACACTGATCTTGGACTACCAGCCCCCAGTTTGTACTATTTTTTTACATACCTCTCCCAATAACAAATAAACCAAGTACACAGAAAATCAGTAGGGATGTATAGAATATTTGAATGATAAAATAATCAAACCTGACCTAATGGATATTGATAGAAAAGTACACATTGCGTAGTATATGTTCTTGCAAAGCACAAATGTAACATTTAAAAAACATTTGTAGATGCTAGGCTATAAAGCAAATCTCATGAAATTTTCCTTTTCTTTTTTGCATCAGTAATAACTATTTTTTAAAAAATTTTTATTGGAGTATAGTTGCTTTACAATGTTGTGTTAGTTTCTACTGTACAGCAAAGTGAATCAGCTATACGTATACACATATCCCCTCTTTTATGGATTTCCTTCCCATTTAGCTCACCACAGAGCATTGAGTAGAGTCCCCTGGGCTATACAGTAGGTTCTCATTAGTTATCTATTTTATATATAGTATCAATAGCGTATATATGTCAATCCCAATCTCCCAATTCATCCCACCTCCCCCTTCCCCCTTGGTATCCATACATTTGTTCTCTACATCTGTCTCTATTTCTGCTTTGTAAATAAGATTGTCTATACCAATTTTTTCAGATTCCATATATATGTGTTAATATACGATATTTGTTTTTCTCTTTCTGACTTACTTCACTCTGTATGACAAGTCTCTAGGTCCATCACATCTCTACAAATGACCCAGTTTCATTCCTTTTTATGGCTGAGTAATATTCCATTGTATGTATGTACCACATCTTCTTTATCCATGCTTCTGTCGATGGACATTTAGGTTGTTTCCATGTCTTGGCTATTGTAAACAGTGCTGCAATGAACATTGTGGTACATGACTCTTTTTGAATTATGGTTTTCTCAGGGTATATGCCCAGTAGTGGGATTGCTGGGTCATATGGTAGTTCTATTTTTAGTTTTTTAGGGAACCTCCATACTGTTCTTCACAGTGGCTGTATCAATTTACATTCCTACCAACAGTGCAAGAGGGTTCCCTTTTCTCCACACCCTCTCCAGCATTTATTGTTTGTAGATTTTGTGATGATGGCCATTCTGACCTGTGTGATAGGTGATAGTTCATTGTAGTTTTGATTTGCATTTGTCTAATAATTAGTGATGTTGAGCATCTTTTCATGTGTTTGTTGGCCATCTGTATGTCTTCTTTGGAGAAATGTCTATTTAGGTCTTCCACCCGTTTTTTGATTGGGTTGTTTGGGTTTTTTTTTGATATTGAGCTGCATGTGCTGCTGTTTGTATATTTTGGAGATTAATCCTTTCTCAGTTGCTTCATTTGCAAATATTTTCTCCCATCTAAGGGTTGTCTTTTCATCTTGTTTATGGTTTCCTTTGCTGTGCAAAAGTTTTTAAGTTTCATTAGGTCCCATTTGTTTATTTTTCTTTTTATTCTCATTACTCTAGGAGGTGGGTCAAAAAAGATCTTTCTGTGATTTATGTCAAAGAGTCTTCTTCCTATGTTTTCCTCTAAGAGTTTTACAGCGTCTGGCCTTACATTTAGGTCTTTAATCCATTTTGAGTTTATTTTTGTGTATGGTGTTAGGGAGTGTTCTCATTTCATTCTTTTACGTGTGGCTGTCCAGCTTTCCCAGCACCACTTATTGAAGAGGCCGTCTTTGCTCCATTGTATATCCTTGCCTCCTTTGTCATAGATTAGGTGACCATAGGTGTGTGGGTTTATCTCTGGGCTTTCTGGCCTATTCCATCGATTTATATTTCTGTTTTTGTGCCAGTACCATACTGTCTTGATTACTGTAGCCCTGTAGTATAGTCTGAAGTCAGGGAGCCTGATTCCTCCAGCTCTGTTTTTTTCCCTCAATATTGTTTTTGCTATTCGAGGTCTTTTGTGTTTCCATACAAATTGTAAAATTTTTTTGTTCCAGTTCTGTGAAAAATGCCATTGGTAATTTGTTAGGGATTGCACTGAATCTGTAGATTGCTTTGGGTAGTATAGTCATTTTCACAATATTGATTCTTCCAGTCCAAGAACATGGTATATCTCTCCATCTGTTTGTGTCATCTTTGATTTCTTTCATCAGTATCTTACAGTTTTCTGCGTACAGGTCTTTTGCCTCCTTAGGTAGGATTATTCCTAGGTATTTTATTCTTTTTGTTGCAATGGTAAATGGGATTGTTTCCTTAATTTCTCTTTCTGATCTTTCATTGTCAGTGTATAGGAATGCAAGAGATTCTTGTGTATTAATTTTGTATCCTGCGACTTTACTAAATTCATTGATTAGCTCTAGTAGTTTTCTGGTGTATCTTTAGGATTTTCTATGGATGGTATCATGTCATCTGCAAACAGTGACAGTTTTACTTCTTTTCTGATTTGGATTCCTTTTATTTCTTTTCCTTCTCTGATTGCTGTGGCTGAAACTTCCTAAACTGTGTTGAATAGTGGTAAGAGTGGGCACCTTTGTCTGGTTCCTGATCTTAGTGGAAACGGTTTCAAGTTTTCACCATTGAGAACGATGTTGGCTGTGGGTTTGTCAAGTGTGGCCTTTATTATGTTGAGGTAAGTTCCCTCTATGCCTACTTTCTGGAGGGTTTTTATTATAAATGGGTGTTGAATTTTGTCGAAAGCTTTTTCTGCATCTATTGAGATGATTGTATGGTTTTTATCCTTCAGTTTGTTAATATGGTGTATCACATTGATTGATTTGCGTATATAGAAGAATCCTTGCATTCCTGGGATAAACCCCACTTGATCATGGTGTATGATCCTTTTAATGTGCTGTTGGATTCTGTTTGCTAGTATTTTGTTGAGGATTTTTGTACCTGTGTTCATCAGTGATATTGGCCTGTAATTTTCCTTTTTTGTGATATCTTTGTCTGGTTTTGGTATCAGGTGGCTTTGTAGAATGAGTTTGGGAGTGTTCCTCCCTCTGCAGTTTTTTGGAAGAGTTTGAGAAGGATAGATGTTAGCTTTTCTCTAAATGTTTGATAGAATTCACCTGTGAAGCCATCTGGTCCTGGACTTTTGTTTGTTGGAAGATTTTTAATCACAGTTTCAATTTCATTACTTGTGATTGGTCTGTTTATATTTTCTATTTCTTCCTGGTTCAGTCCTAGAAGGTTGTACCTTTCTAAGAATTTGTCCATTTCTTCCAGGTTGTCCATTCTATTGGCATATAGTTGCTTGTAGTAGTCTCGTGATCCTTTGTATTTCTGCGGTGTCAGTTGTGACTTCTCCTTTTTCATTTCTAATTTTATTCATTTGAGTTCTCTCCCTTTTTTCCTTGATGAGTCTGGCTAAAGGTTTATCAGTTTTGTTTATCTTCTCAAAGAACCAGCTTTTAGTTTTATTGATCTTTGCTATTGTTTTCTTTGTTTCTATTTCATTTATTTCTGCTCTGATCTTTATGATTTCTTTCCTTCTACTAACTTTGGGTTTTGTTTGTTCTTTGTAGTTGCTTTAGGTGTCATTTTAGGTTGTTTGAGATTTTTCTTGTTCCTTGAGGTAGGATTGTATTGCTATAAACTTCCCTCTTAGAACTTCTTTTGCTGCATCCCATAGGTTTTGGGTCGTCGTGTTTTCTTTGTCATTTGTTTCTAGGTATTTTTTTATTTCTCTTTGATTTCTTCAGTAATCTCTTGGTTATTTAGTAGCATATTGTTTAGCCTCCATGTGTTTGTGTTTTTCACAGTTTTTTTTTCCTGTAATTGATTTCTAATCTCATAGCGTTGTGGTCCGAAAAGATGCTTGATACGATTTCAATTTTCTTAAATTTACTGAGGCTTGATTTGTGACCCAAGATATGATCTATCCTGGAGAATGTTCCGTGTGCACTTGAGAAGAAAGTGTTTTCTGCTGCTTCATGTGGAATGTCCTATAAATATGAATTAAGTCTGTCTGGTCTAATGTGTCATTTAAGGCTTGTGTTTCCTTATTAATTTTCAGTCTGGATGATCTATCCATTGGTGTAAGTGTAGTGTTAAAATCCCCCACTATTATTGTGTTACTCTCAATTTCCCCTTTTAGGGCTGTTAGCATTTGCTTTATGTATTGAGGTGCTCCTATGTTGGGTGCATAAATATTCACAATTGTTATATCTTCTTCAATTATACAAAGTACAGTTGACCCTTGAATAATGCAGGGGTTAGGGGCACTGACCCTCTGAGCAGTCAGAAATCCACTTGTAACTTATAGTCAGCCCTCCGTATTCAAGGTTCCACATGTGCAGATTCAACCAACCACAGATCATGTAATATTGTAGTATTTACTACTGAAAAAAAAATTGTTTTTAAGTGGACCCATGCTGTTCAAACCTGTGTTGTTGAAAGATCAACTGTATATTCTTTGACCACAGTGTAATTAAGTTAGAAATCAATCACCAAAAGAAAACTAGAACATCTCTGTATATTTGGAAATTAAGAAATGCTTCTGTGTAACCTGTTAATACAAAAATGCACATTTGAAAATATTTTTTGAAAGAATTAAGATTTGAATGACATTAAAACTTGACAGATACAACTAAAACTATGTTATATCTGAAAAAAAGAAAGGTTGAAAAATCAGTCATCTAAGAACAAATCTTAAAATTTAAAAACAGCAACTTAAACTTCTATCAAAGAAAGTAAAGGAAAAGGAAGATAAAGATAAGAACAAAAAGTAATGAAATAGAAGACATACAGTAAGTAGTTAAGGTCCACAAAGCCAAAATTTGGTTCTTTGAAAAGCCTAATAGAATTGATAGAAACACATGGTAAAACTGGTCAAGAAATATGGAGAAGCAGACCCAATCAATCAGTGCTCTGATAGAAAGAGGGGATGTTACTCAAGATTCTGTGGACATGACAGAGGTAGGAAGAGGCATTTTTAGTTATCAAAGGAATTAAATCTGTAATTTAAGATATTCAAAAGAGAAAACCCCAGACTTATATGACCATACTAGTAAACTGTACCAAGCATCAATCTAACACAAATTTTTTTCCAGAGAATAGAAAAATAAGCAATACATTTCAACTCATTGTACAAGGTCAGCATTACTTCAAAACCAAATGCATAAAAGGGCATTATATAAGAATGGAAAACTGTAGGCCACTCTTACTCATGGACATAGGTGCAAAAATCCTAAACAAGTGAATAAAGGAATAAACAGTATAAAAATCAAAAAGGAAAACTTAAAACTGTCATTTTTCCAAATTGTTTATACAGAAAATACATATAAATCCACAAAAAATTATTAGAATTCATTTTTTAGTTTAACCAGGTTGCTGCCTAACAGGTCAGTATACCAGAATTAAGTCTAAGCGTTGCAACAAATAAGAAATGCATTTTAAATAAAAATATCACTTATAATAGTATCAAAAATATCAAATGCTAGGAATAAATGTAACATAATATGTTTAAGACTTTTACACAATAAAATATTGAGAGAAAATTCAGAAGTCTTACATGAATGGAGAGATATACCATAATCATGAATTGAAAGAGTCAGTATTTTAAAGATGTTCTCCCCAAATTGATGTATAGATTAGGTGCAATTCCAATATGAATCTGAGAGTGTTTTATGGAAATTGTCATGCTGATTCTCAAATTTATATAGATATTCAAAGGACCAAGAATAACTAAGTTACTCTTCAAGAAGAGGAAGGTAGGATAATTGCTCCGCTGGGTATCAAGATCTTTCATAAAGCGATATAACTGAAAACAATTTGGATAGAAAAATAGAGCAGTGCAAGAAGAATAGAGAATCCAGAAACAGACCCATGTATATACTACCCGTGCTTTATGATAGAGTTGACCTTAAAGAGCAGTAAGGGTGGTCTCTTAAACTTTCTCCTTTTCACATCACACTCAGAAATCAATTCCAAATGGATAGAGATCTAAACATAGAAAGCAAAATAATAAAGGTTCTGAAGGGTAACAAAGGTTATCTTTAGAACTTGAGAGGAGGGAAAGATTTGTAAAACAGAACACAAAACCCAGTAGCAATGAAGAAAAATACCAGTAAATTCAACTGCATTGAAATTAGGGACTGTTTTTTGTCAGAACACACCAGCAAGAGAATAAAAGGGCAAGCCACAGACTGGCAGAAGTTATCTGCATACGGATAACCAAAAAAGCACTCAAGTCTTAGAAATGAAACCCTTATAACTCAGTACATAAAAGGTAATTATCTCCAATGAAATACTGGCAAAAGATTAAACAGACAAATCAGAAAAGAGGCCAATGAACATGTTAAAGAATGTTTAATATCATTAGTGATGAGAAAAAGCAAATTAAACCTAATGAGATATCTTTACACATCCAGCAGAATGATTTAAATTAAAAAATCTGACAATACAAAATGTTTATGAGGCTCTGGGGTAGTGGGACTTTTCATATGTTGCTGGTGGGAGTAAAAATTAGTCCAACTATCCTGAAAAACTCTTTAACATCTTCTAAAGTTGAAGATATGTATATTGTGTTTGTAGAGTGCCAAAGTGAAAAAAATTCAAAGGTCTAGCATCAGTAGAATGGATAAAGGAGAGCATATTCATATGGAATTCTGTATGGTACCAAAAAAAAGTAACTATAGCTACTCAAAACAGTGTTGGTGAATCTCACAATCATGTGGAATGGGAAAGGAGCACAAAAGAATATATAGTGTACGATTACATTCATATGACGTTCAAAATAGATTAAATGTTTAACGATGAAAGCATAGGTGGTAAAATATAAAGAAAAGCAAGAATGATATTACTATGAATGACAAGATAGTGGTTGTCTTTAGGGAAGTGGGAAGGTGAAGTAATTGGCAGGGGATATGAAAGATGTCTGGGTTGCTGGCAGTGCTCTGTTTCTTGACCTGGGCGATATTTTGTGGGTTAATTCACTGAGCTCTACAGTTTTATTTTGTGCACTTTTATGTGTGTTAGTTTACACACACACATACAAAAAGAGGCCAAAAGAATCATGATGCAAAGAGGAGAGAATTAGTTACTAAAATGATTGTTTTTAGACTATTTCAGTGGTATACCGCGTTCAATACATTCAACAGGAAGACAGTGAAAGATGTTGTATGGTAAAGCGAGCAAACTTAATTGGAAAGAAGAAAGTTCAGTTGTAAAAGGATAGGTAAGATACTGATATTTTTCACCTATAAATGTGTTTTGCAGGAAATAAGTGTTCATGGTCGGTTGGGAGTTATTTATAATCCTACATCAAAAATAGATGAAGATAACACAGCTATTTCCAGAGGAATTCTGGCAGCTTTTCTTACACTGAAAAACAGCGTTTTGAGAAACTTACTCAGGAAACTGGCAGAGGAAGAAACTGCTACAGCTATTTACTCTGGAGATAAAATTAAAACATTCCTTACTGAGGTCAGTAGCTATTTGTTTGAAATAATAAATAAGTATCTTGCATATTTCAAAAGTATAAGTCAGTGTGCTTGGACATATCATGTTAAAAAATCATTAAGTATAATCAAATGGGGATAATAAACTTTCCTTTACAGTGGGAAAAGATGCATGTTACAGGATACAGCTTTGCATAGAGGCACTTAACAAATCAAATTTCATATATTTCAACTACTACTTCATGATCCTTAAAGTTAAAGGCATTCTAGTTAGGATATGTACTTATGTGAAGAATTAGGAGTTAAAAGATTATGTGAATAATCCTCAGTTATTTCACTCAAGGGGTCCAGTACAGGGAAAATTCTAAAGACAGAAGCTGATCCTCTGGAAGAAAGATTCATTAATCCATTCAAAAAATATTTATTGATTGTCTACCAGATAATGGAGATAATACTTATGAACAAGGCAGATAGAGTCCCAGTTCTTATGGAGCTTACATTGTAATGGGAAAGACCAGGTAAGTGGTATTGGAAAGATATAAAGAAATGTAAGAAAGTAAATAGTTTGAGGGATGCTTTTTTAGCTGGAGTGGTCAAGGGAAGGCATCTCTAAAGAGCTGATGTTTGAGCAGAGCTCTGAATGAAATGAGAAGTCAAACCATGGGAAGTCTACAGACTTTCTTACAGAGAAGAATATACCAGGTTCAGAACACAGCAGGTCTAAAGGCCTGACACAGAGACAGTCTTGCCAGGTTTGAGGTATAGGCAGAAGGTCATCATGACCAAAGTAGAGTGATGGGGAGACTAGTAGGAAATGAGTTCACAAACATAACTCCAGATATTTCAAACACTGATCGGCCATGGTAAGGAATTGAAATTTTTTCTGAGTATAATGGAAACTCATTGAGGAATCTTGTGAGATAAATAATCTTGAAAAAGATGACTCTGGGTGCCATGTGAAGATTTGATAGTAGGTAAACAAGAGTGGAAATAGGATGAACAATTAGAATGCTATTGCAACAATCCAGGTAAGAAATAATGGTGTCTTGGAGTAGATATTGGTGGTGGACATGGTGAGATGGTGTGTACATAATATTTGTTACAACTGTAGTCAGCTTGATTAGCTGACAATTGTATGTGACATGTGAAAGTAATACTCAAGGATTTTGGCTTGAACAGCTAGAATTGTGGTGTCTTTTTTTTGAGATGGGGAAGTCTTGATGAAGAGAAGATTTGGATACATAGGGGATCAAGAGTTAAGTTTTGTATGTGTTAAGTTGGAGATGCCTGTTGGACATTCAAGTGGAGATGTTGGGTTGACAATTTAGTAAATAAGTGTAGGAATCAATGGAGGGTATAATGTTTTGTTTTGTTTTGAGAGTCATCAACATTATATATAATTTAAAGCTAAGAAACTGGATGAAATACCTTGGAAGTGAGTGGGGCAGGGGTTGGAGAACAAAGGGACTGAAAAAGAGCCCTGGAACATTCCAACATGTAGAGGAACACAAGAAAAGGATGATCCAGTAGAGGGGACAAATGGAACAGCCACTGAGTTAGGAAGATAACCAGGAGAGTGTGATATCCTAGAAGCCAACTGGAGCAAGTATTTCAAGGAGGACATGATAAACTATGCCATATTTCTTGAAATTAGACTTCATAATGGACCATTTATTTGTTAAGGTGGTCATTGGTGGCTTTGATAAGAACACTTTCAGTGAAGTGATAGGTATAAATGTGAACTGGATTCAAGAGAGAATAGGAAATCAGGAAACAGAGACAGCAAGTATAGGTAGCTTTTTAAAGGAATTTTCCTGTATGAGGAACAGAGAAATATTCTGTAGCTAGAATAGGACTTGAGGTCATGGAAGGATTTCACTTATTTTTGGTATGCTGATGAAAACAGTCCATCCAGAAAATGAGAGCAGATGATATGGAGCGGAGCCAAGTGGGAGGATAGTTCTTGCGTAGGTAAGAGGTGCTGGGATCCAGTGCACAGGCTGTAAGTATTGGCTTAAGAATGGGGTAGATTTATGTGGTGGTAGCAAGATGAGTACTTTACTTCTGATTGATTTTGTTCTCAAAAGAAAGTCAAGTCATTAGCTAATTATTAGAATGGGAGTAGGTGCTCTTAGAGGTTCGAGGGTAGAGGAGAAAATGTCAGATATTTTTCTATGATTCTGTGAGTGAGAAAGTGAATTAAAAACATTATAGTAAGATTTCTGAGGGCCCACTTGAGGTTAATGACCATAAATTGAAAGTGAGATCAATGTTGGCTGCATGTTTTTCTCCAGCTGTGCTAACGCTGTTCGGATCCAGTTGCAGAGTAAGCAGAGTTAGCAGAGTTGTGTTTAACCAGAGTTGAGGTTTTGCCAGGTGAATATAATTGAGGGGAAGCATCCAAGGGAGCTGAGCGTGGAATGTTTTTGTTATAGTAAAGGGCTCTGGGGTCTAACTTGGTTAGGAGGAAAATGCTAATGTGGAAAGTGTGATGGACAGTAAATAAGTGGTAGGGTCAGTGGACTAAAGCGTTGAGTAATGGTTGGTCTGGTGACACTGGGATGAATGGGCTGGAAGGTCAGCAGCTTGTGGTCAGAGAGGGGTTGACTGAGACAGAGGTTTTGGAAATAAAGATCTAGAGCTACACTGTCTGATACTGTAGCCACTAGCTTCATGTGGCTATTTTAAACTTAAATTAAATTTAATTTAATTTAAATTCAGTTTCTCAGTCATACTAGCCACGTTTCAAGCGCTCAGTACCCATCTGTGGCTGTGTGTCGGACAGCGCAGGGGAACATTTCTGACCTTGCACCAGTACCAGGAACGCGATAGAAAGTCAGAAAGTAAGGCCCTCCCTGGATCTACACCCAGGTGGTTTGTATGCATATTAAAGTTTGATATACACTGAGATGGAGAAGATTACTTTTGTATTTCAGAATTTAAATGCACTATTACTAAATTGGTTTCATGGGATTGGTATAATGGAATGAGCAGAGTATTTCTATTTTAAACAGTATTTTTTTTTAATTGAACCCACCAAAATGGAGGTACTGAATTCAGAATTTAATAAACATTGTATTTCATTGTTTAATGTTAAATTTTATTTAAATTGATGTTTCCTAGCATTTTACTAATCAGTAATCCACCCAAAATTCTCAAAGAATGAGTAGCAAACTGTATCTCCTTGTAACAGGATTTACAGATATTGTAATTGCCTCGCCAAAGAAGGATTCTTTTTTTAAATGTGGTTTCAGAACAAAATAGTACTTTTTAAAATCACAAGTTAATATAATTTTAAATTTTATACTAATATATTAAAGTAGACTATGTTCAAAAAATTATTTAATGTATTTACTGTTCTCTTACTGGTTTTGTCATTCTTAACTTATACCTTAGGGAATGGATAAAAATGCTTTTGAGAAAAAATATAATACCATCGGAGTGAATATTTTTCGAACTCACCAGTTGTTCTGTCAAGATGTACTTAAATTGCGTCCTGGAGAAATAGGTGTTGTCAGCAATGGGAAAGTAAGTAAAAAAAAGCAGTTGCTCACTTTTCTCAGTGACACTGTGATACAGGGGTGTCAAACGTTTTCTGTCACAACACACCTGATGCAGCACACACAGAGGACGGTGCTCGTGTGCTGGACACGCCAGACAGGTCCCAGCGTAAATAACATGGCCACTGAGATGTCCAGCTCGTGGCACAGTACCTGTCTCTTCACCCCTCCCTCCCACTGGTGATAACATCGAATGCGGCTGAGGGTGTTCTTTGGGGATGGCTTTTATAATATAAATATTAGAACAAACAATTTTGTATACATTACAACATTGTAATTGATCACTGTTGTAAGTAGGTGTAAAAAGTACATTTTGACATCTTTTTCTTCTTGTAGCTTTTTCCTACAGTTGATTATGTTAAAAACAATACTGCAAGTTTTGAACTAAAAAGTAGTATTTATTAATATAATCTTTTAAAATCTATAGTAAAAATCACTCCCACCATCCTAATAAAATTTATTATTAATAGTTTATTGTTTTACCGTCTAACCCTTTTTTCTACTCTACATAGCCATGTCTGTCTTTTTAAATACATAATTGTAATGCTATTATATATATATAATTTTATATCACACTTTTTTCTCTTAGTATATCACAAACGTGTTTCTGATTAATTAGGGAGTTTTAATAGATGCATACAAAATTAGTGGATGATAGCTACTTATTAGTATTTTTTAGTATGATAGTCTGGTTTTCTTTCTCAGGAATGGTTTAAGTTTTTAAAAATTGAATCTGGTGCTTAGGTATATTTAGAAATCAACGAATGCAGTGTGTTTGACATTATCTCTGCTTGAAGCATCAAATTATGTATCCCTATATCATCTTCAAAGCTGTAGTGTTTTCTCTGTTTTCTGCATTTTTATGAGCTCTATTCACCTGCGTGCTTCATTCCTGTATCATCATTCCCTTAAAGTTATGCTTATTTATTCCTTCTTATCTGAATCTATAAATAATAGAAATTGGAGAATAGTGAGGGACTCATATCCACAAGCATCCACAAATCACATATTTCCGCTTCAGTGTAACAGTTCTTTTTTTTTTTTTTAATAGAATATTAGAGACTTTTTTTTTTTTAATTTATTTATTTATGGCTGTGTTGGGTCTTCGTTTCTGTGCGAGGGCTTTCTCTAGTTGTGGCAAGCGGGGGCCACTCTTCATCGCGGTGTGCGGGCCTCTAACTATCGCGGCCTCTCTTGTCGCGGAGCACAGGCTCCAGACGCGCAGGCTCAGTAATTGTGGCTCACGGGCCCAGTTGCTGCGCGGCATGTGGGATCTTCCCAGACCAGGGCTCGAACCCGTGTTCCCTGCATTGGCAGGCAGAGTCTCAACCACTGCGCCACCAGGGAAGCCCAGTGTAACAGCTCTTGAGCTAATTGTGTTAGCTCCTAAAAATAGTTAGACACGGGTTCATCTGTGTGCAGTGCTATTTTACAATTGGTGACAGCAGTTGCCATTTATTATTACAGTAATATAAAATATTAGTGAATTTTGATAATGAGCTATGTGAAAGCCCAAAAATGGCATTACTTTTTTTTTCAACAGTTGCTTTGGGAAGAAATCTAACTTTTTAGAACAGTTTTAAAGTATATGGCTGCCTTCGGCTCTGTCAGACATTTTAAGAGATAAAAAGAAAAAATTACAGCCTGCTGTATCTGTTACCTTGCCTTTTGGTTATGTTGATACATTACGGAAAAGCTACCCTATGTTTTCTTTGTCATTGTTTAATATAATTCAGATATTGTTATCAATATTAGTACTAACAAATATTATAGTTATGTTCAACTTATTTCTCTTAGAACTGTTTTCTTCTCACTTTCCTTGAAATTGACAAAAGCATTTAGATATAATTTTGCATCTGCCATGAACCAAACATTCTTCTAGAATCTGAGAGTATAGTAGTGAACAAACATGTTTTTGTGGAGTTTACACTTTGGTGGGCAGGGACCGAAAAAAAATAGTGTCCTTACTGATAAAGTGTTATTTGGACAGAGAACCAAAGGAGGTGAGGGAGCAAGCCATGTTGCATATCTGGAAGAGGAACGTTCTAGGTAGAGGGAACAGTGAGTACAAAGGTCCTGAGATGAGCTCACATCTGTGTGTTCTAGGAATAGCAGATATGAAGAGAACAGGAGAGAAGTACCTGGGGGCCAGGTCAGGTAGGGTTTTACTCTGAATGAGTTGAGAAGCCCATGGTTCTGGGCAGGGGATTGACATGAACTGATGTTTCATTTGGATCACTCGTGGCTGTTACATCAAGGATAGACTGTAGGTGTTAGGAAACCAGTTAGGAGCTATTACAGTAGTCCAAGTGAGATGTGATGGTGGCCTGGACCAGAATGGCTCTAGTGGAAATAAGGAGAAGTAGACGTGAGATGTATTTTGGAGGATGACCAGGAATTGCTGACAGACTTACAGTGGGATGTAAGAGAACTACGTGACTGGCAGAATGGAGCCGCCACTGTTTTAAGGTAAGGAAGACTGCAGGAGGAGTGGGCTTGTTCAGAAGGAGTGGAGAGGGCAGATAGAGAATTCAGTTCTGGACATATTAAGAGTTCAGTGTTCAGTTCTGGACCTCTGAGTAGACTGGTTGAGTTGACAGCTGAACGTATGAGTTAAATTCGGGGAGAGGTTGGGGCTAGAGATAGATATTAAGTCAGATTACATTGACTTTTTGTGTCGACTAATGGAAAATTGTTATTTTGATTATCCTTTTATTTGTAGGACTGTGGTTTGAATACAAAAGTATGATATATCTGAAAATAAGTACTATGGTTTATGAACTATAATGTAATATTATACTGTGTCTCAGAGTAATGCTATGAAACACAATAATCATAACAGTTGTAAGAGATAGTTATAATTCTGAACCAGATAGTTTAATGATTAAAATAATTCTGACATTATAGAATCAATCTTCATTTTGAACCTGTCCAAATGTTTACGTTAGAATTGAAACATATTCAAAGTTAAAATTGTTTATAAATGATCAAACCTGGGGTGTAATGATGATCTCATACTTTCTTACTGCCATGCTAAAGAATTAAAAATCTATATATTTTAAGATTAAATAAAACCCTTAATAATGCTATTGCTATAATTATATTTATTTTTATCATGTTACATATTTACAAATTGATGAAAGACATGGTGTGGCAGAGAGAAGGGAAACAAACAAGGCCTTTTTGTTTTAGCCAGGCGAATCTGGATTCAAATTCTGGTTGCACCATTAATTGTATAACCTTTGCAAGACTTGGTTTCCTCATTTGCACAGTGGAAAAGGTAATAGTCTGTTTTAAAGTTGCCAGAGAGATTAAATATACTTTTACACATAAAACACATTCTGTTTTCTCTTTAAATATTTGAAGGCTATCATGGGAAATATGGGTACATTTATAGACTTGATTTGCGTTGTATTCATTGAGAGTCAGCATAGAATCAAGCCCAGTTGATCCAACTTCCACGAGTGGGGAGAGATTTTTAGCTCAGTATGTGGAAGAACATTCTAACAGAGTTTTCTAAAATTGTAATGATCTGTCAAATGAGGTAATGCATTTCTGTTATAGCAGTTATTCTGTATAACTGAAAAATCACATTTCCAAAGCGTTGTAAAGAAGATTTAAGCTCCAGATAGGTTTTATTGTACTGTTACATGATTTTCAAATTTAATGTTCCATTTCCTAATTTGGCCATTATGTGATTTTATACTATTTAAGTTGCTTTATTCCACAAACATCATATTCATCTTTAAGTAGAAGAACTAAGACACAGAAGAACCAAGTTTCTGCTAGCTGTTTGACACTGAACTTACATAGGTGCAATAGAGCCGGTTTTCTGGTGAATTTAATCAGTAAAGATACCCAATCTTGTTCATCCCTTAGGAAAATAATTTGAGATTTTAGTTCCTTATTCTAAGTTATTAACAAAACTACTCAGGTCACTAGAAGTGGTATAGATAAAATTCAGCTATTTTCCAGGCCTCTCCTATTCACAGTCAAAAAAATACAGCATTAAAAGTGCTCTGAAAGTTACCTTAAAAATGATAGCAAATCGTAAGGAAATACAATGTTTATATGTGTACTTTTAGTATTACAGTGCCCATTTTTGTACTTTTTAGAGCCCAGGTTTTATGTTTAAAGTGAAACATGGTATTTGTTTAGCTGGATGCCAGCATTGCAGCTAATATCACCTTTGATGTGAGCAAATGAGAAAAGATTCAAGAACTATACTTCAGTAATTTTTAGAAAATATTAATTGCAGAAGCATATGAAGGGGAAGTAAGAAAATGCACTGCAGGGCTTCCCTGGTGGCCCAGTGGTTAAGAATCCGCCTGCCAATGCAGGGACACGGGTTCGAGCCCTGGTCCGGGAAGATCCCACATGCTGCCGAGCAACTAAGCCCGGGCGCCACAGCTACTGAGCCTGCGCTCTAGAGCCTGCGAGCCACAACCACTGAGCCCGCGTGCTACAACTACTGAAGCCTGCGCAGCTAGAGACCGCAACGAAGAGTAGCCAGCCCCCGCTCGCTGCAGCTGGAGAAAGCCCACATGCAGCTACGAAGACCCAACACAGCCAAAAATTAAAAAAAAAAAAAAAAAAAAATCCACTGCAACCATTTCATTCTGGTTGACGTGTTTTCTAGTTGTTTGTCATTAAGTCTAATTGTTTAGTGCATACGACTATGTCAGGGCTCACCTTCTACATCAGGCTTATGTTAATAATATTTATGATGATGCACGTATTAGCTTTTCCAGAAAATGATAACGGTAGTAGAGTTGGGGTGGTTGTGGTGGGATAGCTATCCTGAGAAATTCAGGTGTCTGGTTATTTTACAGCTTCCCCGCTCTGTAGTTACTGGTTTAAAGCTAACCTACAAGACCTTGCTGTGCTCCAAACAGTTCATACAGCATCAGTTAGATGAAGATTGGTTGGTATTATTAATTATGGGATTTGTTTCTTGGTTTTTGCTCCTTTATGCCTTGTTTATATATTCATATCTACATAGTGTAGACTACAATTTACAGATTAAATAGGAAAATACTGAAATTAAAAGACTTATGGAATATAGACAGTTGCTTTCATAACTTACTTTAGAATGAAAAGCCTTAGGTTTTTGGAAGCATTATGTCTCAAAGTAAAACTTTCAAATGGAAATAATTTGCTGATTTTTTTGCCACATTGATTTTGGTATTGATGCAAATGTTATTTATAATATCAAAGTGAGGAAATAGTTTTCTCTTGTTTCCCAGGGGACTTAGTAAATGGTGGGATTAATAGCCACCATCTGTTTAATCTCTAATCAATATTTGCTTAAAGAAATATCTATTTGATAAGAAAATACTTGTCCCAAATTGGTATCTTATAGAAGATATACAATAATATAACTGCTTTTAAGTTCTTAGGACCTTTAGATGAAGATTTCTGTGAGGAAGATTTTTACTTGTTGGAAAAGATAACATTGACTAATTTGGTAGAGGAAATTGAAGACATTGTTGAAAATACAGAAGTCAACTCAAAGAAGTAAGTATTTAAAATTGTAAGAGCAATTCATTTTGGAGTTTGGTATTTTGTATCCGATTTTTTCTTTTTAAGATTAGAAAATGTTTCAGATACACACAGAAGATATAATAAAAGACATGTAGAGAATATAAAGAAACAGCAGACAATAACCATTTGCTTACCACTACCAAACTGTAGATGTTAATATTTCGTTTTATTTGTCTTGACTGTCCCATTCTCCTCCCTCCCTAAGAGGTACCCATTTTCTCAAATGTTGTGTGCATGATTCCCATATATGTGTTTATACTTTTGCTTCATATGTAAATATCTATTATTAGTGTTTATTGTGTTAAAGTCTTGACTTTTTTAGAGATATGCTATTATACATAGGCTCCTTTTGCAGTCTGCCTCCATAAGAGCTTTATCCATGTTCATGTATATAGAGCGAGCTTATTCATTTCAGTTTCTTTTTAGTATTTCATTTTGTGAATATACTGCAGTTCATTTATATACTCCATTACTGAAGTACAGTTAACTTGGCTTTAGTTTTTTACTATTATGTAAATGCTATCATGAACCTGGTTTACACGTGTCCTTGTACAATGTGTGAGTTTCTCTAGAGTAGACAAGTGTTGTTATTGGGCTGTAGGATAGATGTACCTTCGGCTTCCCCAGATGTTGCTAAATTCTGTCCTTCAAAGGAGTTGCAACAATTAACACTGCCACCAGAAACGTATAAGAGTTCGTTTCCCCAAGTCGTCACCAATACTTGGTGTTACGCAACCTGTTAATTTTTCCTATCTGATGGATGTGAAATTGCATCTTGTTTTAATTTGCACTTCCTTGACTTCCAGTAAAGTTGAGTATCTTTTCATATGATTGTTTTAATTTATGTTTGCTCCTCCTCCAACATGCCTACAATTTTACGTATTAGAGAGTGTGTGGCCAATAAATAAATACCTTAAGAAAGTTTAGGAGTAGATTATGGTTTGGATTAACCCATTTATTTTATGTTTATTAAGTGGCATTAAATTACATTACATTAAATGTAATGCTCTGTGAAAGATATGGTAGGTATTACAAATAAAAATAATATACAGTGTACAGGACCTGTAGTCCAGCAAAACATGGTATAGTAGAGAGATGCTGACAGTACTGACAGGGTTCTCAACCACTCTGACTCTAAATTTCTTCGTTTATAAAATGGAGATGCCTATCTTTTCTCTCTTTCTTTCTTTTTTTTTTGGTGGAGGGGGACATTTCTTAAAGTTCAGCTAACATTTTCTGTTCCAGCATATCATTGAACATATACATTTTCTCTATTATGGATTTTTTAATTTGGTTATATTTAATCCAGGTATTTATTTTTTACAATTTTAGTTTTCAAACAAACTTGAAACCAAAGAAATCTGGGCTTCTTAACTCTATTAAAAGTTCTTTGAAAGTAGTTATTCTATCATTTAATTTTTGTTCTTCCTGCTCTTCTTTCTTTGCTACATGGGTCCCAGTGCTTGGATATATAACCAGCACTCAGCAAATATGGACTTGAATTGAATGATTCTCCATATTCTTATAGACACTATTAGGAACACTTATGTGTTTAAATATCATATCAATGATAAGAAAAAATAGGATGACCTTAAAAGCAGCAGTCATTTTACTTTGACAAATTATACAAGTTTGGAAGAAAGGTCATTTATATGCAGTTTGTCTATTGGAGATATTTTACATTAAATTCCCCTTTCTTGAGGCATTAATTGTGACATGAAATATGGACCTTTCTTTCCCCCCCAAAAACTCATTTATCTTGTTTCTCCAGCCTGAGTGACCTTGTTATGAAAATCGATGCCCTTGTTTCCTCTTTACCTAAACATGCATCTCGGTATGATATCACATTTCTTGAGGAGAATCACAGGTAAGATGTATTAGTGCTGTGTTTTTTTCTGTCACTGCATCCTATACTGAATTATGGTTGCCATAGGTATTCACAATATAGCAAAAGTTAAAGTAGAATTAAAAGTTGTTAGAGAATAAATGTATTTGACAAGATAGGGAAAAGAAATTTTAATTATATTCTAGTAAATAAATGACATATATATATATACACACACAGATATATATATAGGATATGAAGTTTCAAGTAAGTTAAATCTAGTATGGTTTGTCTTATTCTTTCTTCCACATTCAAGATCATTTGGAATTTTTGCAGTATAATCATTATAAATAATAATATCTTTATATTCTCAATGTATAAAAGGCTCAGTTACTGAAGAATTCTGCTTAATAAGGTGTAGACATGTACACCAGAATGTCCCAAACTGTGTTTTATGGAACATTACTCTGAGATGTTGACAGATATCTTCTGAGGGAAAAACTGTAGTCAAGTAAATTTAGAGAATACTGAATCTTTTGGGGTGGAGGAGTGAGATTTTCAGTGTGCATCAACATATTGACGATTATGAGATGTGGTGTGGTTAAAAGAAAACAAAAGAAAAGTTCATTTTTGGTAAACTCAGCAGTTGGGTAACTTATTCATGGCACCCTTTTTTTGTTAAAAATTTATTATTTCATAAAAGTTAGGTTTCCAAAAAGAGCCATCAGAGAAATACTGTTTTAGGATAATAAACTAGTTCATAATTTTACTGTATAATACTTCTCCTCTAAGATACTTGTAATAAAATTCATCAAGCTCTATCTACATACATAAAATAATCTGAGTCCCCAGCAGGAACTTTTTTTTTTTAATTTAAAAATTAAGGACCACTTAGAATGGGAAAAAATAATCAGACATTATGTAACTAAACTATAGACATGTTTTATTATCTTTTTCTAATCACTGCTCTTATAAAACTAAAATGAGACAAATTACTTTATTGTAAACTTAAAATGGCTGGCACTTCCTTCTAAGTTTTCTGATTTTATGGTAGATGCAATCTTATATCGCTTCTGTTTACTGTATTACCAGATAACACGTTCTTTGGCTGTAAAAGGTCTATCTTTTGAGGTGTCTTCACACATGTATAGTAGTATCATTCTTAGGAAAAATTACTTTCTAAAGAAATTATCTAGCACTATTGGGAATGAAGTTTTTATTTTTTTCAGATAACTGAACTGAGATTTAATACTTTCAATTTTAAGTATTTTAAACACATTTAGCGGAATTCATTTTGCAAACGTCTTTGATTTCTTTAATACCATATGCTGAGATAATTTAACAAATTATTCACAACTATCATTGCAAACATTAATCACTATACTGTTACATGGTTATGTTATATTTAGGAATTTTGATATGTTTGGAGCTGTTTAGTCCCACATTAAATGTCTGAAACATTTGATCTTTCGTAGGTTATTGTTGTTGTAGTCTCTGCTTTCTTTCTTTAGCTCTCACATCAATCAACGTGTCCTGCTGCTTTTAAGCCTTCTTTTATATAGAAGAAGGATATGATGTGACTTTGTGACAGTGGTTTACAATTCTCCAGTTATTTTCTATTTATTTCTGGGGCATTGTTACAAATATTTATAAGTGGATGTGTAGTATATGTGTATTGGTATGCATCTATGTTTATACAATAATACATACTCATCTAATGCCTGCCTTTTTTAAAATGCAAAGTCAGTAATCTTCCATTTTTCTGAGTTCATGTGTATAATTTAGGTATTTAACTTTTCGTTCTGTGTGTTTACACATGTTGGTATGATCTATTTATCCATATCAACTTTGGTTGTATGGCATAGCATGAGCTTTCTTGTCAAAAAAAAAAGAACAGCTTTTTGATCCCAGTGTACCACTTACCTAGCTATGTGACCTCTCTTAGCCTCAGTTTCTTAGTCTATAAAATATAGATGATGATCCCTACCCTTCAGGGATTTTATGAGATTCAGGCCTACTGTCTTAAGTATAGTAGATATTTATTTAATGCATTGTAGCTATGTGTATTTGTTACACAAATAATGAGGTGCTTCTCACAACTTGGAAATAAGAGAAATAAGATTGAACCTGAAAGTTAAGCCATAAAATCAACTCGTATTAATCAGGGGAGAAATGTGAATACTTACCTTAAATGTAGGATCCAGGTCAGCAAGACTTAATGATAATCTGATTGGAGGTCTTAATTTATTGAAGAAACAGTGACTTTGTTGGATTTCATTTGTGTTGGAAGCCTAGAAAAAGAGAGAAGCACAATAGCAATGCTGGGCTGTGTAGTCTGGGTCAATCAGAGCAGTAGAATCACTGTTGCACACACACGTGCATGTGTGGTATATATGTATGCATATGTTTATTGGGAAGTGTATAGATAAGAATTTATGTATGTATGTATGTGTGAATGAATTGTTATAGGATTTGACGTTACACAATTGTGGGAGCTGGTTAAGTAGTCTGTGTAAGGCTGTTGACTTCTGATACTGGAAATTTTTTTTTTTTTTTTTTAAAGGTAAATCTTTATTTATTTATTTATTTATTTATTTATTTTTGGCTGTGCTGGGTCTTCGGTTCGTGCGAGGGCTTTCTCTAGTTGCGGCGAGCGGGGACCGCTCTTCATCGCGGTGCGCGGGCCTTTCACTATCGTGGCCCCTCCCGTTGCGGGGCACAGGCTCCAGACGCGCAGGCTCAGCAGTTGTGGCTCACGGGCCCAGCCACTCCGCGGCATGTGGGATCTTCCCAGACCAGGGCTCGAACCCGTGTCCCCTGCATTAGCAGGCAGATTCTCAACCACTGCGCCACCAGGGAAGCCCTGATACTGGAAATTTAAGTTCACAGGGCAGGCAATTCGGAAGAGAGGTAGTTGTCAAGAGGGGAGAGAGCAAGAGAGAGTTGTCAAGAGCCAGCTGGAACCCCACAAGTATGGACCGAAACCTGTGTCAGTTCTTGTTGCCTCTGACCTTGGTACATAGCAGGTGTCCTGCAGAGGGTGGGAGCCCTATCACAATGCTGAACACACACACACATGACCTAGGAGCCAGAGAGTAGACGGAGGATCTTGGGGAAGGTAGACCCAGTGGGGGCCTCATGCCAACGACGCTGAGTAAGCGGATCAGTAACAAAGTGTGTGAGCTAGATTATAGCTGCCGCCCCCCTCCTGCCCTCCACATATCCTGAGCATCTCTCTTCTGGCCCACCTGCCAGAAACGTGAAGGAAAGGGAATTCTGGAAAATGTCGTTCAGCCTAACCAACACACATACTACATAGGAGATGTAGGAACTATGGGGTTCTGATTCATAGAACCTCACAGAACTGGCAGTAGTCTGGGGGAAGAAACTTAAAGTAGCTGTAAACAGATGCCTACTTTAGCCATAGTAATGTCTCATGAAGCATATAGAAAACAACCAGTTTTGACTAGTGCTACACGTATGACAGTAATTTGTAAAATTTTCACCAAGAAAACTAAAGGAATTAACCATTGTAGATAGTCTCTTTAATTTAAAACATCTGATTTGTAGCCCTTGTTTCTAGCAGCAATTATCTACCAGGATTTGTTGTCTGATTCTGACGCTCCTGTTTAAACATTATTAAATCTTATCAACTGCATATAAAATAAAATGTCTTTCATCTCTCTATGTCAGAAGACCCATATTTGAAGTGAATTTTATATTAGCTTTTATTTGATTGCTGAGAAATTATTTCACTGCTGAAGTCTAGATATTTATAGTCTTCTTGTACCAAAGAAGACTAAGATCCCTGTAGTCTTACAGGGGTACAGTTTGATTTGGTAATCTTTTTACCTTTGTAATATGTAAGATATTTAATTTATACATCTCCAAAAAAACTGATTTCCTATGTTATTGTAGTGTTAAAACAGTAATCAATTGGACTATCCTGTACTTTTAATTAAATATATCCTTTAAACTTTTCATTAAATTAAATATAGAATGGATTATCTCCTACTGGCTTTTTCTGTGCTTTTAATGATTTTCCTTTAAAGATTAGTCCATCTTCTAACTTAGATCAGTGAAAGACAAAATGGAAAGGTCAGAGGGGAGGAGGTGTGGAGAGGATGACTTAGGTCAAAATAATATGAAAAATTTGGGTGTTTTCACCCCTGAGCTTTCCTGTTATAATATGTTGGGTTTTTAAAACTAGTAAATTTAATAGAAGTACTGAATAGTTAATTCTGTCATTCTCAAATCTGAGAAAATATATTTAACACAAAAGCATCTTTGTTTTATTTTTTTACATTGTATGGTCCATGAGAATTTGGGGGGCTTAAAATTATCAAGAGTTTGTTCACTATAATAGTATTGTTCTTTGAAGAGTTTTTTAAAAATCATTCGTCCATAATTTCTTACTTTCATTTTCTCTAATTCTTTGCAGTTTTCTAATTTATTGAATGCAAACATTAGACTTTTAAATTTTCATTTTCTTCTGTGAAATAACCAGGATTTTTTAATCCAGTGAGAAAGAAAGAAATTTATAAGAATGTACGTAGCTAAGATTAATTAGGCAATTGAATAAACTTAACTGACCATTGTTCATCTTATTTTTTATTTTTCTAGCATTATAAAGATAAATTCTCAGGAGAGTGATATGTCCTTTGATGTCATTGCTATTGTTGATCCATTGACAAGAGAAGCACAGAAGATGGCACAGTTATTGATTGTAAGATATCATATTTTATGAAATATTATATATATTTATTATATGATATATACTACTTTTATTTTGAAATTTGTAATCTTTTCAGGTCTGTTTTCAAGTATAATCAAATGTTTGCTCTTGATTCTTTATTTCATACAACATTCTAAATAGATTGTCATATTTCAGTGTAGAAAATGAAATGATAGAGGTACGCCTATGGTGTTACGGCAGTACCAGGTTAGGTGTTAATGTGGACGTAATTGTTGTCCCCATCGCCCCCAAAATTCATATGTTAAAGCCCTATCCCCTGTGTGACTGTATTTGGAAATAGGGCCTTGGGGAAGTAGTTAAGGTTAAATGAAATCCTATGGGTTGGGCTGTAATGCAATAGGATCAATAGCCTTATAAGAAGAGGAGAAGAGAGATCTTTCTCTCCTCACAGACATAAAAAAGAGTTCATGTGAGTACACCACCACCTGGCAGCCACCTACAAGCCAGGAAAAGAGCCCTCTCCAAAAACTGAATATGCCAGCACCCTGACATGAAATAAATTTCTGTTGTTCAAGCCACCCAGTGTTTTGTTACGGCAGCCTGAGCTAACTAATACAAGCATCTTCGCATCGTCATCTTTCTTATTACCCCAGGTGTGGAGAATGGCTTGTGGAGAAGCTGATGTCTAAGCGTAATTAGTATAATAAGCTTAAAGTATAATAAGTAACATTAGCCAAACAGGTGAAGCTAGTGGAAGAAAGAACATGAAGGCTATGTTCAAGAGGTTTGGCCACTGTAACAAAAGCAAAGTAACAGTGCCTTCAAGTCTGAAGTTGATTTCTGTCATCTCCCCATCCAAGTGTAAGCCACCTGGAGTTGCCAAGGCAGCTCCACACGTGAGGGACTCAAGACACCTTCTGTACTGTTCAGCCATCCTCGTGAAGCAGCTTGTTTGCAGCAGTCTAAGATCACAACATGATCTCTGTACTTCTGCAGCGGGAAGGGGAGAACAAGGGCCCAACCCCAAACATATTCCATCCAGTCGCATCCCTCTGACCAGAATGTAGCTAGCCAGCCGGCTGCACCTAGTCACAAGATTCTTCCCCTAGGAAAGTAGAGGAGAATGAATCTTAGGAGACAGATAGCAGACTCTGAAAGGACATTATGTGGCTTATCCTTGTACTGAAAATTTTAAAAATTCAAATTGTGATGCAGCTTTCAGTAGTTAAATTTGAAGAAGCTAGTTATGTTAGAAGGCTATATATTTTTTTCTGATGATGTTTAAAGTTTGGGGATACTTCTGTTTGAAATTACTCAATACTCTTTTTTTAAAGACACAATCAAAAAATATTCTCAGAAGAGGGAACTATTTGTTCTTTGACAGTTTACTTTTGGAAACAGGCAAAAGTAATTAGATATTAAGTCTGGTAAAAATGTAAATGATCAAGCTGGGTCATACTGATGTATATTCTATCAAAATTTCAAAATGTTTAAATTAGTTTGCCTTTTCAAATCGATTAGGAAAAATGGATAATAGGTATCTGTTATAAATGCATTTATTAATGTGTACAAATAATTTTGGAAACCTGTTGCCATTCTACCTATTCAGTGTATAATCAGGGCAAACTTAATTCCACAGTTGATTTACTTGCCTCATTCTTTCTTTCTGCATTTGTATACCTTCAAACTTTAACTTCTTTAGACATGCTGTTCATATTATTCTTTAGAAAACAGAAATCAGTAATCATACCTATGAGGAATGGAGGTAGTATGATTCCCTATTCCTGTGGGGATTCATTATTCAAAAAAAATTACTTACCTCTGAAGCTTTTATGTAAACATAGAATTTAGGAATAAGAAGTATGGGTTATACAGAAATATAAAATATGGAATTGCATTCCAGTTTACATCATTGGTAATAGTAGCATACTTTGTTTCTGAGCAACTCAGAACTTCACATAGCTTATTATTTCTTACTATAGAGAAAATTTATGCTGTAAATTTGTGCTATAAAGCATAAATTAATTTCCTGGAAAAAATGGTTAGTGTCTCATTTAACACTTGGAAGAAACAGTGGCTCAGCAGCCTCCATTGTAGCTAATAGGAGTGATAGAATGGGAATTAAAACTCAAAGCTCTTAAACCCTTGGGCTGTACATTCTAATTTCTCCTCAAACCTATATCCTTTCCCTTCCATATATCTGTTTTATTCTTCTCCTTTTACCTATGTCCTTCGTTGTCTAATATCTTTCAAATCTTCACTGACTTGTTACCTGTATGGAGGTGGGGACTATCAAAATTAATAATTCTCCTACTTCAATGCTCTAGGGCAGGGGTCCCCAACCCCGGGCCACGGACCAGTGGCGGTCCGTGGCCTGTTAGGAACCAGGCCGTACAGCAGGGGGTGAGCAGCGGGTGAGCAAGCGAAGCTTCCTGTGTATTTACAGCTGCTCCCCATCGCTCGCATTACCGCCTGAGCTCCGCCTCCTGTCAGATCAGCAGTGGCATTAGATTCTCAGGGGCGCGAACCCTACTGTGAACTGCGCATGAGAGGGGTCTCGGTTGCTCACGCCTTATGAGAATCTAATGCCTGATGATCTGAGGTGGAGCTGAGGCGGTGACGCTAGCGCTGGGGAGCGGCTGCAAATACAGATTATCATTAGCAGAGGTTTGACTGCACAGAGACCATAAGAAATCAGTTGCTTGCAGACTCATATCAGAACCCTATCAGTGAGTGGCAAGTGGAAACAAGCTCAGGGCTCCCACTGATTCTGCATTATGGTGAGTTGTATAATTATTTCATTATATATTACAATGTAATAATAATAGAAATAAAGTGACAGTGAACGCAATGCACTTGGATCATTCCAAAACTACCCCCCACCCCGGTCTGTGGAAAAATTGTCTTCCACGAAACCAGTCCCTGTTGCCAAAAAGGTTGGCGACCGCTGCTCTAGGGAAATGAAAAGAAAAGAGAGTATTTTATCTGTATGTAGCCAAGACCTTCCTACGTCTTTTACAATGTAGATGAAATTCCAAAGGGATCAGGGCACCCCTGCCATCGTTGTTGTGAGGTCACCACGTTGTCTTTGAAGTCAAGGTTCTAATAAGTATTTTACTTGTTCTTCAGTAGTAAGGAAATTTGGATACCAATAAAGAAAGTCACACTAGGCAAAAGGTAGGCAGCATAACCTTTGGGCAATGAAATCAACTGTGTGGATTCAAATCTTACTTCTGCCATGACTTACTGTGTGATCTTGGGCAAATTACTACATCTGTCTGTGCCTCAGCTGTGTAAAAGTAGCTACCTCAAAAGGATGTTGTGTGAATCAGATGAGATAACGGATGTCAAGTATTAATGTAGTAGCTGGTAGATAGTAAATGCTCAGTAAGTGTTAGCTATTAATTTCAACTATGGAAATTTTTTCTAATAGGTACTTGGCAAGATTATCAACATGAAGATAAAATTGTTCATGAACTGTAAGGGTAAGCTTTCAGAAGCCCCTTTGAAGAGGTGGGTCTACGTGAACATAATTTCATTTTGAAAAATTTGCAAATGCTAAAAGGAAAAAAAGGACCATAATTACTGCATCTGTTGTTCTTTTCTTCACAAAATGTTTAACTGAAATAGATCAGAAGATCAGAGATAACTTATTAACCTTAATTGATATAAAACTAAAGTAACCTAACCAGTAAAATTGACCCAGTCTAATTACAGAATTTACATGGTTTTATGTTCATCCGTGGGTGTTTTTAAAAATGTGATCTAGGAATACCTATTTAGAAATATACAGTGGGTTCCGCAACATGGATGGACTTCGAGATTATCATCCTAAGTGAAGTAAGTCAGAAAGAGAAAGACGAGTACCATATGATATCATTTATATGTGGAATCTAACATATGATACAAATGAACCTATCTACAAAACATAAACAGACTCACAGATACAGAGAACAGACTTGTGGTTTTCAAGGAGGAGGAATTGGGGGAAGGATGGATTGGGAGTTTGGGGTTAGCAGATACAAATTATTATATATGGAATGGATAAACAACAAGGTCCTACTGTGTAGCACAGGGAACTATATTTAATATCCTGTGATAAACCATAATGCAAAAGAATATAAAAAAGAATATATATACAGTATATGCATAACTGAATCACTTTGCTTTCCCATTTGTTCTGAATCCTTGCTTTATCACATAGTTCCTGGTTCTGTATCTCTAACCTCTCTACTAGCCCTCTTCTTTCAGTCTTAAGAGTTATTCAATTTTTAAAAAGAAATAAACTGCTCCCTTAACTTCCTCTCCTCTGGAGCCCTGGCTTTTCCTTCTCTTCTCCAGTCTTTGTCATCTCAGCTTTGCAGAAGCGTGGCCAAGCCCCCTCTTCATCTCTCATTCACTGGTACCTCCCACTGGAGTTGGGCTTTAACTGAATCACAAAGAAATTGCTGTTTGCAACATCCATGGGATACTTCTTACTTAATGATGTTTCTGCTGCATTTGACAGTACCAGGTACTTGGTTTGGACTGTGTTCTCTCCAGGGTCTCCTCTTACCCACTCTTCTTTTTTGACTCTGCCGGCCTGCCTGCCATAGGCAGCTTTGCGGCTGCCAGTGATGCCCGCCCCTGGGGTCACACTCAGCGTAGATTCTCCTTGAGTGCGGGCTGCACCTGGTGATTTGCTTTCAGTGAACAGAATATGGCAACAGTGATGGAACGTCTCCTCTGCAATTAGGTTGTAAGAGGCTGTGACTTTTGTCTTGCTGGCGTTCTCTCTCTCTTGCTCTTGTGTGCTTCTCTACGCTTGCTGGAGATGCCCTTGTGGCAAGGACTGAAGGAGGTCTCCAGCCAACCACTAGTGAGGAACTACTGCCCTCATGCCGGTGGACCTTGAGGAACTGCAGGAGCCTAGGAGTGGCTCCTTCCCCCATGGAGCCTTGAGATAACCACAGCACAGCGGACACCTTGATTATAGTCCCAGAATAGTGAAAGTCAATGTTCTTAGTATTATAACTATTTCTTATTACGTTAAGATACTAGGGGGTGAGGCTAAATACATTAAGATTGCTGGTACTTCTAAAAGCTCTATTAATAAGCAGCTGCTTTAAACTCACTCCTGTTTGTTTTTAATTGCACTTTTTAAATTAGTGCCAGAATTTTAGCTTAAATTTTACTTGCTTTCTGGTTATCATTTCTCTTCATGTTCTTAATGGTGCTAAGAGCTAATAAAAATCACTAAAAATAGACCATGCTCAAACTTTGAAGAAAGATCAGTGAGTGAATACAGATCATAAACTGCTGGAACCTGCATAAGTCAGTATATCTTACAGGGATTCTAATCGTGTTCATTAAGAAATAATTAACAAGGGTATATAATACACACAGTCTTATAATAGATAACAGTGTAAACAAAATAATGATTGCCTACCATTTACATAAGCATTAACTTCAGTATAGCGTGTTTTTAGTCTTTAAGACTTTAGTGTGTTTTACTTCTTTAGCGTGTTTTTAACTTAAGACTTTCTGGTCATGTTTTTAAGCCATTTTCAGTTTTAAAATATTTTAGAAGAAATCTCAGTTTTGGTCACACTATGTATTTTATTTATGTTCTACCAACAGCTTTTACCGTTTTGTTCTGGAACCGGAATTGATGTTACCACCTAATGATGTTACTGGACCAGTGGCAAAATTCTTGGATATCCCTGAATCACCCCTTCTAACCCTCAACATGATTACTCCTGAAAGCTGGTTGGTTGAAACAGTACACAGCAACTGTGACCTTGATAATATTCATTTAAAGGATGTAAGTTATAAAGAAAGAGGAATAGGATAAATTCTTATGAGCTATTATTACTGTACCAAGTGCATACTCACTGCTCACCAGAATTTTCTCCTTTATGATTCTAGGTCCTGATCCAGTCTTTCCTTTGATTTTGGAGTTTCCCTAACTTCCAAATTCAGCTTCTCTGGTTTTATGGGTTCTTAAGTGCCCTCACTGTTTTTGTTGGTTCAGAAATGCTACCCTAAGATGAACGGTGTAGAAACTATGGAGACAGATGAATGGCAGTTTAGGACAAAACCATTAAGTACCTTTGCCCTTCAGGTTTTGTTTTTAACTCAGAGAGGGACAGTTTCACCTGAAATTCTTTTTTGCCCCACAGCTCATAGCCAGAGGAAGCAGTTCTAATGAGATTAGGGTAGAAAGCAGGAAAGAGTTTGCTCATATACTTCGGGCTGAGTGCATTCTTTCCCACCACCTCCAGTGTGACCCTTGTCCAGTAAATGACCAGACTTCTCTTCCCCACCTGTAGTCATTCAATCCACAGCACACACACACACAAAACAAAACCACCGAGAGGAGACTATTTTATAATATTCGGAGTCTTTCCAAACATTCTATTCAAAATTGGAAAGGCATTCAGAAAGCACAAAAAAAACAGAAGCATTTTAGGAGAGTTTACCTAGAAGACAGGTATCTAGAAACTGGGGGGGGCTGGGGGCAGTACTTCCTTCTCATTGTCCTCCCCCTTGCCTGGTCCTGCACAACCTCTGACCTATTTCCAGTTCTGCATTTGACAGCTCCTTCAGAAGGTAGCCATTAACCTTGACCCAGGCATAAACATTTTACCTCTAATAATTTGGTGAAGATAGTTCATTATTTGTTTCTCATGCTTTTCATGTGTTGCCTTTTGTCTAAAGATTTTCCTTCTAGGCAGCTTTCTTCTGATTCACTCATATGTGTAGATTCTGTGGGATCCTGAGTCACTTCCCTGGAACACACTCAGCTATACGACCAACTTTACCCACCCAGAGAGGAACCTAAAACTCAGTCATAGCAGTCATCAGAAATCGGTCCTTCAAATTGAGGGAAAAAATAGAAAGAGAGCAAAATAATGAAATCCATGAGGGAAAGTTCAGAAGTGTATTTGGCATGAAGTAAAAAAAATCCTGTTTCCTCCATGATTAGTTGGATCTCTGTTGGTCTATTGGTTCTTCATTAAGAGAGTTCAGCAATATATATCAGTAAATAACTTTAAAGATTCTAACCAAAAGGGTAAAAAGTTTGCGGTGGGAGAATTAATGCAGCTTAAAGATTTTAAATTGAGTCTGCTGGTAAAAAAATTTTAGTTTCTATTAAACAGTTAATAGAGATTAAACATTTTGTTGTGAGTGGCAAATATAGCAATGCCTTTTTAGAACCTATTTAAATGAACAGTATTTTAGGATATTAAACAGAAATAATTTCCCCTATCATCATAGATTATATGAGTAAACAAAAGGAAATTACAAATTCTAGCAGCTGTAAAAGTTAACTACCTCTAAGGCTCTTCTCTTCCACTCTGTGCTGTACATACTTACAGCCTTACCTGCAACTATCCTAGAAAAATATGAAATAACAAAGACATGTGCTCAAGTAGAAAGAAGGAGTTGTAGGTAAAGGAAAAAAGTGAAACTAATAATGAGAGATGTGTCACTACACACTAGCTTGTATAGTCAGTACTCCTTGCTACATCTAATTCCCGAACATTATATAACCACCTGAAAAAAAGCTTGATCTAGAAAGATTCTTCCTTCCCAGGTCTTTGTTCACATGGTTTATTGCACAGCCGGCATTAATGCCATTATCAAAGGTGACAGAAGTGGTTCTAGGAAAGCTTAAAGTGTGACAGTTACTTTTACCTGGAGTTCAGAGGTGGTTCTCAGAGCTTGTAACTAGAACTGCATCCAAAGGCTCTCCGGTTATATTTCATCATAGCCTTTATCTGACAGATGTCAAAATACCTGAAACAGTAGTGATTGTTTACCCAGTAAAGAGGAAGTGAGTAAATAAAAGACTGCTGAAGGAAAATGGTATGTGGCTATGTTAAAAGGAATTCACAGAAAAATGCATTAGCCCCTTTTGAAATATAAATAATTTAGACATCAGTTTTATTGACAAGGCATTCATTACCAATGTAATTGTCAAAGAATTCCTATTTGAATGCCATAGATAATGTTAATAAACCCAAATGTTAATCTTTATAATCAAACTTATACTTTTATTAAAGGAGGAAGCTAAATTCTTAACTATTCAGTCACAGAACAATACAATAAATACTTCTATTTAGAAATACTAATATGCACCAAAGTTATATTGGAAAGATATTAAATTCATGTCTCATGTCAATAGTTAATATTTAGAACAGATAAATAAAAATATAAAGAAGATGTAAACATCAAAAAAGATCACTAGCTTTCCTATTCTTGCTAAAAATAAACCTTGATAATAGGAACTAATTTAACTCAAATCACCTTTATGAAATTATTATAAAACTTTAAATATTCACAAAATTTTAAATATTCACTAGAAAGTACTCCTTGAAAAATGAATTTGCTATTTTTAGTGTTGTGGTTTGAATAAGTCAACACAATTGATGTCTGTTATACAAATATATAAGGAAGAGAAATTTTCGCATTAATGTATTATAAATGAAGATATTATTTAGTTACAAACTGATTGAATGTGTTTGAACTCTGCCCTGATATCTAATTCATAATTTAAAATAGTTAAGCTTTACTTCATAATCACTCTGGGGTAGTTTCCTTGTCTGTAAAGTGAAGGAGTTAAGCTAGATGATCTCTAAGATTTCTCATATTCCGAGACTATCCCATGGAAATCTTTCTATCCAAAATGCTGTAAGGATTGTGGATACAGGTTAATGAAGTATATGAAGTTCATCACTAGAGTAGTAATAATTCAACAACTAATTCAGAACTCAACTAAAGTCGTTGAAACAAATGCTATTTTCACAGAAGTTACTTATTTCATGTTCTTAAAAACAGTAAAATTATAAGAACAGGGCTCTAGAAAGAAATACTGTACACAAGTGCTATAATTATTTCTGTAGTAATTATAGTCAAAGAAAAACAACTATACAGTACAGAATATTTTCAAATACTCTGTATGCTAAACGCCATTAAAAGTAGTATCAAAAACCTCATAGTGTGAAATAAAATTAGATAGATAGCATCATTGTCTTATCTGCTCAACAAAATTTGCCAGACTATATAAAAATCACTTACCATTTGATTTATTTTTATGTTTGGTTATGTTTTTCGTGTGATGTAGAGAAAAAACTTTCTCCCTAAAATATTTATTATAACATTTGCAATAGAGTAAAATCTGGAAACATTTGGAATGTCCAGCCATTTAAAAGGATGTTTTAAAAAAAAGACATGTTCTTAGAAAACTATATTTAATGAAAAAGGTTATACTTTCTTAGAAAAAAAATTATGGAGAAAAAGTAGAAATCAGTGCATTGATGTGTATGTGAATCTTCAGTCTGTAGGTAGTTTCTATTTTTTCCCTTTTCCACTTTCTTATATTTGCTAAATTTTCTTTAATGAGCATATGTTTTTTTGAGTGCAAAACAATTCACCGTTAATTTTTTTTAATTGCAAGAAAGGTGATAATGATGACAAGTTGGCCTTCTTGCCAGGTCTGAAGCAGGAGATCTAGGGCACAGCCAACGAAGCAGATTCTTTGAGTGCTACAACTCACCGAGCCACCCATCCATTCTCAAATCTCTCCTGCTTGTGATTTTGGTGCATGTATCATGATGCTGGAGTAGAGCTGATGTCATGGGAAAGGAAGAAAATGCATCATGAGCTTTAGTGTTCAAGAAATTGATTCAGCTATTAGATTCACTTGTCTAAAAGAAAGACTTGAGGTTGCCCCCCAAAATACATTGGCTAATATTAAAATAATCACATATATTTATTACAAAATTTACATTATGGGAATTACTAACACCAAAAACAATGACATATTTCCTCCGTAGATTGAGAAAACTGTCACAGCAGAATATGAACTAGAATATCTACTGCTCGAAGGACATTGCTTTGACATAATCACAGAAGAACCTCCTTGGGGTCTGCAGTTTACACTGGGCACAAAAAATAAACCTGTTGTGGTTGATACAATAGTGATGGCCAATCTTGTAAGTATTATACATACTCAATGGATGATACTTAATTAGATGTTTTGGTGAAATCCTCCAAGTT
This sequence comes from Balaenoptera musculus, assembly GCF_009873245.2. Classification (NCBI taxonomy): domain Eukaryota; kingdom Metazoa; phylum Chordata; class Mammalia; order Artiodactyla; family Balaenopteridae; genus Balaenoptera; species Balaenoptera musculus. The sequence continues at coordinate 65,452,660 of NC_045802.1, read as the reverse complement.
TTCCTAATAATATGAAATAATTTGTATCCTACTGTTACTGAGCAGCTCCCAGAAGAAAATCCTTGAATAAGGTAATTAAATAAAACGAAAATGAAGGGAGTCATACTTTCAGAATGTGCTTTTAAGGTTATTGCAGAGTCTTCTTCCTTGGAATTCATTTATAGAAATCATTCATTCCACAGTTAGTAAACACTTAGAGTTTCATGAATAATCTTTCTTGAACAATTGGACGTCATTTTCATTCATATAACTATGATCATGTTTTTCTCATCTTAAAAGGGATATTTTCAATTAAAAGCAAACCCAGGTGCTTGGATACTGAAATTACGCCAAGGAAAATCTGAAGACATCTATCAAATAGTTGGGTGAGTTATATAAACCACTTTCAAATTTTTATATATAAATAAGTTTTTAGTGTGATATGACCAAGATCATCAAAACAACTAAAATACTCACAAATACCATTAGTATAAAACAAAAACTACTTAGAAAACTGTGACATTTGTTCCTAACATTGTTTTATTTCAAAATATAAAAGGTATGGCTAAAGTATATATCTTGTTCTTTACTCCATCTCCTAATTTTCTATAGACTTTTCCATGTGTTAACATAATGAACATATTTATCATTTAATGACTATATAGTATGTATAGCATCTTATATAGCAAAGCCATTATCTGTGAGTTATGTTCAGTTTTTCATTTTTATAAATAAGAATTGGTTTCTTTCGTAGTAAATTTCCTACTCATTAATGAGTCTAGTATAAAGCAGGGATCATCAAACTTTTTCTATTAGGAGCCAATAGTAAATATTTAATGCTTGAGGGCACATATGATTTTTGTCAATATTATCTTTTTCAACAACCATTTTAGAATGTAAAAATCATTTTTAGCACAGGGGCCATACGAAAATAAGCCACCAACTTGATATTGCTCACCAGCCATCGTTTGCCAGCACCTGGTAAACTCTTTTTTGTACCCCTTAATATCTGTAGTGTTCATTTATTTCAATAAGTATTTATTGGGCACCTATGATTATAGCAAGCAGTATGCTTAACAAAGATAATATATGGGCAGGGGTTATTGTACCTTTTTTTCAATGCTTTTTCCCCTTTTCCTTATAGTGCCTAGAACATAGTGTCATTCAACAAGCATGCTTAATAATTTAAGCATACAAAGCTGGGAATGCTGAATTCTTCTTTTTAAATCTTTTTATTTTTTTACTGAATGAAAGATTCTTTAAATTCTATAGTGCTTTACAATTTTCAGAAGTTTCACACACACTATTTCATGTAATCCCATAATAACCCTTTTCTTCCCTATCCCTATCCCTATAGTGCCCCCCTTTCCCTCTCCCCACTGGTAACCACTAGTTTGTTCTCTATATTTGTCAGTCTGCTTTTTTTAAATATTATTCACTAGTTTATTGTATTTTTTAGATGCCACATATAAGTGATATCATACAATATTTGTCTTTCTCTGACTTACTTCACTTAGCATAATGCTCTCCAAGTCCATCCATGTGGCTGCAAATGGCAAAATTTTATTTGTTTTTAAAGGCTGAATAGTATGTGTGTGTGTGTATATATATACACACACACACATACACACACACACACACACACAACACAGCTTCTTTATCCATTCATCTGCTGATGGACGCTCAGGTTGCTTCCATGTCTTGGCAATTATAAATAATGCTGCTATGAACACTGGGGTGCCAGGACTGGAATTGCTGGATCATATGGTAATTCTATTTTTAGTTTTTTGAGAAACCTCCATACTGTTTTCCACAGTTGGCTGCACCAATTTACTTTCCCCCCAACAGTGTAGGAGGGTTCCTTTTTCTCCACATCCTTGCCAACATTTGTTATTTGTGTTCTTTTTGATGATAGCCATTCTGACAGGTGTGAGGTGATATCTCGTTGTGGTTTTGATTTGCATTTCCCTGGTGACAGGCGATGTTGAGCATCTTTTCATGTGCCTGTTGGCCATCTGCATTTCCTCTTTAGGAAATGTCTATTCAGTTCCTCTGCCCATTTTTTATTCGGGTTGTTTGTTTATTTGATGCTGAGTTGTATGAGCTGTTTGTATATGTAGGATATTAACCCCTTATTGGTCATATCATTTGCAAATGTTTTCTCCCATTCAGTAGGTTGTCTTGGTTTTGTTGATGGTTTCCTTTGCTGTTCAAAAGCTTTTAAGTTTAATTAGGTCCCATTTGTTTATTTTTGCATTTGTTTCCTTTGCTTTAGCAGACAGATCCAGAAATTACTGTTGCAATTTATGTCATAGAGTGTTCTGCCTGTTTTCTTCTAGGAGTTTTATAATATCTGGCCTTACATTTAGGTCTTTAATCCATTTTGAGGTTATTTTTATATACGGTATTAGAGAATGTTCTAATTTCATTCCTTTACAAGTAGCTGTGCAGTTTTCCCAGCACCACTTATTGAAGAGACTGTCTTTTCTTCGTTGTATACTTTTGCCACCCTTGTTATAGATTAAGTGACCATAAGTGTGTGGGTTTATTTCTGGAGTCTCTGTTCTGTTCCGTTGATCTATGTGTCTGTTTTTGTGCTAGTACCATACTGTTTTGATTACTGTAACTTTGTAGTATAGTCTGAAGTCAGGGAGCATGGGGAATGCTTAATTCTGTGATAGGGTGAAGGGTAGGGGGAAGTCAGTATTGACATTTGAAATGAGGTAATACCTCAAGAGAGTTTTGAAGAATTACAGGAACTTACTGCTAGTCATACGACAGCCAGAACATTCCAGGAAGAGGGTGGAGGTACAGATCTCTCATCTAAAACTCTTAGGGCCATATGTGTTTTAGAATATAGCATTTTCCAAATTTTAGAAAGTTAGTATAGTACACATATCATATATTATGATGTATTGAGCAGGATCTAAGAAAGCACTTCATTAAATATCATTTCTGTCACAAACGTGTGAAATTCTCACTAAAGGAATATATAATGACTGTAAAAGAAAACGAAAAGACAAGACACAGGTGGAGAAAATATTTGCAAAGTATTATTCAACAAAGAATTATATATAACATATATAAAGAACTATCAAAATTCAACGATAAGAAAACTTGATAAAAAATGTGCAAAAAACTTGAGCAGACTCTTCACCAAAGAAGATACATGGATGTCAAATAAGCACATAAAAAAGATGTTCAACATTGTTAGTTATAAGGAAAATGCACATTAAAACCAAAGTGAGATACTGCCACACATCTATTAGAATGTGTAACATTAAAAAGACTGACACTAACAAGTGCTGATGAAAATATGGAGCAACAGGAACTGTCATACACTATCATTAGGAATGTAGAATAGTACAGCCACTTTGGTACAGTTTAGCAGGTCCATAAAAATTTAAATACACACTTACCATATGATCCAGGCATTTCACTCATAGGTATTTACCCAACATAAAAGGACATATATGTTCATACAAAGACTTGTACATTAATGTTTATAGCAGCTTTATTTGCAATTGCGAGACACTGGAAAGAACCCAAATGCTAACAAGTGAAGGAATTATCAAAATGTGGTATATCCATCCAATGGAATACTACCCAGCAATATAAAGGAATCAACTATTGATACATGCAGTGACATAGATGAATCTCAAAATAATTAATGCTGAGTAAAAGAAGTGAGGCAGAAGAAAAAAAGAGAGTCTATACTGTATGATTCCTTTTATAAGTTGTAAAACGGTAGGTAATTAAGACAAACTATGGTGACAGAAGTCAGATCACTTGTTGCTTGGAGATGGAGGGCAGGTGGGGTGGGGAAGGGGCAGGTAAGCAGGCAAAGTGTTGGAGATAAACAGGTGAATAAAACACAGTTCCTACCCTTCCACAATTCATCCCAGTAGGAAAGACAGTTAAGGAAATGAATGACAGTAAAACGTTCTAAGTGCTACAAAAGAGTGCTGTGGTGGTACAGAAAATAAGCAAAATACACTGACTTTTATATTGACTCTTCTTATAAAAGTCATGGTTTCAAAGGATAAATTTGCTTCGTCTTCTTTGGTCTTTGCAAACTGTACTGCCAAGAACTCTGTGTTTCTAAATCTGCCGCTATTGTTTCACTGTTGTTTTTTGCAAACAATTAGGTAAACTGTGATTCAAATTCCTTCTCTGCCACCAACTCTCTGTATGAGTTTGCGAAAGTTTCTGAAGTCTTTATTTCCTCATAACAAGAGGGGATAATCCTACCTATCTTGTGGGGTCTTGGTAAGGACTACATGAGATTAGTGTCTCATGTCCTGAGTAAATGTCCATTTCCTCCTCACTTACTCTTTCTTTCTTCTTTACAATTACATATATTACTGTATATTGTCTATGTATATTGTATGATATATATGCAATATGTATTATATATAATATGCATAGTATATATTATGTAAAACAGTTACTATATTAGGTTCTATTTTATCTTCTTTACCATTATTTGTTATTATACACAGCCTATAAATGGATGGTTTAGGGAAAAAATAGCCCCTGATTTTATATTTAAATACCACTAACAAATTAGTGCAAAACTAATTTTTCTCATTCACAGTTAGCCAACTCTTGGTGATGGAAGGAATTTCAAATCTGTTTATGTTACTTATAAATGATAATATCATAAATTTCTCTCAGTCATAATTTACTTAACTCCAAATATGATTAATATGTCACTAGATAGCCAGAGTGGAAAAAACATAAATGATGCTACTCTTTGATTTTTTTGAAATTAAAGTTTCAGTAATGAAAAACAGGTCAATATGAAATATGACAAAAATGGAAGTTCTGTTTATCCCAATTTATGATTTAGTTCTAATTGATATTACATTTATATTTAAGCAAAGTATTCTTTAAATATGCTGAAAAGCTAAGCTAAGGTAATATTGACATGAGTTTCTAAGTTCAGATTTTAAAACCATGACTAAATAATTTGATATTTTTAAATTTGCCTTTTTGTTTATTAGGCATAATCCTCACATATGTACTTTTTATGTCTATCCATGTTTTTATAATCTTTAACTGCAGATCATCTACCCATACTCTGTGTTGACTATTATTTACCTTGAATTCAAAAATACTCAATAAAATTATTCTCTCCTAGAAAATTTTTGTAGCTCTACTAAAATCAGACAGATGCTTCTCAGATTTTCCTAATTACAGAGAATAGCAGATGCTTTACATATACATATATATTTTTATATATGCCTTCAACATGCTAAATTATTTTGCTAGTCTTTTTCACTTGATGTGTAAATCTTCAGGAAAACAGTTTACCTAATTAGTAGTTATACATAATTTTAGTTTTACACCTTTGAAACTGATCTGCTTCTCCTGTGCTTTATATAGAAGGCAAGAGAGGTTTCAGAGCTCTGCCCACTGGCCCTGGCGGTGGTTATAGCTCACTCTTTGTGGAGCCCTTCTGTGAGCTCTTAGAAGGTCTCTAATTGCTGCACCTCACTCTATTTTGGTTCCCTGGTCCCAGTTGGTGCATCTCTATTCCAGGTGGCTTCTCTATCATCTTCCTCAGTCTCTGGGCATCCTGTGCTATACCCACAGCGTAGTTTTGCTGAGGTCTCCTCATATCTCCAGGTTGCTAGTTTGGCAGGATGCATGACTACCCCGTGATAACAAAACCAAATCTCTCCTGCTTGGCTACTTCTGATCCATGAGCAATACTTACACATCACCTGCCTAGCAAACTCTAGGAGTGCAGGCCAGTCTCAAAGGCAGTAAGAGTGGTAGTAGGTCAGTCCTCAAATGTCAGTCCATGGTCCATTTTAACTTTCCCAGACAAGAGCCAAATGCAGTCCTCTGTGTCTCGCAACTTCAGGAAAGTGCACTGCAAAGTGCTTTCCCCTTAAAGCATCTACCTTACTGAGTTTAGGATTAGAAGGTAATGCTCCCCACACGTCCCCAGGGGGCGTGTAGAGGTGCACACTCACAGCCTGGCAACAGCCTTCTCCAGAGACGCTCTTCAGCCTTCATCTCACACACTCCTTTCCTCCTTTCAAGTGCCTCAGTTGAAGCATTTTAGCATCTTTTTAGTACCCCACCCCCCAAACGTTTAGTTCTTTACCATCACATTGCCATTAGTTAAATATAAGCTTGACCAAATTCACTATTGATCATAGGTTTTGTATGTGTCTTTCACCTTTCACATTCATTTTTTGTTTGGGTGGCTGACTTTCCATATCAGAGACGGAGTTAACACGGGGAAATGGATTTTTTTTTTTTTTTAAAGAAATTCACGTTCTTTTATTTATTTATTTATTTATTTATGACTGTGTTGGGTCTTCGTTTCTGTGCGAGGGCTTTCTCTAGTTGCGGCAAGTGGGGACCACTCTTCATCGCGGTGCACGGGCCTCTCACCATCGCGGCCTCTCTTGTTGCGGAGCACAGGCTCCAGACGCGCAGGCTCAGTAGTTGTGGCTCACGGGCCCAGTTGCTCCGCGGCATGTGGGATCTTCCCAGACCAGGGCTCGAACCTGTGTCCCCTGCATTGGCAGGCAGACTCTCAACCACTGCGCCACCAGGGAAGCCCTGGGGAAATGGATTTTTGACTGGACTAGGAAGGATTGGAGGAGCTAGCTCTCCAGGAGAGCCGGCTCCCAGGACCAGCCAAGGAACTCACTAACCAGAAAGAGCTGCTACCTCTCCCATGATCAGAAGAGTGAGAAAGCATGAAGTTGCTCCACCAACACGTCAACTCCCTCTCAGTTCCCCAGAAAGCTGAGTCTGCACACTGGAACCCTGGCATAGACAACCTCTATGTCTCCATGACGTTGCTTGCCCAAAGAAAACAGGCATCACTGCATTGACCCTCCCTTACTTGTAAATTCCAAATCACATGCACATGTATCTGTTTAGTAGAATCTAATTATTAACCAGAACCATAGCTGAAAAAGAATCTACAAACAAAAAAAGAGTTTTTAGCTTTCTAACCTCTGCAGTATATGCTAAAAGGTGGAATGGATATTGCCTGCCATATCATGATATGCACCAGATTTCTACAAATATTTTCGATAGAAACATTAGGGGTACACTCTTGATTTTAAAAGCCTGAAAATGTTTTTGCCTTTCTTTTGCTTATTTTCTAAGTACTGATAATAGTACTGATTATAATTCTCCTCAGAATGCTTGAAACAAGACTTCATCATCATATTCTGCCATCCAGTGTTTTGGATTCTAAATGAGAGGCAGTGTGATTAACTTTTCCTTTACAAAAAACTAAATGATATTTATATTTAGAATTCCAGAAAAAATGTGTATGCATCCTTTTTTTAAAGTAATAACTTCCTGATGTGTAATGAATCCTTTCATTTTGAAGTAAATGGCTTTTACTGAGAAATATTCTCTCACATCTCTTATTGAGAATATAAATTATTTGAATGCTCCTCTTTTTCCCCTGTATTAATTCCTTATCAATGAAGCCCATGTCCTCTGACTTCTTGGCTTATTCCCTTCATTTCAATGGCTGACTGTCTTCATGTATCCAGTGATTTTTAGTTGCTTAGTGTTACTTATAAAGGTGTAGTAGCACAGTCGTGAAGAGCCAGACTACCTGGGCTTAGTTTGGATCTAGGATAATTATTGCACCTTCCTCAGAGGATGGGTGTGTGGATTAAATGAGTTAATATCTATTAAAGTGCTTAAAATAGTGCCTGAAGTAAAACAGGAATCGTCATCACTACTGCCTCTACCATCTGGGATGGAGGAAGTTGCTTTAGATCTTGTACGGGCCTAACTGCAGTGTTGTGCTGCCTCTGTTCTGGTCTCAGTGGACGGTGGATCCGACGGCTAAAGTTGCTGATGTCCTTGAGCAACATTTGGGACTGGAAGCTCTTGCAAGTTTTTAAGAGATTTGACATTTCTACTACATAAGTTGGAATACTTCCTTTTTTCTAGTGGTCAGTGTTGGCAGGGGCCGTGCCTCCTGCTGCGGGTTAGCACCTCATCTGAGGAACTGGGAGTGAGAGTCAGAGACGTGTTAGTCGGCACAGCCCTAGAATCCCCAGGTTTATGTTTTAGAAAAATTTTCAAGCGTATGTTGTAAGTCTGACTGAATGCAAAGTATCTGTTAATTTGACATCTGATTGCTTTCCCTCTTTGAAAAAATTCAGTTTTATGGTAAATGCTTTTAACAGTAGCATTTTTCAGTTCATAGTGAAAATAGTATCAAAAAACTTTTGAGCAAAGCTGTCATATTTGATTTATTTATGCAGTGTTGAAAATTAGACTATGAACTACATAATGTGTAATATAAAATAGATCCAAGTGATGCAGATGAACATGACAGACACATTTTCAGTCTTATAAGTTTAATGATATACTTCAAATTTTGGCATTTGAAAATGGCTAGTAGATATTGAAAAGTAGTTGTATGGTGTAGATTTCCTTTGATTATGCTATATAAACAACTTATTTTAAAGTCTAGAAAATGTTTCATTTTTTTTTTTAATTTTTATTTATTTATTTATTTATTTATGGCTGTGTTGGGTCTTCGTTTCTGTGCGAGGGCTTTCTCTAGTTGTGGCAAGTGGGGGCCACTCTTCATCGCGGTGCGCGGGCCTCTCACTATCGTGGCCTCTCTTATTTCGGAGCACAGGCTCCAGACACGCAGGCTCAGTAATTGTGGCTCACGGGCCCAGCTGCTCCGCGGCATGTGGGATCTTCCCAGACCAGGGCTCGAACCCGTGTCCCCTGCATTGGCAGGCAGATTCTCAACCACTGCGCCACCAGGGAAGCCCCCAAATGCTTCATATTTTAATTATCATTACAATATATGAAAGATATGAAAGATCTGGCTTTTGTGATAATTTTAGTATACAGTAATAAAGATAAGCTATAATCTGCGCTTTCTGAGTGACTAGGTGATATCAAATTTAGTGAGTTATTTTTGTACGATCTTAATTTGTATTAAGTTAAAATTGGATAATTTTGAAAATTGTAGTGTATTGCAGCATATCTTAATTGACTATAGAAACAGCAGATATGACATATACACAAATGATATTATACTTACGTCTATTGCAAAATGAATTTATTCTGTTATTTGTACCATCATAATTATATGTCTTTTCTTAAATTGATTATAGATATTTACATGTTTTTTCTGCTTCTAGGCATGAAGAAACTGACTCTCAACCAGACCTAGGAGATGTCATTGTTGTGTTAAACAGCTTCAAAAGCAAAATACTGGAAGTACAAGTGTGTGAGGCCAAAGCTTTTTATAGGCTTTGTTCTTAATATTAAGTATTATTTTTTTGTCCTTAATTAATTAATTTTTATTTTACTACTGATTTCACAGTTTTAGTACCTAAAATGTCATATTGGAACTCTGGCAATGAAAGGAAGAAGAGGATTAAATCATGAAGGGAAGGCAGAGAGCTTGAAGATAGAAGAGAAGAAATGATTTTTTTTTTAAAGTTATGATGTGTCTACTGTATCTACTATATTTGTAACCAAATTATGTTATAAATTAGGCTTCAGAGATGAGATCAGGAATGCAGGTTGAAAAGTTACCACTTTCAACAGGAAAAAAAAAAAAAAGTGATGTTTCAAAAACCAGAAAAGTTTTTAATGATGGCAGGTTTAGTTCTTTTGGACAAACTCACCTTAAAATCAGTAACAATGCTGGTCGAAATGTTATTTAAAAATTTTAAAAGCACTGAGGAGCTGACAATAATGATAATAAGGAAATACAAAACCAAAATTAAAGGGAAAATGAGAGCCTAGTGAAGTAAGCAAGCACCGAAGCTTCTCTTATCCCAGGAAAGCTGCTATTGCCCTAAAACATTTGCTCAACCTGGTACACTTGAACTGTCATTTTGATTTAATTTGCAAGGACAGAAATTAAAACCCTAGACCCACATAAAGTGGGTAATCTATTAGAAGACCCTCTCTGCAATAAGCTGGCTATAGCTTCAGGGTAAGGATGAACCATAGTAAAGTATACCACGCAGTCTTTTAGCCCAAATTGGTATCACCTAAGAAATCAAAGGAACCCTGAGCCTTGAATTTGCACTAAAATGGCTCCAGATTAATAAGGTTTTACAGGCATCTGACAGAAACATCCATATATCTCTGGAATAAGACTACTATATCCAAATAAACAAAGAAAACCAACAGAAACGGCAAATAACAGAGAGCAGATGCACAAACACTCCATATGTTAGAATTATTGACACAGACACTGAAACAACTATGCCTAAAGTGTTTAAAGAAATAAAAGACAGGCTTGAAAACAATTGCAGGGAATAAAAAACTATAAAAAGTGCATATCTGATTTTTTTTAAAGTAGAACTTCTAAAACTGAGCAATACAATGAGCAAAGAATTCAGTGGGTGGCTTTAACAGGCCTCAAGAGAGAATTAGTGAGTTGGAAGATAGACCAAAAGACATATCCCAAATGCAACTGACCTTAAAAAAGAGGAAAACTACAGCAGAGAGTATATAAAAGGCGTAGAGAATAGAGTGAGAAATCTAAGATACCAGGATTGCGTTTAAATGTGGCTCTGCCACTCAGCTGTGTGACCTTGGACAGATTACTTAACCTCTTTCTAGCTCATTTTCCTTATCTATAATAGGAGTTAATGATGAAACCCTCCTTATGGTCTACTATAAGGGTAAGATAATTTAGCTTTATGAAGTACTTTTATGAGTGTTTAAAAATAAAATCCATTTAAATGGAGTTCCAGAAGGTGACGAAAGACAGAATGAGGTACAGGTATTATTTGAAGCAATAATAGCTGAGAATTTTCATGAGTGATGAAAGGTACTAATTTGCATATTCAGGAAGTCGAGTGATTCCCAAGCAAGATAATGAAAAGGAAATCTACACCTAGACTCTTGTTAATAAAACTGCAGAAAACAAAAGACAAAGAGAAATCTTGAGAGTAACCAGAAGAAAAAAGGAAAATTACCTTCAAAGAACTATAGTTAGCCTGACAGTTGGTTTCTCAGCAGTAATAATGGAAGCCAGAAGATAATGAATGATACCTAAAAGCACTGAAAGAAAAAAGGAATGCCAACCTCGTATAATTTACCCTGAAAAGTATTTTTCAAGAAAAAACATAAGGTATTTTCAGACAAATAAAAAACTGAATTTGCCACCAGCATGCTCACACTAAAGGAAATTCTAAATGGTATACTTCAGGCAGAAAAAGAATTATCTCAGATGGAAGATCTGAGTTTGAAAAAAGAATGAAGAGAAAAGAAAATGGCAACTATGCGGATGAATCTGTGAACAGTGAATATATAAAACAACAATAATGTCTTAGAATCTTAAAAATCAATTAAAAAACAACAATAGCATTTAAGGCATTATATAAATAGGGGTGTATATAATAACATATAAAGTTGTTATATTGACCAGGACAAGGATTATGATTACTTTTAGGCTTTAGGGCAAATCTGAATGCTTTACATTTCTAAGATAACCACTAAGAGAATAGAAACAAGGCATAATGTCATAGTGAAGAGGAAAATGGAATGAAGCAAATTAATATAAATAGACTAAGAAATAAGAAATAAAGCAGAATACATGTGCCATTGAAGAAGCACAAAATAGTAAGTTAGAATTTAACCCAATTACATTAAATGTAAATGGACTACATGTTCCAGTCCAAAGACTAAGATTGTCAGACTGGATTTTTTTTAAAATCCCAACTCTGTGTTTGCAAGAAGGAACACCTAATATATAACAATACAGTTTCAGGGTAAAGATTAAAATAAAAGTGTGGCAAAAGTATACTAGGCCAATACTAACCTAAACAAAGCTTGTATGGCTATACTAATATCAGAGATATTAAGACAACATTATGAAAGATAAAGAAGGTTACTTTATATGTGTATATAAGGCAGAAATAGAATTACCAAGAGAAACTGGCAATTCTCTATAATACTGGGATATTTTTAACATACGTCTCTCAGTACTTGATATAACAGGCAGACCAAAAACTCATTAGAGATGGAGATTTGAGAGGTGTGATTATAAATCTTGACCTAATAGATGTATATAGAACACAATAGCCAATAACACCAAATGAACAATCTTTCAGACACAGAAGACGTTGATAAAAATTAGCTTTACGTTTAGTTGAAAAGCAAGTTTCAACAGATTTCAGAAGAATGAACTCATACAGAGTATGTTCTCCATCTACAATGCAGTAGAGTAGAAATTAATATGCAAAGATAACTAGAAAACACCCATTTTGCCAGAATCTCTATAATCTAATAATGGTAGGCTACCAGAACTCTCGCCTTACATACTGCATAGATTCTAAACTACCAAATCATCAAAATTTACCTTGCATCCCACATCATAACCGGTTTCTTATCACCTCTGCTCTTTATCCTGTGATCAGTTATACATGTTTATACTCATCTTTGATACTATTTTTCCTCTACTGACTTTGGCTTCCTTTCTCAGGAAGAGAAACTTATACTCTGTCCTTGATACATTTCCTTCTGGCCATTCCAGATGAAAAATCCCACAAACTCAGACCAGCTGCTTAAGTTACTAACTCACCCCAAGCCTTTTAGGACCAGCATTCCAGCTAGTTTTATCCTAGCCCTACAAACAGGAGAGAAAAATATTATTTCTGCTGGGAGACTGGGGATGTCTTATCTTTGAGGAATTTTGATCATTGAAAAATTATTGTTTTCTTTTTCTTGAGCTGGTTTTTTTTCACTCTCTGTATTGGCTCTAATTTTACCTGTTGGTCCCTGGTATAGAGGAGGTCTGACTCTTTCACCAAAGCCACCAAATCTTTGAGGGTGATAATCATGCCCTACCTGAAGCAAATGTTCTACAGCCTAACCTTACCTAGGTGCTTCAGTTGTTTTTTAGTAACAGTCTTATCTGCTCACCTTCCATCTCTCAGAATTACACAAAAGGACAGGAAAAAGGGAGGAGAAAAGATAAGCAAGATAAAGGTTCAGCCCATGAACTCCAGTAGCCCACTAATAGGAATTCCAGGAAGGAAGAACAGAAAATGGAGGAAGGAAAGTACCCCACAGATAGAGAAATATAAACACGTTCATGTCAAGAGGTCCACAAATGAGTGAAAAATGGCCCACACAAGATCCTAAAAACTACCAAGGAGAAAAGGCAGGTCACTGCAATAGAATGACACTAACACTAGCATCAGATGTTTCATTTTCAAGACAACAAAACAAAGATTTCAGTGTTTTGAGGAAAATTACTTTGAATCTAGGGTTCTTCAGGCAAATATTCTCTGAAGGGTGAAGATTTAGAAAAATTATCTTTCACACCCCTTCTTGAAGGTGTTTGCCAGCACAATGAAGAGGAAGAAAAAAGAGGAAAATAGGTGTTTTAAGAAATGGTGAAATCAGTGTAAAAACCAATGCAAAGAAAGCTTGAAAGAGGCAGTTAATTGTTAAGCCCCAAGAAAAATGTCTTCAAGAAGACAGGAATGCCAGACAGTTAAGTAACAAGAATAATAAACTGGAAAATATTAGGTATATGGTAAAGAAGAAGTATATCTCACCACAAGAAAAAATAAATAAAATAAAATCCCAAGAAAAATTTACTTCTGTATTGGTGAAATGTGAGAAAACAGAATCCATGTGAACCAGGAGTCTCCTAGGAGGGCAGGGTGGTCGCATCCTCATAACTGTGTGGAGGAAATGTAATTGTAGCAGCCTTTCAGCTCTTCAGTGCGGTGTATTTACAGTGTCACAATAAGCACTTTTTACTGATTTTCAAGTTGTAGAATAAACATAGCATAGTGCAAAAGATACAGTTATGTTTACCAAGCTAAATGTAAATATCCATACTTACAATGCTAAAGTAAAGTTTTAGCTAATGTAAGTTGGGAGGCAGAGGGAAAAGGTAGAGATATTAGTATCCTTATAACAGGCCATGCAAGAGAAACTTGAATTTGTTGGAATAAAAAGTACAGATTTAAGCATTATTTAAAGTTACAAAAATACTCAGTAGAAGAACTAATGATAAAGATAGTATTACCAAAACTCCAGACAGAGGGGAAGGGAAGGGTGATATAAGTAAGCTGCTCATCTTTTGTTACAAAGAATGAATAATGCCTAAACTCTATGAATCAGATATACAGTAGATAACATCCACAGTTGACAATTCAGTAAATACAAGTATAAGCACATTATTTAGCAGTATATGGAGATAGCCACCAAAAACAAGAGGCTGAACTGATAGTTGAAATCAGATTGTGTCTGTAATATACTAAGATCTTTCTTGGCTTCATTTACTACAACTATCTTAGATTTACAAGGGTCACCTTGTCCATATATTTCTAACCATGCAGCATAATATTTAAATCTACAAAATTCTAAAGTTTTTCTTTACCATGCTATCTAGGTACAAAAAAAGCCAGACAGAATTCAGGAAGATATCCTTTCTGATAAAGATGAAAAAAAAGGAGTGTGGGATTCCATTAAAAGGTGATTACTAATGAATATTTTAACTATAGACCCATCAGGAGTCTAGTTTGTGGAAGCCCTGCAGATGGTAAACATTTAAGTCAAGCACAGATCTTCTCTAGAAAGGATAAGACAAATACATAAATGTTACTGATGTAAGACAGGAAACTGGAGCTATAAGACAACTGAACATAAAGGGCTGTTCAAACCAGGGGAGAGAAAGTCTATATCCAGTTAGGAGGAACCTCAGAAAAGACTCGGGAGGAGTGTGTGGCTGAGATACGTTCTAAAGGATGGACAGGAGACAGAGAGAAGGTACCTGGTTACGTGAAGTCAAAACGATTGGATACGTTTCTCAAGGAACAGGAAGGAGCCCAGGTTAGCTGGGATATTGAATATAAGGGGGAATCTTTAAGTTAGGTTGGGACCTATATTCGTTAATCAAAAAAGGAATATTTTGGCTCACATATCTAAAGAGTCCAGGAGTAGAGCTGCCTTTGGGCATTCAGGTGATATAGTCCAGAAACTCTTTCTCCAACGCCTACTTCTATTATCTGTGCTTCCTTCATTTGCAGACAAACTTTTACAAGAAAGAGCTTGCCGTCTATCTCCCATGGGAAGAGATTGCCTCTTTCCAGATAGTTACCAGCACAAGTTCCAAGTCTGACTCATTGGCCCAGCTGTTGCCTTGTATACCAGACTGAACTGATCCCTGTGACTTACTGACTAAGCTTGGGTCGTGTGACTACCTCTAGAGCCAGCAAGAAGGCCCATCCTGCCTAAACCTCGTAGAGTGAAATTAGAGGAGGAGTAGCTTACTCACCCACCCACCTGCCCACAATACCAAGTTATTGTGACTAGAAGCGTAAAGGGCGTTAGGTGGGCAAACACAGAAGTGGGCTGCTGTAGATCCACATTGTAGACAACTCTGAAAGTCCACTTTAGAGATTTGAATTTAATTTGAATTATGATAGAGAACTATTGATCATTTTTATCAAAGATAAGAAATAGAAACTTCAAGCCAAATAGCTTCAACAACCTAAGCAGATTTTGTTATACTAATCAGAAGCACTCCCGTCATTTTGGATTTTGCCCAGTTTAGGCCTCTTTTTCTATAGTTGACTCCTTGTTTGATAGGAAGAATCGTGTTACTGTCCCAGTATGTACATTGAACTGGTTACTGATCAAGAAAGGCTCGAACTCACTACTTTGAGATGACTTCAGGGTAGGTTTGTTTGACAGGGGATAATGTAACAGAATCTGGGCATTTTAAAGAGTATCTGTTCATGAGCTTCCATTAAAACCAGAAGGTAGAGACAAGGAGAGGAGTAAGGGTAACTGTTAAACTATGGCTTAGCCACTTATTACACAGAGAGGACACCAAAACAAAATGCTGCTTTGTTAGAAAGAGAGAAGGTAAGTTTGGGGGACGGTAACTCCTCCAGATACATAAGTGTATGTTACAGTGTTTTCACTTTTTTATCTCAGTTTTAATACTAACTTCAAGTGATTTTTTTTTTTTCCTCCCTGAATCAACTGTGTATTTTTCTTATTTGGGGGATTACAATGAGAAAACATTTCAAGAATACATCTGCCATAACAATTCTTATTTGGCAAAATATATTCCATGTCAATTGTGAATTGTTTAGTTTTCTAAAATCAGTCATTTTAAATATCTGTGCGTATAGAAATGAGATTTCTAATTAAACAAAAATTTTAAATAAGAAAAAGAAGAAACGATACATTATGAATACCCCAAATAAGATTCAGTTGCTCTTATATATGAGATGGGGCATATCAAAGGCTGGTCTGGGTCCAGAAAGTGGTGACAGTGACAGCTGGGCCCAGATGAAGCTGTGGCGAATGGACGTGGCTCCCCAGTGCTGCCTTATCCCTCCTGGGGACACGCCCAAGGCACAGAGGTCCCCGCAGCCTGTGGGGAGGCTCTCCCTTGCCAGAGGAGCTCTAAGCTGTGGGCGCCTCTTATAGCCTCTTATCCTGGGAAGCCACGTCCACAGCACTCAGGGGCCTCCCCTGTTAGCACAGACGGAAGTTCTGGTGTGCCACTGTTAACTCTTGTACGTTCTGTTTCTTCCCTCACGATTGGCCTTCCTGAAGCCTCAGTATGTTGCATATAGCCATGGCATGCCACAGTTCGTTCTCTGCTCTTAAAACAACTTTTGTAACTCACAAAGATTCAAAGGTATTATCTCATTAACCTAGAGAAAATATAATTGCATTCTATGTTGTCCAATTTTAAAAAGTCATAAAACTTCAAGTTATATTGTCACATGTTTAAATAATTCATAATTTTTAGGATAAGTACTTGTTTACAATGTAATAACCATTCATTTTGAAAAGGCTTCCTATTTTTATTTCTTAACAAATTTAATATTTAGGTATGTAAAGTTTGCAGATGTGTATTAAGAAAATGACAGTCACTTCTTTTTCATTCAAAGTTTCGCAAGGAGGCTGCATAAAAAAGAAGACAATGAGGAAACAGATGTTCTAAACATTTTTTCAGTTGCTTCTGGCCATTTATATGAACGCTTTTTAAGGTAGGTATATTTTTTTATTTAATGTTTTGAAAAGTAATACATTTACATGGTCCAAAAAGAATTTTTAAAGTTTAAAAAAATAAAAGAGGGCTTCCCTGGTGGCGCAGTGGTTGAGAATCTGCCTGCCAATGCAGGGGACACGGGTTCGAGCCCTGTCCTGGGAAGATCCCACATGCCGCGGAGCAACTAGGCCCGTGAGCCACAATTACTGAGCCTGCGCGTCTGGAGCCTGTGCTCTGCAACAAGAGAGGCCGCGATAATGAGAGGCCCACGCACCGCGATGAAGAGTGGCCCCCACTTGCCACAACTAGAGAAAGCCCTTGCACAGAAACGAAGACCCAACACAGGCAAAAATAAAAATAAAATAAATAAAAAAAAATTAAAAGAAGCCTCTATTACCTTAAATAAAAAGACCACTGGTAATTTCATGGCCATAAAAAAAAATAAAAAATAAAAAAATAAATTACAGTGGAAAAAAAAATCTCCCACCTCTGTTTCCTTGATACCCAGTTCCCTTTCCCACAGGAAACCAATGTTATTATTTTCATAGCCCGCCAAATATATGTATAGACAAGCCCAAATATGTATTTTTTTCTTTTTTTAACTCCCTTTTACCCAGATAGTAACAAAGTACATAGTGCTTTTGCACCTTGCTTTTCTTTTTGTTTTACCTAAAATTATGAGGGAAGTATATTTTCTAAATACAGTGAAATTCCATGTGTTTGATTTGAAATATTGTTATTCTTTAAGGTTAGAAAATGGATATATTTTGTAGTAAGATGTGTGAGGAAAAAAAAGAATATATAGTAAATTTTCCTTTCCTGGTGAAGAAATACCATGTTTTATAAAAAGGGGGAGGAGTCTGAGAGGAGGAAAGCAATATTTATAACTACAAAGGGCTATTTTTTAACTGCTTATATAGAAGGATCACAGAGAACGCCTCGAAAATGTTTGAATATGTGTTGATATTTTAAGATGTACTTTAGATACATCTGTATTTTCTCCAATCAGAGGTCTAGGATAGCAAAACAAATGGCCTGTCCAGTGACTTTATCAAAATAGACATGTTGTTCAGCCCTTCAAGGTTTACACACCTGCTATTAATGACACAGTAACAGAGCCAAGATTAGACGCTAGTTTAACTAAACAAAAGACTGTTTCAGACTAGCTTCTTTCTCTTGTCAGCTGGAACAAACAGAAAGCAATCAATTTAGTCTATACCAGGTATATATATATATATATATATATATACACACACACACACATACACACACACATACTTACGTATATACAATATATGTGTATATATACATATATCATATTCTTATACGTTACATACTTGCTAAGCAGCCATAATATTTGAAGATACGTCACTATTTCTCCATAATTCATAGTGAAAACTACCAATTCATATCTTTAAATATTTAAAAGCCTTAAGAGAAGTTGGATGAACCCCTATTAATGTTAATTTATTGAGTTTATTGTTGTTTTATGCAGAATTATGATGCTTTCTGTTTTACGGAACACCAAAACACCAGTGAAGTTCTGGTTTCTTAAAAATTATCTCTCACCAACATTTAAAGTAAGTACATTAATTTTTTTAATAGAGTAGTTAATATTTCAGAAGTAAATTCTTTATATCATTGTAAGTTCACATAACATTTCTCTTTTCAGAATGAGTCTTTTGAAATGTATATTTACTCAAATTACTATATGTAATCAATTTAAAACCTTGGTATTTGGTATTTTTTAATCTAGCTTAAGAAAAATTCTATGCAGCTTTTATTTAAAGAAGTGATTAAAAACACAGCAGGAGATGGTTTATGTTTAAGTAAACTCAAAATCAGGATTAGTGGGTTTTCATAACAAAAAGTAAATAAAAGTTGGCAATGAAAAATATGTACAGATTGGTAATTAAAAGAATTAGATTCAGTCATATTTTGACAAAGAAAGGCAGGAACAGTAGAAAATATGAAAACTGTACCACAGAAAATAGTCTGATAGTACCAAGAAGAGTCGGGCTCTGGTGTCACATGCGGTGCATCGATTGGTGTGGTAATGTGGGCACTATAGGTAGTGTCTCCAGCATTTTGTATTTAGAAGTTTTTCGACGGCCAACATCTGTTACCCTTTACTCAACCCTACACTCTTGCCACAGAGTGTACTCCGTTTCTTCCTATTAATCAGATTCCAGGCAAGTTAGGGTCTCATTCAACAGCAGTTCAGAGAAGTTCTCTTTCTAGACCAAAACCAGTTGTGAAAGCAGAAATAAAAACAGGAAACCATGCTTTTATTCCTTGGTGTTGCCAGGCACATTGCTAAGTACTTTACCTACATTCTTCATAAAGTTGCTCTTCATAAAGTCCTATTCCCAGAAAACCACGACTCAGAAGTTATGTAACTGGCCTGCACAGTTGGGCGGTATCCAGGACCACTCTTAAGTTCAGAAACCCACTAGAAGGACACACAGAACTCAAAAAAGCAATTATACTCACAATTACAGTTGATTACAGCAAAAGGATACAGGTTAAAATCAGCAAAGCAAAGAGATGCATAGGGCAGAATCCAGGGGACCCCAGACCGAGCTTCCAGTTGTCCTTTCCCAGTGGAGCCATGTGGACAGAGCTTATACCTCCCAGCAAAACTGTGACGGTACACATGGAGTGTTGCCAATTAGGGAAGCCCACTCAGACCTGCTGTCCAGAGTTTTTATCGGGAGTTGGGTACATAGACCCACCTGACGGCCACCATGACTGACCTTAGCATCTAGCCGCTCCAGAGCTTGAGCTGATATCTTGTGGCCCAAGGTCTCCATCATAAATCACATTGTTAGCACAGACTGTCTGGTGTGGCCCTAGGTCCCCAGGCAAATACAGACATTCTTATCAGGCAGGATATTCCAAGGTTAGCATTTACTTCCCAGGAGCCAAGGGCAAAGGGCCCAACCATTCTTTAAGCAAGACTTGTCCTTTATGGCACAGGCCCTAGATCAAATAGCTGATTAGTAGCTGAGATTTGAGCCCAAGCATTCTGACCTCAAAGCCCAAGTGCTTAACCCTTATGACACAGCTCCTCTACCCTCCCCACCACCACCAGGGGGGCCGCCTCCTGTACTTACTTGTAAACTGAAAAAGAACCCATAAATAGAGACAAGAAGTCTTACTATTTTGTTTCTAAACTTTTAACATGTGATGCAACACTGCATTGGGGGATTTAACTCTGCATATACTGAGATAATAAAATGTGAAGATTCTCTTAACAGGAAATTATATCATTCCCTAGAAACACAGTGCTGTGTGCGGAAAAGAGCCTTGTTCTGCTGCATGGCCAAAAGTGATACCATAGCTGAAATAATATTTTCCTTCTTTTTGTAATTTGTTCTTTTGGCTCGAAATTTTTACCTTTTATATTTTTTTCAGGGAAATATAACATGTACAAACGGTAAATGTGCAACTTTGATGAATTTTTACAAATTTAAAACACCTGTGTAACCAGCAGCCAGATATGGAAACAGAAATTGCTAGTACCCTAGATCTTTTCCCTTCAATTTTAAAAGCATACCTCCTTTCTTCCTTCAGATCTTCGCTGAATTATACCTACTTTGGGAATAAGCCTTTCCTGACTACACTATGTAAAATGACAGTCTCTTCTGATCTTTCATTTTATTTCCCTTCCCCTTTTATTTTTCTCCATAGCACTATCTTCTATAGATAACTTACTAATTTCATTTATTTTATCTAAAATGTAAGCCTCATGAGGGCCATGATTTGTGTCTGTTTTGTTTCATTACTGTATCCCTAGGGCCTAGGATAGTGCCTGGCACATAGTGCATGCTCAGTGAACATATGTTTTAATACATATTTGTTGAATAAAAAAAAAGTTTTTCTAATTTATCCTAGTTTGTTTTTTTAAGTTTGAAATGAAAGCAGTGACTCCCAGTAACTGTTCTAGCCATAATGTCAACATTTTGCAACTCACAGATAAAACCAATGCTTACAGTAAGGAACATAATTTAAATCTACATCTTTCTTACAAGAGCAGGGAGAAAATTAAACTAAGCATATAACTAGCAACTAGCTACAAGTGAGAATTGAGGAGATGAATGCAAATTCTACATTTGCTAACCCGTCTTTACTCACTCCTTTACCATCATCCCTCTCAATATTTGGGCTCTTGAACCAAACTTAGCTAACAGTGTACATATTTAATTAACTGCTCTGTTTTAAACAGAATAAGATACTCTAAGCGTATAAGACACTGAATCAAATATCAAATATTCATGCCACAATAACTACCTTGTATTTTTAATCCTTGAATTAAATAGTCATAAATCTCAAACATGAAACTCATATAGAGAATACAATTTATCAGTTTACTACTCATTCTGTGTTTTTTGTACACCCTTTTCATCTTCCTCTCTCTCTGACCAATCAGCATGTTGACATGTGCATAAAAGTGTTTGATGCACAGGTGTTCCACGATCCAGAGGCTTTCCTTTCTATCATCAAGTTTTCTCAGGTCAAACATTAGTAGTAAAAGTAGAGGAACAATTATCTTACTTAATAAGCCTGCTAGTGTACCTATTTTTAATGCCTTTAAACTACAGAGTTTGATGTATACTTACATCTTTATGTTTTTCAGCATTGTCATATTTCTGATTAATAGGTGTAAGTTGTAGAAGTACTGTTTAGACATTTTACCGATTCATTTGTAACAACGTGTAAACTCTAACTTTTAAAGTGTTAATTTTTTTCTCTAAAACAAAAACTGCTTTCTGTTCCTTGAACATAGTCTTTGATTTGTGTGTGTGTTTTAGGAGGTGATCCCTCACATGGCTGAGGAGTATGGATTCCAGTATGAACTAGTCCAGTATAGGTGGCCCCGGTGGCTTCATCAACAGACAGAAAAACAAAGGATTATTTGGGGTTATAAGATTCTTTTCCTTGATGTCCTTTTTCCTCTTGCAGTGGATAAAATCATTTTTGTTGATGCTGACCAGGTAATAAGATTAACTATTGTTTTTAAGAGCACTTAAAACTTTTTTACACTTCTGAGTATAGGGATGCAATTTATGTTGCTGCTGCTTATTACTGTCTTTGTTGCCACGCTATGTAAACGTAAGACATAATTTTGACATATAAGCAAAGTATCTTTTTTTAAAAAAAAGTCAGCATTCCAGGGGAAAATCAAAGGTGTTGCCAGAAGTACCATTTATTCCTTAGGACGTGGCAGTTTTTTCCTCTGAAGTAGTAGTTTTTTGTTTTGGGGTTTTTTTTTGGTAATTAAAAATAAAAGAAATACTTATATTAGTCATAATAAAAGCAGCTATATGAGTTCCTATGGATATGAACTGAAATTTGTTTAAAGTGAACTATTTCTTCTTGCTGGAAAAGTTAGCAATTACACACACTCTCCTCTCATTTTTCCACCTTCAGCCATATTCTTTGGCAATTAATTAGCCAATAACCAAATCCCATCATTCTGCCACTTAAAAGAGTCCTAAATTTGGCCAAAAAAAATTATGGTCCTCAGCTTTCAAAATTTATATATCCAGAAGTTTTTATGACTTTTCCCCTTTTCTCCTTGCATGCCTTTGTAATCACTAATGGTAAAAAATATTTTTAAAATACACAGAATTTCTCTTAAAAATTTTAAAAAATACACAGAATTTCTAAGAACAATAATATGTAAATATAAATGTATGTTACATAAATCAAATGCACAAGTTAGTATTGTTATTTAGGACCAAAAGTATATTTTCAAGTCCTACTTTATAATTTACTTGTATTCTAAATTTATTATTTTTGTATTATTTTTCAAATTGATAAATATGAATCATTATAATTAAAAACTAAGAAAATAGGCAAAAGTGTAATGAAGTAAGCGTTTCCAAACATACTATCTAACATAAAATTTATTTCTCCTATTTTCCCCCAATATATACAATAATATTTTTCCAGCAGGCTAGAGTCTATTAAAAAATGAAACATACTAACATTATGTCATTGAAGCCACTGAGAATAATTAAGAGATTTTTCTTTATGATTCAAACTAATATTTACCAATATATAATAATGGAGATATATCATAAAAATCATTTTGAATTATTAATCTATACCTTGAGAAATTAAGAGCTATGTACTTGTGTATTTAATTCCTTACCAAAATATATTTTGTTCAAAATACCTTGATTACAAATCAAAACCACGGTGAGATATCACCTCACACCTGTCAGAATGGCCATCATCAAAAAGAACACAAATAACAAACGTTGACAGGGATGTGGAGGAAAGGGAGCCCTCCAACATTGTTGATGGGAGTGTAAATTGGTGCAGCCACTGTGGAAAACAGTAGGGAGGTTCCTCAAAAAACTGAAAACAGAACTAGCATATAACCCAGCAATTCCAGTCCTGGGTATATATCTGAAATAAACAAAAACACTAATTCAAAAAGAGACATGCACCCCTGTGTTCATAGCAGCATTATTTACAGTTACCAAGATACGGAAGCAACCCAAGTGTCCATCCGCAGATGAATGGATAAAGAAGATGTGGGGGGTGTGTGTATATATATAATGGAATACTACTCAGCCTAAAAAATAAAAGAATAAAAAAAAAAAAAGAATAAAATGTTGCCATTTGGAGCAACATGGATGGACTTGGAGGGCATTATGCTCAGTGAAATAAGTCAGACAGAGAAAGACAAATACTGTATAATATCACTTATATGTGGCATCTAAAAAATACAACAAACTAGTGAATAAAACAAAAAAGAGGCAGACTCATAGAGAACAAACTAGTGGTTACCACTGGGAAGAGGGAAGGAGGGAAGGGCAATATAAGGGTAGGAGATTAAGAGGTACAAACTATGAGGTATAAAATAAGCTACAAGGATATACTGTACAACACGAGGAATATAGCCAATATTTTATAATAGTTATAAATGGAGTATAACCTTTAAAATTGTGAGTCACTATATTGTACATCTGTAACATATACTACAGGTGTATATACTACAGGCATATATCAAGTATTAAAATTAAATACTTTAATTTAAAAAAGAATATTAAAAAATACCTTGATTAAAAATGATGTAACAAGCTATTCTTATTAATGAGTAAGACCACTGTCATACAGACTAGGTATGTAAATTTTAGGTTTCTTTTAATCTGTAAGGGCAAGAGGAAAAAATAGAAATTTGGTAAACTCGTGCTACATGACAGAACTGTGGGGAAAATTCAGTTCTCTATCTTTGTACAACAAGGTGATGATGATTTGAGATTCATATTAAAGGGGCTTCTGTTATTTTATAGTCTTCATCAGAGAAACTATTCTAATTATTTAGATTGTCAGACATGACCTAAAAGAACTTCGAGATTTTGATCTGGATGGAGCTCCTTATGGGTATACTCCCTTCTGTGATAGCCGCACGGAAATGGATGGATATCGTTTCTGGAAAACGGGATACTGGGCATCACATCTTTTAAGAAGGAAATACCATATCAGGTAAGAAAAGTCATACTCTTACCTTTGAGTGAATAAATAACTTGTTGAATGACAATACTCAGTTTTCTTGGAAAATATACAATAATGGCAACCCATTATATAGTGCTTATTACATGCCAGTCGCTCTTACAAGACTTTACATATATTAACTCATAAAATCTCTATGACAGCCTTTTGAGATATTGCTATCATCTCTATTTTATAGATGTGGAAACCGAGGCATACAGCATTTGTGTACCTTGCCCAGGCTTACGCTGCTTGTACATAGCTGAGCCCGGAGTTAAACCCAAGTGATATGGCTCAGCTGTATGTTCCTAACTACAATAGAAGATTTAAGCTTGGCTTGTCGCATAACAAAATGAAGATTGTCTTCAGAGCTGTTACTGTTTTGTAGGCCCATGAGTTTCAGGAGATCTTGGAAAAACTTAAGGTGACCTTAAGAGGATGTGGATCCTAACAGCATCATATCAAACTTCAAACCCCTTGGAAACAGTATAGACATCGGAGCAAATTATGAAAGGATTCATTATTATTAGACCCAGGGATATCTAAAGTTAATACCAACACTGTAGACAATCACTGGAGGAAAGTAAATATATGTAAACAACGTAGGCTCTCAAGGAGTCTTCATTTCTTGCAGTGCCTTATACGTGGTGGATCTCAAGAAGTTCAGGAGAATCGCAGCAGGTGACAGGCTCCGGGGCCAGTACCAAACTCTCAGTCAAGATCCAAACAGTCTTTCAAACCTAGATCAGGTAAGTAAAACATTCATGGAATAATTTTCAATACATAGACATAGACTGTTCTATCTCCCTGCTTATAGACGTCAAAATCTTGTATTTTTAGCCTCTTTCTTCCCTTTGTACAATTTTGCATTAGCTATCTTGACTTACATATTTTTTCACTTCAAGCCTAACATTTTCAGAATAGCATTTGATCTTCACTTTTCCATGCTTAAACCTCTTCTTTCCACTATGTGCCCTATCTCACTTTGTTACCCTAAATTTTTCTTACTTGCTTCCATCATCATTTAAACATGTCTGTCTCCCTCCCTCCCTCCCTTTCTCCCATTTCTCTTTCTCTCTGATCTTCAAGATGAACTCCCTTCATCCTGTGCCCTCCCTGACTACTGCCTTACATTTTGTTTTTCCTCACAAATACTTTTTTTCTCAAATCCCATTATTTCCTCATTATTGTATCCTGCTAATTTCCTCATTTTAACAATTTAAACAGAAGAAAAAGACCCTGTAGCCCATAATTCCCACTATTCCCTCTTTCCAGTGACTAAAGAATATAGGTTCTGGACTTCCCTGGTGGCACAGTGGTTAAGAATCCGCCTGCCAATGCAGGAGACACAGGTTCAGATCCCCGGTCCAGGAAGATCCCACATGCCACGGAGCAACTAAGCCCGTGCGCCACAACTACTGAGCCTGTGCTCTAGAGCCCGCGAGCCACAACTAGTGAAGCCTGCGTGCATAGAGCCCGTGCTCCGCAACAAGAGAAGCCACCGCAATGAGAAGCCCGTGCACCACAAAGAAGAGTAGCCCCCGCTCTGCAACTAGAGAAAGCCTGCACGCAGCAACAAAGACCCAACGCAGCCAAAAATAAATAAGTAAATTAAGAATATAGGTTCTTACTAGAACCTTACATGTTTGTTAATTCAGCAAGTATCTGTTGAATACTTACTATGTGTCAGATACTCTCCTAAGCCCTGGGACGTTAGAAAACAGAGCAGAGATCCTTAGTTCATGGTGCTTTCATTCTAGTGGGAAAATAACTAAATAAATCAGTGAACTATATTTAAAGGTAATAAGTGCTTTAGAGAAAAAATAAAACACGAAAACATGGTAGAGTTCAGAATGGTGAATAGGGGTTAGTTTGCTGTTGTAAACTGAGTGACCATATATCTATGCGAAGGTGACGTTCAGATGGCGGCTTAAGAGCTGACCATGCAGATATCTGTGAGAATTCCAAGCAGAAAGAATATCGAATGCAAAGGTCCCAAGGTGGGAGTGGGCCTTACATGTTTGAGGAATAGTACAGAGGGGAAAAATAGTCTGGCATAGGGAAGAGAGGTAACAGAGGGTCTAGATAATGTAGAAAGTTGAGGCTGTTTGTTTAAAAATCAAGCAAATGGAATATTATAAGTCAAAATACTAATGATTGATTCAAGAGCACACTGATGAAGGACTGATTTAAAAAAATCATTCTTGGAAGTTGAGAGAACTCCAAATATGTATGTGTGCAAATGCAAGGTAGCGTCTTTGCAATATTGCCAATTAGTAAAAAACAGACATAGAGTCCTCAGTAAACCCCAGTAACATTCCAGATTTAGATTATGAATATCACATTTTTATAATTCTTAGTCATTTCCCCAATGGATTATTCATAAGGAACCCTACTGGTTATCTGCCTGCGGGTAACTAAGGAAAGGACTCATTTTTCAAGCGGACCAGCAGACACCTGAGGGACTCTCCCAGCACTGCGTCACCACGTGTGGGGGATGGTGGTCCTTCTTTGGACGCACTTGGCTATCATTCCCGCCAGTCCGCTGAACACGTCTCACTAAAGTCAAAGCAATGTCTTCTTATCCAGTGAACACTTCTTGTTTCTTCTTATTTGCCTTTTTTGTGATGTGGGTGCTTTAAACCTCTCCTTTCTTGAAACTCCCTTGGCTTTCATAATAGCAAATCTTCCTGGTTCTTCTCTGATGTCCGTGACTTTCGCAGCACAGTTTATTTGAGAACTATGCTTTTTCTACCTCTTATTTAAATGTTGCTATCCTCCAAGTTTCTGCCCATGGCCCACTTCTCATTCTGTACCCACTCTATTGGCTTCTCACATATACTGGCTTTAATTTCCAGCTTTTTTTCTACCAAGAATTCCCAAATCTTTACCTCGCCCTTCTCTCTCCTCTGAACGCCTAACTCATATGTTAAATCTGCTGAAACAGACACAGTAATGCCCAGAACTTTTCTCAAATTAAAAGTCAAAAACCCGAGCTGTATTCCTCTTCCACTGTTCTTTACATCGGCAGCTACTGCTCAGCTCCCTATCACAGGTTGGGTTATCCAGGAACGAAACTGACTCTAAAGTGGAAATTATCCTGCAGGAAGCTTATTAGGAAGTGCTCTCAGGACTAACAGCTGTTGGAGAAGGAAAGGAAGCAGAATTAGGCGAATTCTACAAATTCAGCAAAGGCCTCAGACAACCCCCACAGGGAGTTCTGAAGCTGAGATGGCCTTTCCTGGTTGTCACAGTTTGTCGAGGGGCCCAGGTCTTTATTCCTTCACCAAGATTCCCCTAACCTAGTGATACGACCCAGAACCTCCCAGAGTTATGGGGATAATGAACACAAGTTCCCCAAGAAGGTCACTGGGAGGGATAAGCAGGGTCACTTCTACTTTGCCCCCTTGGACCCATGCCCTTGTCCTTAATCTTCTTCCTGGGCCCCTGACCCATCAACCAAGCCATTCACCATTTCATATGAATTTATATATATTTTAGCCTTAGGCTGCTTCTCTTCTATATACAAAGTGAATGATAAGGTACATCATCTGAAGCAGTTAAAACAGTTCTTAGAAAATTCATAGCACTGAGTACATATTAGAAAAGAAAAAGGGTCTCAACCTCAGCTTCTACCTAGAAACTAGAAAAAAAGAGCAAATTTGAAACCAAAGTAAGTAGAAAAGAGAATAATTAAGATTAGAGTGGAAATCAATGAAATGAAAAAAACGGAAAAATGGTATGTTTCCATAGATTTTCTTACAAACCAAAGCTGGTTCTTTGATAAAATTAAGAAAACATAAACCTTTAGCCAGACTGATCAGAAAAAAGATAAAAGACACAAATTACTAATATAGAAATGAGAGACATGACAGCACAATATCTACAGATATTGAAAGAATAATGAGAAACTATTACAAACAACTTTATGGTAATAAATTCAACACCTTCGATGAAATGGACAAATTACTTAAAAGACACAGACTACCAAAATGCACTCAAAATGAAATAGGTAACCTGAATAGCCCTATAACAATTGAAGAAATTGAATTTAGTTTAAATCTCCAGGCCCAGATAGCTTCTAAATTCTACCAAACTTATATGAATTCTACCCAACATTAAAGAAAAATAGTATCAGTTCTACACAAGCTCTTCCAGAAAATTGACATCACATTACTTTTGCCATATTCTGTTGTTAGAAGGAAGTCACTAGGTCCAGCCACACTCCAGGAGAAATAATTGCACAAAAGAATGAATACTGGGAGGCATGGATCACTGGGAGCCGTATCAGAAACTGCCTACCACAAACCCAGATATCTATCAAAATGAGATTGGATAGAAAGATTGTGGTATATTTACTCAACAGTAAAAAGGAATGAATTATTCATACACATAACAACATCGATGAATCTAAAAACAATTATGCTGATCTAAAGAAGCCAAGCCAAAAATATACATATCACATGATTCTATTTATACAAAATTCTAGAAAATGCAAACCAATCTACATGGACAAAAAGCAGTTCGTGTTTGCCCAGGAACTAACTGGCTTAGGTGAATGTAGAAAGGACAGGCAAGAAGGATTGCAAAAATGCACAAGAAAACTTGAGAGTGATGGATATATTCAGTGAGCTTGATTGTGATCGTTGTGTCACAGGAATATTTGTATGTAAAACTTATCAAACTGTACCCTTTAAATACGAACAGGGAATGGACTGGCATAAGGTTAGACATATATAGATCAATGGTATAGAACTGAGAGTCCAGAAATAAACCCATGCATCTATGGTCACTGGATTTTTGACAAGCATGCCAGGATAATTTAATGGAGAAAGAATAGCTTTTTCAGCAAAGGTGCTGGAACAACAGCATATCCACATGTAAAGAATGGATTGGACCCCTTCCTAACACCATATATAAAAACTAACTCAAAATGGATCAGAGGCCTGAATGTAAGAGGGTGAAGTATAAAACTCCTAGAAAATACTGGTGTACATCTTTGTAACTTTGGATTAGGCAATGGTTTCTTAGATATGAAACAAAAAGTACCAGCAAGTAAAGAAAAAATAGGACTGCATCAAAATTAAAAACTTTGTGCATTAAAGGACACAAGAAAGTGAAAAGAGAACCCACAGAATGGGAGAAAATATTTGCAAATCATATATCTGATAAGGGACTAGTATCCAGAACATATAAAGAACTCTTATAATTTAATAACAAAAAGAGAACCAATTTTTAAATGCTCAAAGGATTTTATTTTTGTTTTTGGGTGTGCTGGGTCTTCGTTGCTGCGTGCAGGCTTTCTCTAGTTGCGGTGAGCGGTGGCTTCTCTTGTTGCAGAGCACGTGATCTAGGCGTGCAGGCTTCAGTAGTTGCAGCATGTGGGCTCAGTAGTTGTGGTGTGCAGGCTCAGTAGTTGTGGTACACGGGCTTAGTTGCTCTGCAGCATGTGGGATCTTCCTGGACCAGGGGTCGAACCCGTGTCCCCTGCATTGGCAGGCAGATTCTTATCCACTGCACCACCAAGGAAGTCCTGCTCAAAGGATTTAAATAGATATTTTTCCAAAGAAGATATACAAATGGCCAATAAATACGTGAAAAGATGCTCAGCATCACTGGTCATTAGGAGCTTCAAGTCAAAACTACAGTGAGATACCTCATCATACTCACTGGGATGGCTATAATAAAAAAGACAGTAAAAGCTTTGGCAAGGATATGGAGACTTTGGAACCATCATACACTGCTGATGGGAACATAAAATAGTATAGTGTAGTGTCTGTGTCTGTGTGTTTCGCCAGCCATGTTTAGTCGCATGGGGCAGGTGCAGAGTTTGGATTTAACCAGGACTATAATTTTGCCAAGCGAGTACAACTAAATGCGAGAATGGTAAGACAATTGAGAATATATTCAAGGGATTAAATATAATGATTAACCATGGAAATTAAGGAAGGGGAGAGTGAAGACATCGGGGGTAAAGGACAGTGAAATAGTGGTAGGATCAGTTGATTGGAGGTCCCAATGGGGGTCAAAAGATATTGATATCTGAGTACTTGATGGAGTAAGCTGAATATCAAGAGGCTGTCAGAGAGCGGGAGCATGAAATTGAAATTATAGAGGACTTGGCTAGGACATGACCATGGGAGAAAGTGGCTGAGATAAGATGACAGACCAGGTTGTTTAAGGATTTAAAGAATGGATTCCCAGGAAAAGGGTGTTGGAAGAGGGAACAGTTAACTAGCTTTTATTTTTTTTAATTAATAGACTATTTTTTTAGAGCAGTGTTAGATTTACAGGAAAAAATTGAGCAGAAAATACAAAGTCTCATATTTCTGGGCTCTCTATTCTGTTCCATTGCTGTATTTGTCTGTTCTTTTGCCATTACCAATCTCTTAATTACTATAGAATTTATATGAAGACTTCAAATTCAGTAGTATCGGTTCTCTGACTTTGTTATTCTTCTTCAACACTGTGTTGGCTATTCTGGGTCTTCTGCCTTTCATATAAACTTGAGAATGAGTTGGTTGATACCCACAAAATAATTTTCTGGGACTTTTATTGGGATTGCGTTGAATCTATAAATTGAGTTGGGAAGAATTGACATCTTAACAATATTAAGTCTATCTGTGAACATGAAATATCTCTCCATTTATATAGATGTTCCTAGATTTCTTTCATCAGAATTTTATAGTTTTCCTTATGTAGAGGAACATATTTTGTTAGATTTTTTTACCTAGGTTTATTTGGGGTTTTTTGTTTTTTTGTTTTTGGGGGGGTTTTTTTGGTGCTAATGTAAATGATGGTGTGCTTTTAATTTCAAATTCCAATTGTTCGTTGCTGGTATATAGCAATTGACCTTTGTATGTTAACCTTGTATCCTGAAACCTTGCTATCATTGCTTATTAGTTCCAGGAGGTTTTTTTTTTTTACTGATTCTTAGGATTTTCTGCATAAACAATCCTGTCATCCTCAAAGAAAGACAGTTTTATTGCTTCCTTTCCAATCTTTATACCGTTTATTTCATTTTCCTGTCTTGCTGCATTGGCTAGAACTTCCAGTATGATGATTAATAGGAGTGTTGAAAGAAGAACCCTAGAATTATGAATCTTGGAACTTAGATGGGACAGCTAACACAAGTACTGCTGGTGCCCTCCGGGAGAGAGAGGAAACATGCCGTTTTCTCTGGAATGTAAACAAATATTCTCTGGGAAGGGCTCTGCAACCCCTGGCATATATAAGCAGGTATCTCTGGGAAAGATGTCTCTAAATCTCTGCAGAGATCTCTGTCTTTAACTTACTAGGCTCATTTGCCATTTAAACATCATTTTACCCAGGTGCCAGCAATCTTTGCTTAGAAAGCTCTGATTATGCAGAAATGTGAAAATATTTGTGGAGCATAGTTTGCTGATAGGGAAATGAAAAGTCACCTCAGAATCTGGAGAGTGTGGTGGTGACTACATAAACAGTAATAGCAGACACGGTACAAGTGATTAATCCTGCTGTTTCGAGGCAGATAAGAGGTAGAGAGGGCATGTGGAATGGTGGGTTTCTGGGCCTCTCTCTCCACCTCGGATGCTAGGGGTGAAGCCCAGGGCAGGTGTGGTCTTTGTTCCAGTGCACAGGTTCATTCATGACACAAGACTATTGGGTCAAATTAAGTATTTAAAGCTTCAAAATATAGACACACCTCAGATTTACATGTTTTTTTAGATCTTTTTAAAATCTAAATGATATCTTCAACTTCTTTCACTCTGACTCTAATTTCTATACCTCTATGTTTAAATCATTCTTTTTTTCTGTAGGATCTTCCCAATAATATGATTTACCAAGTTGCCATTAAGTCTCTTCCCCAAGACTGGTTGTGGTGTGAAACCTGGTGTGATGATGAATCCAAACAAAGAGCCAAAACAATTGATCTGGTGAGCGTTTGCATTTTCCTTTGTATAAGCAGATATGAAAATGTTCCAATAGAAATATTTTCTGTTTTACAAATGGAATGGCACACCTAGGGCACCCTGCTGCTCAGGCTGTTATTTACTGTTATATTTACCTAGGTTGGCAAGTATAGGGCTGTGTTGGGGGCCCCCAAGACCACCCCCAGGTTTGATGATTCAATAAGAGGACTCATAGGACTCAGAATCATGGCTGTGAAGATATTACAGTGAGAGAATGCAAAGCAAAATCAGTAAAAGGAAAAGGCGCATGGGGTGAAGTCCAGAGAAAACCAGGTTCAAGCTTCCAAGAGTCCTCTCCCTGTGAAGTTACCCAGGACAACCCTAATTCCTTAAGCTACAAGAAGTACAACAACCGATGTGAAATGTGGTCTATCAGGGCCGCTTACCAGAAACCCAATGCCCGGGATTCTTATTGGGGGCCTGGTCATGGCAAGCACCCCCTCTGCCTGGCACGTGCCAAAATTCCCAACATCCAGAAGGAAGGTAGGTGGTCAGCATAAACCACATGTTTGCACAGTTTAGGCACAGTGAGCCATTCTTAGCAGGGAATGTTGGGAACACTCCTGAAACCCAAGTTCCCAGGTGCCAGCCAAGGGCCAACCTTGCAAGCATGGGCCTAAGAGTAGCGGTCTCAGGCCTGCTGTGTTCATCCTTTTCTGCAGAAAGCCTTTTGAAAGAAAGGCCATGAGCTGGCTGAAATGTTTATGGATTGACTATCATCTTAACATGTCATAAGTTTAGTTTCCCTGCCAATAATTTTCCCAAATAAAGACAACCAAAATAACTCTGTCTACTTAAATTATCCTATACATGTCTATTTTTCTTCATTATTTTTGAGAAGTTTTTTTCTTAGATTTTCATTTTAAGCAGTTTATGCTACACTGTTTAAATCTAGACATGAAGTATTTTAAACTAACTTATTTATTATCCAGCTGTCTAGACATTATATTCCAATACTATATATTGTCTTTAATAGTACAAGATATTATTCTTTTTCTGACCATATTGTTTTTATGTGCTAAAAGTATAGAATTGTTTAGAAGATCTTCACTGAAGAACAGACTGTCAAAATATTAAAACTCATAGTTTTGAACAAAATAAGACAGGGCAATAAAATATAGGGATGTTTTTCCATATGTGTATAGAAATGTATAGAAAGAAAGTAGCGTGCCAAAATGTTAGATTGCAATCATAGGGGATAGAATGTAGCAGAAACAAGATGGCACTGGTAAGAAGAAAGCAAGGGAAATTTCTAAAGAGAGGTCAAGAACATTACTGAACGTAACATAAAATGTTAAGGTTCTGTTGTATAAGGTGGTGACTCATATGTTAGTGACATAAGGTCTCCTTGGGATCTTTAGTCCTTAGATTAACATGAGCTACTCTGACAAATGCCCAGATTTCCATGGTTTCACATACACCCAGGTTCAGACCTGAGTGGGTGTCCTGTCAGTGAGAAGCTTCCCTGTACATCACAACTCAGGGACCAGTCTCCATCCATCTTGTGACCTCTTCGTCCTCTAGGGTCCTGTCGTCATCTGTGTCCATCTGGAGCTGATCCATCCAGTGTGGCAGCCACATACCACATGCAACCATAGAGCACTTAAAATGTTGCCAGCGTAAGTTGAGACATGCCGTAAGGTGTAAAACACATCGGATTTTGAAGACTCAGCACAACAAAAAGAATGTAAAAATAGCTCATTACTAATTTTTATATTGATTACATTTTGATAACATTTTGGAAATATTGGGTTAAATAAAATATAGTATTAAAACTTATTTCACCCGTTCCTTTTACATTTTTATATGTGGCTGCTAGAAAATGTAAAGCTGTGTGTGTGGTTTCCATCATATTTCTGTTGGATAGTGTTGATCTGGAGGGAAGGGAGAAAGGAGTGTGGAGAATGCACCCTGCTCCTGAAGGCCTTGGCCCCGTGGTAGGAATTGGTCGTGTGGCCACATCCAGTTGTAAGAGGAGCTAAGGATCGTCCTTCCTCGATGGGCAGCCACTTCCTAGCAATGGGTCTACATAGAAGAGGAAGGATGGGTGACATAAATTTTGGTGGACAACATCGTCTCTCCCACAGAAACATGTAAAATAAAAATGGAAGAACATGCTATTTTTGGTCATCTTCTTGGGGAAAAAGTTAACAAGAAAAATCCAAGGAAATGGCCTAATGGAGAGGAAAAAGCATGATTCCTGGTATTGAAGGTGAGGATGAGAGTGTCTGTGAATGTCATGACACTGTCTCAACTCCCTTTCAATCAGGGTTTCTCAGCTGGGGCATTATTTTCATCTGGGACCAACTAATTCCTTGTTGTGGAGGCGGACCTGTGCGCCGTACAGGAGGGTGTTTAGCAGCGTCCCTGGCCTCCACCCACTAGGTGGCCGTAGCCCCCCCTGCGAGGGGGGGCTACTGAGCCCGCGAGCCACAACTACTGAAGCCCGCGCGTCTAGAGCCTTTGCTCCACAACAAGAGAAACCACCGCAGTGAGAAGCCCACGCACCGCAACAAAAACCCAACGCAGCCATAAATAAATAAATAAGACAACAGGCTCATGGTTCATAACTTAGCTCTCCCATAAGGCATGAAGGATGAAGGGGAAAGCAAGTTGGGGCAACTATAAGAAAACGCCATGTAGAAGTGAGCTTCAGGACACATTCTTTGGTAGTGCTTCGTGAAGAGCAGACAGGATGCTTGTGTAACTTTGTGAAGTTTATGCTCCTCCCGTAGTCTTTCCTGTCTCAGTCAATGGCATCTCCATTCTTTACGTTGCTCAAGCCAAAGACACTAGGATCATATTTGATGCCTCTCTTTTCTCACAATTCACATCCAGCCCATGAGCAAGTCTTGTTGGCGGTACCTTCAAATACATCCAGAGTCAGAACCTTCTTAAACGCCTCCTCTACTTTTTGCCTTTTAACCTTGATTTAATTTCCCAAGAAACTCTATAATAGGACCAACTGCTAATTAAAATTGATCAAATATTAGAAGAACTGTGGAGATGATCTTGTTTTAATTTCGTCCTTTGCAGATGAAAAAAACTAAGATTCTGCCACTGCCCACGCCCCTGCCACCACACACACACACAGTTTAGTGACTAGGTCTTACTCCTAGTAAGTGTGGACCATCCAAGCCTTACTACCAGTAAGTGTGGACCGTCCAAGCCTTACTACCAGTAAGTGTGGACCATCCAAGCCTTACTACCAGTGGGTGTGGACCGTCCAAGCCTTACTACCAGTGGGTGTGGACTGTCCAAGCCTTACTACCAGTGGGTGTGGACCGTCCAAGCCTTACTACCAGTTAAGTGTGGACCGTCCAAGCCTTACTACCAGTAGGTGTGGACCGTCCAAGCCTTACTACCAGTTAAGTGTGGACCGTCCAAGCCTTACTACCAGTGGGTGTGGACCGTCCAAGCCTTACTACCAGTGGGTGTGGACCGTCCAAGCCTTACTACCAGTGGGTGTGGACCGTCCAAGCCTTACTACCAGTTAAGTGTGGACCGTCCAAGCCTTACTACCAGTGGGTGTGGACCGTCCAAGCCTTACTACCAGTTAAGTGTGGACCGTCCAAGCCTTACTACCAGTAGGTGTGGACCGTCCAAGCCTTACTACCAGTAGGTGTGGACCGTCCAAGCCTTACTACCAGTAGGTGTGGACCGTCCAAGCCTTACTACCAATAGGTGTGGGCCGTCCAAGCCTTACTGCCAGTAGGTGTGGACCGTCCAAGCCTTACTACCAGTAAAAATTGGAACCATGAGGACTGAGGATCCACGTCCATTGTGTTTCCGCTGTGCCTATTAAGCAGGCTAGTTAAATATTTTTAAGGTGTGGAGATTTATGAACTACTCTGAATTTCACAACTGTCAATATTTTGACAAATGAGTTCCAGTTAACTGATTTTTAATATCACAACTGCTAATGAGAACAGAGGCATGTGAAAGAGGATGAATGCTTTTGCCAAAGAAACTCAAGACCTTTCTAAAGGCTGATAAATAGTTTTGTGTATGGAAAACATAAAGTATATAAAACCAGGTTTTAGTCTGAAGAAAAGGCAATCAAATATTTATTAATATAGTCTTCTATGTTCTTTTACAGGATGGTCATATAATTGGATGTTTTGTGCAAACATTTTACAGAATTGTTTGACAGACTTCTTATGAACCATCTAAAAGTCTTTAAACAATTTTTGTTTAAAGTTCTGATTGAGGTGTTTGCATTAAACACTTACTGCTTACATAAACTATGATTTGTCATTTCACTTGATCCTTTCTCTTTTAAACTAATTCCGGTATTTCAAGTACTTAGTACCTAGGGCCCTGCTTTTTACAAAATGCATTTTGTTTGCTCTAGTGACATAGCAGTGTCCTCAAGTATTTCCTTTATGTTTCCTCGAACATGGTTTTTTATTAACAAAGCTTTATTTAAACTTTCAGTGCAATAACCCCAAAACAAAAGAACCTAAACTAAAAGCTGCTGCCAGGATTGTCCCAGAATGGGTGGCTTATGATACTGAGATACGACAACTATTAGATCACCTTGAAAACAAGAAGAAAAATGCAAGTAAGTTATTCTGCAGTGGTGTATGAACCATGTTGCATTAAGTGAAATTAGAATAGATTACAGACTCAGTTCTTAGTGAAGTTATCAAATGATTAGGTCAGAATTTCTTTACCAAAGTCCGTGACTTGATTACAAATTTCATTTTTATGTGGACTAAGCTCACAAATTTAAAACATCGATAGAGAATCTGTTCCCCCATGGATATGGCTTCAGATCATCGCATAGATAGGCAGTATAGTATTAACCTCCTGACATAAGGTAGAGGTGAAAAAAGTAAAAGAAACCCTTGTCTTTAAGACACACTGAATTTCCTAAATATGAAAATCCAAGCCCTGAAGTTTAATAAAAGCCTTACATAGCTAACTAAAATATTACCTCGTGTCTCCTAAATTAATCTGGTACATGGTATAGGTTTCCCCATGAAAAGTTGGTTCCTGGATCTAGTAGCCTTAGTCATGACTAGAGGGTGATTTGGATTAATTTGTTTCCATTTCTTAGATTTAAAAAACTGAAAAGAAAAAAAAAAAGTAAAATAAAAAACTGAGGTTACCTTAGCATTTCATCACCCTACATAAATCCTCAACACCAATAAATATGTGTTGAATTGAATATTCTTTTAAAGCTGACATAAACTTCTTGATTCCTTCATAATTCCCTTTCCTGGTCAGTGCCTGTCTCTATTGTCCTTTGCTCTTTTTTAAAAGTAGTACTGAGCTTCTATTGTGTTCCAGTCAGTATGTTAGAGACTTTCACAGGTTAGACTAGTTAATCCTCACAATAATTCTTTCTAGTAGTTCAGAATATAATTCTTATTTTCCTCAGCTTTACTTTTTAGGGAGGCTGAAATGATTATATATAAACTTTCTCATATAAGCATGAAATTCTGTTTCATCTCGACTCTGTTTTCCTTAACAAAATCAGTGTGTGTTGTCTGAGAAGTTCAATATTTAACACACACCCAAGCATTTTTAATAATGTAGTATAAAGGTGCCACTTCAATTCAGAAGAAGAAAGATTATTCTCTTAAGTGGTGTAACTGTTTTCAAAGGGAGAGAAGGAAAGAAGGCAAAAAAGGAAGGAAGAAAGGAAAATTCACATAATTACCTCACAAGCAATTTTAAATGTATAAAACATTGAGATGAAATGTTTCTCTTTTCAAATTGGAAAGAGTTAAAGGATTAATAAGACCCAGCATTAGCACGGGTATTGACAAGTAAGCACTCTCGTACATATAGTAGCTGTATAAATTAAGGAAATTTTATAATATGCATAAAAAATTAAAATATATGCCCTTTGACCCAGCAATTTACAAGAAACATTTAAATGAGAAAAATTATGCATATTTATGCATATGTTTGTTACAGCATTGTTTTTAATAATGAAATAGAATCTATCCATCAATAGAGGATCGATTGCATAAACACTGATGTATACAAACAGTGAAATATAATGTAGCCTTTCAAGAGAATTGAGATAGATTTGTGCTGACAGCAAATTTTTAAGTTAAAAAATAGGTTATAGAATATTTATAATGTTATTGACCCACATCTTAATTAAAGAAAAATTGCATGTCTGTGTATATATGTTTTTGTATGGTTATATGTATAAATAAGAGAAGTTTTACAAAAGAGATTTTTGGGTTTTTTGCTTAATTTTTAATTACAAATTTAAGACATGTTCATTATAAACATTAAAACCATTGTATATTCTATATACTTCCACACTTGGAAGTATTAATGTACAGAGTAAAATCAGAAGCCCTCTTTTACTTACTCAAACCCAAAGAGGCAACCATTTTTTTATAAATTTTTTATTTTATATTGGAGTATAGCCGATTAACAATGTTGTGATAGTTCAGGTGCACAGCAAAGGGACTCAGCCATACATATACATGTATCCATTCTCCCCCAAACTCCCCTCCCATCCAGGCTGCCACATAACATTGAGCAGAGTCCCTTGTGCTCTACAGTAGGTCCTTGTTGGTTATCCACTTTAAATGTAGCAGTGTGTACGTGTCGATCCCATACTCCCTAAATAAAGGCAACCATTTTTTAAGGCTATGATATATCTTCCTTTATAAAATTTTCATTTCTCTTGTTGTAAATTGTATTAGTTTGCTGGGGTTGCTGTAACATAGTACCACAACCTAGGTGGCTTAAGCAAAAGTCATTTTTGTCTCACAGTTCTGGAAGCTAGAAGTCCAAGATCAAAGTGTAGTCAGGGTTATCTCCTTCTGAGGACTGTGAGGGAAGGATCTGTTCCGGGCCTCTCTCCTTGACTTGTAAATGGCTGTCTTCTTCCTGTGTCTCTTCACATTGTCTTCCCTCTGTACATGTTTGTGTCCAAATTTCCTTGTCCTCTAATGACACCAGTCATGTTGGAGTAGGGTCCACCCTAATGACCTCATTTTAACTTGAATACCTCTGCATAGACCCTGTCTCCAAATAAGGTCACACTCTGAGGTACTGGAGGTTAGGACTCCAACATATGAATTTTGAGGGGAAAATAATTCAACCCATAACTTGAATGGAATTTGAGAATCGTGTCATATGTTTAAGGGCCATTTGTATTTCTTCTGATTTTCAACTGTTCCTGTCCTTTGCCTGTTTTTTTCTGGAGCATTGCTGCCCAACACTGGGAAAAATTAATAATCTTTATTCCACATATTTGTGTTGCCACCTTTAGCATATGCTAAATTCCTGTATTATGTATGTCTCATTTGGCGCCTTTTTTTCTGTTCCATTGGTCTCTGTCTCTACGTGTATCTACTACACACTACTTTAATCATTGACTGTTTATAGTGTGTTTAAATATCCAGTAGGGCTCATCGCTCTTTGTTGTTGTGTTCCTGGGTGTTCTTGTCTGCTTATTTGTCCGTACAAGCTTTAGAATCAGCTTATCTAGTTCCAAAAAGTTTTCTGTTGTTTTTTCTTTTTCCTTTTGTGGTAGAGGAAGGATTATATTAAATTTATTAGTTAACTTAGAGATTACTGACATCTTCATGAAAACTATTCTATCTAGGAACATGTTGTGTCTTTCTATATGTTCAGGTCCAGTTTTATGTTTGTCAAGAGTTACAACATTTTAATCATATAGGTTTTATACATATATTTTAAAGCTTACTCCTAGATATTTTATCTTTTGTTACTATTAAAAATGGAATTTTCTCTTCCAGTATATCTTCTTACTGGTGGTAGCTTGTCCATAGAAGGACTACTATTTTCCTTATATGAATTTTTATTTCCTATGATCATATTGAATTCTCATATTGTTTATAGTAATGTTTCAGTTGATTCTCTTGAGTTTTTCCAGGAATATGTACATCTTACCTGCAACCAAAGATGGTTTTTCCTCTTCCTTTCTAATCCTTTTACCCTCACATTGCTTTTTCTTGTCTAATTGTTTTGGCTTATATATCTAATACAACATTAAATAGCAGTGGTAGTGGTAGGCATCTTTTCTTTTTCTCACATTGCCTAGCCAACCTCCTGTGTTCCCCCTTAAGTAAGATAATAGCTTTGGACTAAAGCTATTTTTTCATGTATTTTTATCACTTTGAGGAAATATCCATTGATTTTTAGTTTAATAAGTGTTTTTATCAAAATGGGTTGTATTTTATCAACTGCCTCTTCAAAAGTAGAGGTTACTATATGATTTTTTTACTTGGATATATTGGTATAATAAACTATATTAATAGATTTTCTAATATTGAATCATTATTCCTAATATTGAATCATCCTTGTATTCCTAGAATAAATTCTACTTGGTCATGACCTATTTTTCCTTTTTTTCCCATTTTTTAAATGAGATACAGTTGACATATAACACTATATTAGCTCCAGGTGTACAACATAATGATTTGATACTTGTAAATATTGCAAAATAATCACCACAATAAGGTTAATTAACATTCATTACCATACATAGTTAAGAAGTTTTTTTCTTGTGATAAGAACTTTTAAGATCTCTCTTAGCAACTTTCAAGTATACTAGACAGTATTATTAACTTCAGTCACTATGCTGTACATTACATCCCTATGACTAATTTATTTTATAACTGGAAGTTGGTACCTTTTAACCCCCTTCACCCATTTCATCCATACCCCATCCCCACCTCTGGCAACCACCAACCTGTTCTCTGTTGCTGTGAGCTTGGTTGATTGCTTTTGTTTTTGTTTTTAGGTTCCACGTAAAAGAGATATCTTATGGCATTTGTCTTTCTTTGTGTGACTTAATTCCCTTAGTGTAATACTCTCAAGGTCCATCCATGGTATCGCATATGACAGGACTTCCTTATTTTTTATGGCTGAATAATATTTCAGTGTGTGTGTGTGTGTGTGTGTGTGTGTATACCACATTTTCTTTATCCATTCATTTATTGATGGATGCTTAGGTTGCTTCCATATCTTGGCTATTGTAAATAATGCTGCAGTGAACATGGAAGTACATATATCTTTTTGAATTAGGGGTTTTTTTGTTTGTTTTCTTCAGGTAAATACTCAAAAGTGCAATTGCTGGATCATATGGCAGTTCAATTTTTAATTTTGTGAGGAAGCATCACATTGATTTCCATAGTGGCTGCACCAATTTACATTTCCACCCACAGTGTACAAGGGTTCCCTTTTATCCACATTCCTTGCCAACACTTATGTTATTTTTTGTCTTTTTGATAGTAGACATTCTAACAGGTATGAGGTGATATCTTGTGGTTTTGATTTGCATTTCCCTAATTATTAGTGACATTGGAACCTTTTCATGTACCTGTTGGCTATCTGTATATTTTCTTTAGAAAAATATCTATTCAGATCCTTTGCCCAGTTTTTAATCAGATTGTTTGTTTTTCTGCTATTGAGTTTTAGGAGTTCTGTATAAATTTTGGATGATAACCCCTTAACAGATATATAATTTACAAATATTTTCTACCCTTCCATAGGTTGCCTTTTTATTTTTTGGTGGTTTCCCTTGCTGTGCAGCTTTTTAATTTGATGTAATCCCATTTATTTACTTTAGCTTTTGTTGCCTTTGCTTTTGATGTCAAATCTAAAAAATCATTGCCTAGACCAGTGTCAGGGAGGTCATCACCTTTGTTTTCTTCTAGGAGTTTTATGGTTTCAGGTCTTCTGTTCAAATTTTTAATCCATTTTGAGTTAATTTTTGTACATGGTGTAAGACAGCAGTCAAGTTGTATTCTTTTGCATGTGGCTGTCCAGTTTTCTCAGCACCATTTATTGAAGAAACTGTCCTTTTCCCATTGCATGTTCTTGGCTCCTTTGTCATAAACTAACATATATATATATATTATATGTTTATATATATATATATATATATATATGTTTATTTCTGGGCTCCCTCTTCTGTTCCATTGATCTGTTTGTCTCTTTTTATGCCAGTGCCATACTGCTTTGATTACTGTGATATAGCTTGAAATGAGGATGTGTGATGCCTCCATCTTTGTTCTTCTTTCTCAAGATTGCTTTAGCCATTCAGCCTTTTGTGGTTCCATACAAATTTTAGGATTCTGTGTTCTGTATCTGTGAAAAATATCATTGGATTTTGATAGGGATTTTATTGAATCTGTAGATTGCTTTGAGTAATATGGACATTTTAATAATAATATTGATTCTTCAAACCCACAAGCACAGAATATCTTTCCATTTATTTTGTGTCTTTAGTTTCTTTCATCAGTGTCTTACAGTTTCCAGTGTATAGGTCTTTCACCCACTTGGTTAAATATATTTCTCCTTGGTTAAATTGGTCTTAATGCAACTGTAAATGGGATTGTTTCCTTAATTTCTTTTTCTGATACCTAGCTGTTAGTGTATAAAAACACAACAGATTTCTGTACATTGATTTTGTATCCTGCAACTTTACTGAATTTGTTTCCTAGTTCAAAACTTTTGGTGGAGTCTTTTGGTTTTTCTGTATATAATATCATATATATCATCTGCAAATAGTGACAGTTTTACTTCTTCTCCCATTTGAATGCTTTTTTATTTCTTTTCCTTGCCTAATTGCTCTGGCTAGGACTTTCAATACTATGTTGAATAAAAGGGGTGAGAGTGGACATCCTTGCCTTTTTACTGATCTCAGAGGAAAAACTCTCTGCTTTGAGTATGATGTTATCTGTGGGTTTGTCATATATGGCCTTTATTATGTTGAGGTATGCTTCATCTGTACCTACTTTGTGGAGAGTTTTTATCATAAACGGATGTTGAATTTTGTCAAACACTTTTTCTGCACCTATTGAGATGATCATATGATATGTATCCTTCATGTTTGTTAATGTGGCGTGTCACATTGATTGATTTGTGGATGT
Source organism: Balaenoptera musculus (assembly GCF_009873245.2). Lineage (NCBI taxonomy): Eukaryota > Metazoa > Chordata > Mammalia > Artiodactyla > Balaenopteridae > Balaenoptera > Balaenoptera musculus. Next base: position 65,409,320 of record NC_045802.1, on the reverse strand, counting down.
TGAACCATCCTTGCATCCCTGGGATAAATCCCACTTGATCATGGTGGATGTTTCTTTCAATGTATTGTTGAATTTGGTTTGCTAATACTTTGTTGAGAATTTTTGCATCTGTGTTCATCAGGGATATTGGCCTGTAATTTAATTTTCTCAGGGTATCATTGTCTGATTTTGTTATCAGGGTAATACTGGACTTGTAAAATGAGTTTGGGAGTGTTCCCGCCCCTCATAGTTTTTGGAAGAGTTTGAGAAGGATTAGTATTAATTCTTCTTTAAATGTTTAGTAGAATTCACCAGTGAAGCCATCTCATCCTGGGCTTTTGTTTATTGGGAGGTTTTTGATTACTGATTCAGTCTCCTTACTAGTAATTGGTCTGTTCAGATTTTCTGTCTCCTCATGATTCAGTCTTGGTAGACTGTAAGTGTCTAGAGATTTATCCATTTCTTTTTAGTTGTCCAATTTGTTGGCATGTAATTGATCATAGTAGTCTCTTATGATCTTTGTATTTCTGTTTTTATTTATTTATTTATTTATTTATTTTAAGATGTGTGTATATTTTAGGTTTAATAAATAAGTTAAACTTTCCTTTTGAATACCTTGCCAAAGGACTTCAGTGCTTGTGGTCTTAGTTCGCTAGGACGGCTGTAACAAATTTCCACAGACCGGTGGCTTAAATAATAGAAATTTCTCTCACAGTTCTGGAGGCCTGGGAAGTCCCAGATCAAGGTGCCCGCAAGGTAGGTTTCGTTCTGAGGCCTCTTCTCTTGGCTTGTAGGCTGCTGCCATCTCACCGTGTGCACACTTGACCTCCTTGTCGTGCATGCGTTGGGGCGAGCAAGAGCAGGAAAGTGGATGCGAGTGTCAGCCGGCTCTCTGCTGGCTCTTCTTGTAAGGACACTACTCCTATCAGACTGGGGACCCTGAGGCCCTGTCTTCTAACACAGCCACACTCGGGGCTAGGACTTCACCACGTGAATTTTGCAGGGGAGGGACCCACAAACATAAAGACCATAACATTTGTCTTTTTAATTCATCCCAAATTTGAGTATTTACTGTGCACTAACCACCTTTCTAGTCCTGCCCCTCTCCAGCTTTGTAAACTCAAAGCAGTGTGTATTTCTGTTTTTAATATTTTATTTTTATGTTCCCTAATCTTCCCTCTGTGTTCTGGGAAACTTTTTTACTTTATCTTCAATCCTTCTATTGATCTTTCTTTTTAAGAGGGCAATCACATTTTTTTTTTAACATCTTTATTGGAGTATACTTGCTTTACAATGGTGTGTTAGTTTCTGCTTTATAACAAAGTGAATCAGCTATACATATACATATATCCCCATATCTCCTCCCTCTTGCGTCTCCCTCCCTCCCACCCTCCCTATCCCACCCCTCTAGGTGGTCACAAAGCACCGAGCTGATCTCCCTGTGCTATGTGGCTGCTTCTAAGAGGGCAGTCACATTTTAATTTCCAGCAAATCTTTCTTTTCCCTGCTTGTTTTCTTTTAATTTCAATTTGTTCTTGTTCTGTGGCTTTATTGACTTTTCAGATATCTCTGGAAAACATTAATTATAATTATTTTAAGAGTCTCTTTGGTTCTCTTGGTTATCTTTGTTTCCTTTGGTTGAATCATTTGTGTGTTCATCTTGGTCCTTTTTTCTTTTACTGTTGATTATCTTCAAACGCCTGGAGATTCTTGTCTGTTAGTGTACATTTAAGAATAAAAAATGAGATTAATCAGTATACATAGCTGGCTTGAGTTTCCTCTGTGATGGTGTAAATGTGTTTGTTTCTCCAATAGGCTTCTTCCCTGAACGGGGGGGTTAATTGGTAACTTCAGGTGTATTAGCACGGTGTAGAACTGGCAGGCTTCTCTCTAGATCTGTGGGCCTGGAACAGAACAAGCCCATCCCACACACCAGCCTGGCCAAACGTCACAAAGAGGGGACTTCACTCAAGAGCATCAATACCTATACAAAAATCTCTCCCTCTCTCTCTCTCTCTCTCTCTCGCTTTCTCTCTTTCTTTATCTTTCTCTCAATAAACTTCTATTTTTAGCCTTCCACTTTTTATCTTGGAATAAACACCAGGCTGTCAGTTTCTTTCTGCAATGCAGAAGAAGGAATGAGAGTGGAGAGCTGACGTGCACAGATTTTCCATACAGTCCTTCAGTTAATTGCTTCACTGGGTGATGTACTCCCCACCAGTGTTTTCTGTTAGGAGGCTTTCCCAGGCTTCTCTGTTAAGAAAATCAACTCATCATCTCAGCTGTGTATTCTGTTTTCCGCGTGTAGAAATTCGTTGATAACTCTGCCCCAGTGTTGTCTCATGACCACTTCTCCCATTGTCTTTATTGCTATTCCCGTTTATATTTCTTATCTTTCCAGTGGAGTTTAGTGGAGAGATATAGTCTGCCATCTTGAATTATGGAACAGGATCCATTTAAACTGTATATTAATTAATTTCTGCCTGAAAATATCATTTTGAATTTTCAGTATTCTTAAATCAGTATGTGACGGCTCAATGATGCAGAAGGTGAAGAAACCATTTTGATCTCTAAGCGTCTTCACTAGTACTGATTCTCACATTTGTATAGTATTTGTGTCTGTGTTTGAATGCTCTGTCCTCGCATCTTAGACGAGGACCATATATGTCTTCTGCTTTTTGTTGTTCCATTACATTAATAACAGGATACTTTGTACATGGTGAGTAATCTGTTAGTACTGTTCAAGGCCTCTATTGCCAGGCAGGGTGCTAGGTCCTGAAGATAACAAAGATAAATAAGGTATGGTCCTTGTTCTCATAGACTCATGGGAACTTGCTTCTAGGTGGGTAAAGAGGCAAGTAGTTATGATACAATGTAATAGATCCCATAACATACAAAGAGCTATTCTTAGGGCACATAATGAAGCAAGTAGGTACTAAACTAACAAACAAGAGGATCCTCAGGGAGCACCTATGCTTTTTATTATATTAATTCATACCTCAGTCAGGTTTACGCTAATGTGATGTTTGAGATTTCAGGAGCTAAATAAACTCTCCTCCCCTACAGTTTTGACACATGATGAACTCTAGCACGGGCCTGTGTAAGAAGATGAGAAAGTATGACAAGAAATCTGCCACCTGCTGGGGAAATGTGGAACTACTGCTAAGACTTTTGAAAGTTTCATTAAGGATCAGTGACATATTCTTCAATTTAAATTATATTATTTAAAAATACATGTGTTTAATGTATTGAATAAGTTTAAGTTATATAAGAAATGACCATTGAGTATTTAAAACTAGATTGTTCCTCTTTCCTGATTGCTTAAAACACTGTGTTTTCACCAGTTAAAGTGATAATTTTGCCAGATAGCCAAGTAGAAGAACATATCTGACTAGCTGGTCCTCATGGGGAATTAGCAAACCATCTACATGTTTGGATATTCCAGCTCTATGTGCATCCATAGTTCTTCATTCAAAAGATGCTTTTAAATTAGAGAAATCTATTTTGTGTTTTTTTCTTCTGAGAAAGAAGAAGGACTCATGGTTATCTCCCAATAATTTTTTTTTAAAGTAAGCCCATTTATACCTTAACTGTTGTTTTAAAATGGAAGTAGTGTCACACTGTAATTACTTATTTTGTTTATCTTAAACCATATGATGTTTTAATCCTATGCAGTATTTGTATTTTTTTAATGTTTCTAATTTTTATTTCATAAAATGATATTCATGGGCTTATGGGGTATATATGTATTCTTTTTAAAAAAGAACTGGCTAGTTTTATAGAAACTTAGTTAAGAGTGTAAACAGTTTGTTTTCCTGTTTTATATTAATAATAGATGAATAGGAATAGTAAATGTTCAAAAACTATCCAACTATTCTAGAATCATAGGATCTTGGGACTGGAGAAGACCTCAGTGTCATTTGGACCCTGTCCCCTGAAGAAGCTGATTGAATAGGGCTGAGGTGAGCGTGGGAAATCATGATTGTCTAAGAAGCTCTCCAGATGACTCCAGTGATAAGTGAGGTTTGAGGAACAGCCCCCCTTACCAGGCCCTGCCAGGTGGACCCTCAAGCCATCTTGGAACCTTCCAGGGCCCCATGGAACTGTCTGCCTCTGGAGACTGGCTGGTCCATCTTTGGACAACTCCGTACACAGTTCCACAGTGAGCCCGAAGCTGTCTACTGGCAGTCTCTACTCTTGCTCCTTTGGGCTCTTCTGAACGAATCTAATCCTTCTCTATTGGATGGCACAGCCCATAGAATATTTGAAAATCACTACTTTGCCCCCAGCAGCTTCGTTCTTCCTAATAAGAGATCACAAGACCTCTCCTTCTCCCTGTAACCTTCCCTTTGTTACTTGTTTGGGTTTGTCTGTGATAAAATGGAGTGCTCCAGGTGTGGCCTGGAATGGAAGTAGATTATTCCTGTGGGTTCCAAGGGTGCTGTCAAAGGCTTGAGTGGTAACTCGGCCTGGGGTGAAGACCCCAGTTCCATGGGGTCTCCGGCTCACTCCTCTTTGGAGTCGGGACTTGGTGAGAGGTAAGAGACTCTGTAAGCTTCTGGCTTAGGCCAGATGCTCCAACCCAGCTACCTCCGGTCTGCTTGTGGTGCTTTAGGCAGAAGCCCCAGCTGACTGTGAGATGGTACTTCACTAGGTAATGGCACCTGATTTCCACACTTATTACTAACTACCATCTCCAATAAGCTAGATTCTGTACTTCATAGAATATAAGCTAAAATTGCAGAATAATGTACTTTGTAGCTTGTGATTTGAATGGCTAAAGTTACATGTCTCATTTCCAGATGAATGATACCTTATATCTAAAAATCCAGACTTACAAATATTTCTTTACAGGGAGATTCTTTTATAAAATGGCTAATGTTTACGTCAAGTGCATGTAGAGCGCAGCGCCATACAGAGCTCTCCCCTCCTCGGGGACGCGCTAGGGGAACTGAACCGCAGGGCAGCACTCGCGGAGAAGGCCCCAGCTCCGCTGCCCTGAGGGTGCTGGAAGGTAGCCCGAGGCCTTCCACATGCATTCCTGATCCTGAGTTCCGGTGTTCAGGCGCAGGCCCTATAGCGAATTTTAACAAAAATCAAATCCTAGGAGAGAGCAAAGACACACGGTGCTTCCCGTTTTGAGAAGTTACAATCCACTTCTCCTTCCTCCTTCTCAGAGGAAAGTCGGAACAGAGCGTATCCGAGAATTAGGAGATTTTGAGTTTTAACCATGAAAAGACATTTAAGTTTGGGGTATAAGTTTTGGTTTAAGGTAAACCCGGAATATAAGACTGAAGACAGTCCAAAGTCTCCATGCCTCCCAGATGCTTTGGTGCCAGCGGTTAGACGTTGGAAGTGCCCGTCCTTCGGCTCCAGTTATTCTCAAGTTCAGGGAACCATGAAGCTCCTAGAGGGAGAGAAGAGAATACCTCCAGGAAGCACCGCAGGCCGTCAGCCTGGGCTTACAGACAAAATCAGGCTTTTCTTTAATAGTAAAAATGCAGGGCTTCCCTGGTGGCGCAGTGGTTAAGAATCTGCCTGCCAATGCAGGAGACACGGGTTCAAGCCCTGGTCCAGGAAGATCCCACATGCGGCGGAGCAACTAAGCCCATGCGCCACAACTACTGAGCCTGCACTCTGGAGCTCGCCTGCCACAACTACTGAGCCCGTGTGCCACAACTATTGAAGTCTGTGCGCCTAGAGCCTGTGCTCCTTAACAAGAGAAGCCACCGCAAGAAGCCCGTGCACCACAACGAAGAATAGCCCCCGCTCATCAGAACTAGAGAAAGCCTGTGCACAGCAACAAAGACCCAACGCAGCCAAAGATAAATAAATTAAATAAATAATTTTTTTTAAAAAATGCAGTTTGACACGAATGGGAGCCTGCCCAAAGAAACGGTTGCTCCTGTGGGTCAGGTCCAGCGCCTGGGACGCAACCAGACAGACAGGTGCTACCACCCAGAAGAAGACCCAGATGAATAGTGTTCAAGGCAGTAGGTATATGTCAAGTCAGACTACCCTTCAGTAACTGAAGCACGGCTAAGAGAATTTTCTTCTCTGAGATACAGCAGCAAAGTTGGTGGCATTTAACTTCCCACTGGAACACATGAGACTGTTCATTGAAGGGCTCTGACGTACGTCTCAGATCCCTGGTTCGGAGATCAAACGAAAAGTGCTAACGGATCCAGGCTCAGTACCATGAAGTCTCAGTCACTGCCCAGCCCCTGTCTTGCCCACTTCTGTTCAGCAGACTTAAGGGGGTCCTTCTTCTTCCAAAGAACCAATTGATTTTAAGATCTTCCTTTTGGTGGCAAAGTGAGGGAGGTGAGGCACAAAGGTTCAGGAGTTTGGTGGTGAGTGTGCAAACAGGCAACTCTGTGATGGCAGCACGTGGTCAGGGGTGCCAGCCCACCCTGTAAGCCCTCAAAAAATGAGTCCAAGTGTTAGGTAATGGGATAGCTGTTCCCCAGTTTGCTGTTTATTAGCCCAGCTTATCAAATATAAAATTCTGTTTTCTGAGAAATTCTAGAGTGAAGTCTCTTTGCTTAGAACCTACTGTTAACAGCTTCGTTTATAGACTCCAGATTTGGAGAATAATCTTGTCCCCTACAGTTCATAGTTACTTGATTTAAGTTACTTAAATTTAAGTGTATTTCAATCATGATCCTGCCCAACTATGTAAGGTTTGCATCCTATCTGATGTGATTTCACTTTAAAATCACAGGCTTTGGGCTTCCCTGGTGGTGCAGTGGTTGAGAATCTGCCTGCCAATGCAGAGGACACGGGTTCGAGCCCTGGTCTGGGAAGATCCCACATGCCGCGGAGCAACTAAGCCCGTGAGCCACAACTACTGAGCCTGCGCGTCTGGAGCCCGTGCTCCGCAACAAGAGAGGCCGCGACAGTGAGAGGCCCGCGCACCGCGATGAAGAGTGGCCCCCGCTCGCCACAACTGGAGAAAGCCCTCGCACAGAAACGAAGACCCAACACAGTCATAAATAAATTAAAAAAAAAAAAAAAGAGTACACCCCTTAAAAAAAAAAAATTTAAAGGTTTTGATTACAATTGAAGGACGAAAAGGTATTCAAATTCTAAAAGACTGGTTCAAAACCAAAAGATTTGAATGACAAAGGCTCCAGGTAGCCCAGTGTTTAAAATTTGGGACCAAGTTAGAGAAGGAGTAATTTCGGTACCAGCCTTGTGGAGTAAGATGAAGTGCGAAGTAAACATAACTGATCATACGGCGGAGCATCTAACCTAGTCCAGAGCACCATGCTCAAACTCCCTTATCGACAGAAGTGAGCAAACCCACCACTGGTGTGCAGGCTTTCCTTCGTTTTCCCACAGTCTGCTTCCACCAGAAAAATGTTTCCAGTTTCGTCCAAAGGCTGATAATCCAGGTCTTCCTAACCTGAACAAATCCAACAAATATTTAAGTAGCTACAGTGCGCGAGGCTGTCCTTTTGAAGTTACTAGGCCAGTACAAGTGGCATTCACTAAATATCCAAATGAAAATGCTGAGCAGGGAAAGTGTCAGGAAGGCATGAGAAAGTGACATTTAGGATGCAAAGCGAAGGAGGAGGAAGTGCACACTGGGCGCAGACTAGCAAGGGGGTAGTTTTGTTCCTTTGAGGACGAGGAGGAGAGGAGGGGGTGGGGAGGTTGGAGCCAGGTGCACAAACAAGGTGACGTAGGGGAGTTTGTCAAGTACGTGGAGAGCTTTGGTGATCTGACCCTAAAGTGCAGTGAAGGGCTCTAACTAATTCGTCAGTGTTAATCCGGAATCTCTCCGGGAGTATTTCTATGCCTGCACTGTTTCCTAATAGTTATATTTATTCATAATATCATTCCTGACTATATCGGGTAAAAGCTCTTGGATAAGGACAAAGAGCCTTATTTGGGATCTGATGATGCGATTTTTCTTCATTGCACAGCGTCCAAGACAAAATTCCCCTGGCCTAAGGCCATGCTGTACAGGGCATTCACTGCATGTTGACCTACCAAGAGAAAGAGAAGCTAGTTTTCTTGCACTAAAATCGTGCAACTGTAGAATGAGGTCTTTCCACTTTTATGAGGTTTTAGTAACCTGCGGCAACAAAAGCATAAACACTGCAGGAAATACAACATTGCAACAGCTGGTATGTGTGAAGGAGTATTAATAAAATCCTAAGAAAACTGTAATACAGTGAAGGATTGTTAGAAGAGTTATCCTTTGCTATCTATCTTTAAAGAACCTTTCACAGAGAGAAAAATCACATCCATTTAGGGCAACCAGTCTTTTAAAAAATCCTTTACATAGATAAATACATACATACAAATGAGACACTATTCTTATAGAAATCTCCTGTAAGAGCAGGGAAACATGCAAATAACACAAACTTAAATCCGCCAAGAAATGCTGCAAGCAGTGGTTTCTCCCTCGTGCTTTTTAACAATGTTCGATTCCAATTTCCTCAGGAAGACCTTGGAAACTCCTTTTGCCAGTGGCCCTTCCAAATCCAGCTGCTGGGTCCCTCGTGACATTAGAACTGGAGGAGATGCTTCTCCCAGTAGACTGACCTTAGTGAAGGTTGGAAATGTATTCAAAACAAGACTGCAACCTCGGAGTTGTCACCTGGAGGCCTCCTTGTTAGGAAACTGAATCCTAGTGTAAGGCAGCAACAGATGACTGTGCATCTCATGCTTCTGTTGATCTCCAAGGAAGGACTGACTCGGTGGATAGAGGTTTGCAGAGTTCAGGGTCTCTGGGGTGTGACCTATAATGCCTTAAGATTGAAGTGATTGATTGGATTTCTCGGGCGTGAGAGTAGGAGGGGGAGGGGATCAGGGCTTACAACCGCTGAGGGGCTGGTAGACTCGGCTCTCCCCTCCTGTGCGAAGGCAGGCAGCCCTCAGGCCTGTTGCAGGTACTTGCAGTATCTTCAGACGAAGGCTGATTGATGATGTGTTGCTAAGGTAGGTATCATGATTATTAAGAATGTGGCAACTGCTTTCTGGGGAAGTTCTCTAAGTATTCTAGCTGTCCTGTAGTTTTAGGACATGCAGAATACACAAAGAAAGCTCCTTTTGTTTGTAGTTAGAGATCTGACTGAGATAAGCCGCAGAGTCCCCACCACCCCTTTCAGAACTTTAACAGAAATGTGCGTGTTATGATATAAAAGGGAAAGTCCTCAGAGCCAACCTAAAAGTTAGATTTTAATGGTACTGAAAGTGAAGAACCGGCCACCTGTTAAGGCCTCACTGTCCTAGGGCCTGGGGGGCTGGGTTACGAGACTGTAATCACTTCTGCCTTTTGCGCTCTTCCTGCAGCTCGTGTCAGGCAGGAGCCCTCTGTCACCTCAGTAGTTGATTACATGTAAAGCAAAGCTGGAAAACAGACTTCTCCAAAAGACTGAAGGAAAGTACTCATTTGACCATAAATATTTTTATTAAATGTGAAAATACACGGGCATAAAAATAGTACCCATATTTGTAGACATGTCTGAGACCCATTTCAGTTAACGTTTGGTGTTGTTTTTATGAAGACACTAAATTGAGATGGATTAAGTTACTTCGTCTTGTCTCATTCAAACCAACCACAGTAGGAGTAACAGCCTAACTTATCAGACATCTCCAGTTTTTCCCCTCCCCTGTGCTCTGCTTTCAACTGCACGGGAGAGGTTCAACCACAGAGGTACGAAACAAAGTCTGTTTACTATACACAAAGCCACGCAGTGGCTAAATTTACTCTTAAATCATTCAGCAAATGAGATCATTAAACAAAACTAATTATCCCCACCTATTAACATCATTTGCAATTACAGAATAAACTCTGCTACTAACAAAAAAGGAATGATCTGATTTAGAATAAGGATAATTGTTGGTAAATCAGCATTTGCCTTCCTCCTTCCTTTATAAACATGGAAAAGTCAACTACATTCAACGTAGCTGCATGAATTTCTCTAGGTTAACCACTGGTGTGTACTCGATGAAAACTCTGCACAGGGCCTGTCACCGGGGCCCCGTCCCTCTAAGGAGGCACAGGCCTGACTGAGGAGCCATTTGTAACTAAGCATCTTGTGCCCTTTTTTCATGGTAAATGTCACATACAACTTCTGACCAATTTCACGCTTTAAAGGTGAAATCTTTCATTTTCCACCAGGAATAGAAAATGGTGCCAACTTAAAATTGCGATTCTATTAGCTTTTTTCCTTCATACTCGGTTATCAGTAGTATTTTTCTCTTAAGCCGTGGGTAGTTTTTACATTCCATTATCAGAGTCCCAAAGAGTTCTGTTTTCATACTGATACTTGAACTTTTAATACTGCCTAAAGAGAAAAATGTTTTAAAATTAGTATTGTTATATCCAATTCACATTAGTAAACTATTGAAGTCGTTTTCCAGTTTTCATTTATCCATGTTAAGAAAGCACAAACTTTCAGAAGTGGGCATTAATTTATCCTCTCTTTTTGGAACTTTTTCAGGTTTATAGGCTGATGTGTTGAATACTTGTTGCTGTGGGAAAATATCCATTTACAGGCCAGCGATACTTCACTTCCGGCGCTCACTGAAAAGGGAGGGAGGAGTTTAACAGGGAACGTAATACAGCCAAGGCGGGTGCCCCGCTCATTTGGCTTTTCCAGAGAGAGCCACACCGGTTACCCGGCACCCGCACGAGCGGTGACGACCTCCTGCATCAGGCCGCCAGGACGGACGAGTGTCCCTTCACACTCCCAGCGCTCTCCTCAGTCACTCTGAAAGAAGCGTGGAGTGACCACCTTCCCAATCAAGCGGATGCCAGAAGACCGCTGATGACCCTCACGGCTGGAACTTAAAGGTCGTTATTTTCTTCATTAATTAGCTAAACAACAGAGCCCAGAGAATTTCTCTTCGTGGCGCTGGCGCTTGGCACCATACTTGCTTCTCCCTCTTCACTGAAAACAAGTTAACTCTCTGCACATTTCCACTACGACGACTAAAGTCAGTCCCTGGTAAGGCTTTAGGAACAGGATTTATAGTTATTACAGGTGGAGAAAAAAGTGAAGCAAACAACCCTTTCGGCGGCGGGGGGGGCAGTCGGCGAGGTGACAGGTGCCCAGGACACGTGGCCCACCTCCAGCCGTCCGGACTCCTTCCGGCTCCTCCTTGCTGGCAGCCTTGCATCCTCTCCTCCGGATAGAACGGCAAGTGGTTTGATACTTCCCTCGTTCTGATTCTGTGTGAAAACTCTTACTTGTAAAAGTAGGTAGAGGCCATTGCTAGATTTCAGAGAGTTCACAGTGACATCATATATGAAAGAACCAGATTGAAAAAAAAATTGCTGATGTAACTAATGAAGTAACAAGATTAAAGAATAAACAAAAATGAATTTCCCTTGTAAATTATTTTCACACTGACTTGAATTTTGAGACATTAAAACAAAATGAGAGCTGCAAGCTGTTTGCTAGTTTTCAAAATGCAATCTTAAGTTTATTGGTAAGAAATAAACTTCTAAATAGATGCAGAAAGCACTCACGTGTTTTGTTCACCTCAACTATGTGTTTTGTCTCAGTTTAAACAATTTTTTTCCACGCATGTTTCAGGATGACTGTAGAAGAAAACGATTTGTGCTTGGCTGGCTGTTGTGGATATTAGCAGTCAGGACGGTCCCCGCAACTCAAAGAAAATGCTTGATTTCCTAAAAACAATATATTAAGCCTATCCTGCTTAAATTGCTTCAGAATGCTCTGAGGCAAAAACAAAAACCTTTCCAGAATGTAATAATTCTTATCTAAAGTAATTCTCTTAGAATTTAAATGCAGCATCATAATTCCATAAATATTTCATGTTCTTGATTAAAGTAACACTCTTTTTTTTTTTTTTTTTGGGAAAAAGTTATCCAGTATATAAAGACTGAATAGTTCATTTCTCTTAAAAGGTAAGAAGAAGGTATCCCAAGAAGAGATGCCATCTTGATAGTGGACATACAGCTGGAGCTGACTAGATCTGTAAACCTGTTTTTTGTTGTTTTGTTGTTTTTTTCTGGCAGAGAACATCCAGAGGCATCAAGGTCTGAAAAAGGGGCAGGCCTGCTATTTAACGCCCACCTCAAAACAGTCCCACACGAGCACCCACGGGCCAGGTCGGCCAGGACCTAAGAGATACTGTCGGCTGTATTTACTAAAAGTGGGAAACATGGCGTTCTGTTTGTTTATGTTGACTGAGCGACTTTACATTTCTAAGCCAATCCTGTTACAGGAAATGCTGTTTAACTCACAACTTCAGTTGTTAAAGTATTTCATTCTGCACTACAGCAATATTATTTTAAATACCACTGCTATATTATCTGAACCTATTTTACACATTACTTTTTCGTTTGTTGTGTTTCATATTAAAAGGGCCAGTAGGATTTACAGTTAATTCGATTTTCAGTATTCCCCTGCAGGTACTGAACAAAAAAACATACATGCTTAACATCAGTCCAAATCTAACCCTGGCTCCAGCGACTATCAATCATTCGGTAGCAGGTTTTCTAAAAGACAGGCTCTGCCCACCTTCACCGACAGACACAGTGATGCTCGTAGAGAGGTGGGGATGCATGTGGAAACTGGGCATGTTCACAAGTGACCGGACTGACCAGAATGGAAGCAAAGCCGTCCCTGACAACGTACAGCTCAGAGCGTTCGTTCCTCTGGGAGAATCCCGACAGACACCACCGCTCCTCCTCACAGATGCAGGCGCTGACACGTAAGCAAGGACGTGAAGAAAAGAATTTCCACGTGCTCCAGTGTAGAAAACTACAAACTCTGTGCGCCTGCCTCAGACTCCTTCGTCCCGACGTTCACAGCCCAGACACAGAACCGTTCCCCGGCCTCCCTGCCCTCACAAACCCATCAGCCTCAAGTCTAAAACGGATGAAAGAACAGATATTTCCTATGAAAACAACTCTTTGGTCATGGACAAACTGAAAGACTGAAATTTTTTTTTCATTAAGATCCTGGAACAAGGTTTTTTTGTTTTTAATCTTTAAAAAATGAAGAGCAGAAAAACAGCTGGTTTAATTGAAGTGGAATTTAAATCTAAAAGGTCCGCCTGAGCTGAAGGGATTGAACCCTTGCCATGAGTTCCAGCTTCTGTGGAAAGGGTTGCCGCCCCCTCCTTGTTGGCTTTCTGCATCCAGGGGGTCTTCTCCGTCGTCGAACTTCTTCCTCATCTCTGTAAAAGAAACCAGCGAGCTAAGAGCCAGGCGCTGCCTGAGGTGTGGGCTGAGGCGGGGTCTGAGGACCCCACCCCTCGGTTACCGAGACACTCGGTTAGCCGTGACCGACTGATGCTCAAACCCAGCCTCCCTCTCCCACCCAGATCACAGACTCGGCTTCAGGAGAAACCAGTCATGGAGAAGGCGGTGAGGTTCAGGGTTGAAAATGGATATTCATGCAAGTTCGGGCCCCCTAAATCTTCTCTCCTCACAAGAAGCTACCCAAGGAAATTCTTCTCTGGGAAAGCCGAGGAACTGCAGGGAATGAGACCTCAAAGTCACGCACGGCCGTGTTCACCGTCCTGCCCCCAGGCATCAAGTCAGCCAGGCGAACCTCGTCAACCCATGAAGCGCCTGGGGCCTCACTATTAAATCTAAACAGGAGGAAGGCGCCCCAGACCTGAGGGAGGGAGGCGCCCTATCGTACAGGCCAGCAGGCCACCTCCACTGCTGTGCCTGTCAGTCCGGAGCGAAGTCCGTGATGAGACAGAGGCCAGTGCAGACACGTGCGAGAAAGGACACTGCAGGCAGCAGACGAGCAAGCTAATACGCTCAGGGATTAGGAACAGCTACCATCGTTACAGTAAGGACAGGGGCTGAGAAAAAGGCACAGAGGACAGAAAAGAACTCCGAGTGCAGCTCCTTTCTCGATGCGTGCCGCTCTGCCCGGAGGCCCCCTGCTCCCCTCAGGGCTCAGCTCCAGAGCGCCTCGCCGGCCCACTGCACACGCTGAGAGGACAGAGCCATTCACAGGCACGACATGTGCAGAATAAAGAACAAACAGTATGTATCCTCCTGTACTCCTTAAGTAATTCCTCTCTCTCTCTCACTGGATTATAAATTACTTGAGAAAAAACGTCATTTAATTTCAATTCCACAGCATAAGTAGTTCAGAAACTTGTCAAATGGGCATAAAATGTGATTTCCTTCTACTTTGTTAAATTTGTCTAGCTCAAGTCATAGTTTCTGCTCCCACTGACATGGAAAGCCACAAAAAAGCAGTAGGTTAACTTAACATGGAATTCCCTCTGGAAATGTCAAAGCATTGCTCAGTATTACCTAAATTCTTAAACTGTCTCCCTCTTATTTTCCAGGTCATTTTAGCTTATGGTGAAATGAATGACCGTTAGAGCAAGATTCCTGGGGAGCCACCCTCAGAGGGCGGGGCCGGCCCGGGGCTGGGTATTTGCCCCTGTCGCACCACTGCACACTCCTGCCTGGCAGTTCATATTGTAATCAAGCTCCTTCCTGTACGTTTGATATAAAAATTCACATTGATCTGTGAAGCTGGAAGGAACGAACCTAAGAGGATCCCTCTTGTTGTACTTGCATATCACTGGTGAAAAAAACCTGAGGCCCAAAAAAGTTCTAGGAACTTATTCAAATAGAGATAAGAGTCACTCTCAGGCCTTCTGATTCTACACTTGGTGGCGTCTCCACTGCACTGTGCACATGAGGGTCCCTAGAGTCTGACAAGGGTAGACATGAAAATGGGCTTCAGGGACCATCACCAGCTCCCGAGGTCAGCCCCAGGGGGCCCACCCACCACGCACCCCACTGTCCACTCCTGACACGGCCTCTAAAACGGGCAAAGGAATAGAGCTAAGAAGTCGCCAGTCACTGACTCGGCCATTTCAAGAGAACAGAAACATTAAAGCGAACAATACCTGGATCGGAGAGGACTTCTTTAGCAGCTGCTATGTCAATGAACTTTTTCTCAGCTTTTTTCTTTTCTTCTTCATTCTGGAAGTTATCTGGGTGCCACTGCAGTGCTAATTTTCGGTATGCTTTAATGATTTCTTGTTTTTTGGCATTTCTGAAGGGTGGTAAAATTAATTCATAATCATTAGCTAAGAAGTGTCCAACATACCGCCAGGAGGAGCTGAGAGAGACAGTTAGGAAGATCCCACTGGCCGATCAGCAACCTGGTTTTCCGATACTGCCGTCACGACCGGCGGAACGTCTTCGCCAGCGCTCCGCGCGACCGCTACAGTCACCAGGCTTCCCTGCATGCTTGCTCCCTAAGGTTAGAATCTCACCAGGAACAAATTAAATAAAGTACTCCTGAGCTTTACAAGTCTCCCTTAAGAAAATTGCATTGATGCATTTTTAAACTTTCTGAATTTCCAAACTACCATGATTCGATTCTTGGCATTAAAAGAGACACTGACTCTTTGAAGCCCACTTTGTATTTTGCTCCTGGGTTAGCTTACTTTAAAAGAACAAAGTTTCAGACTGTTGACTGAAAGATTGATGGGTCCCCTGTTCAGGGAAGGTGGGTCTAATATAAAAGCAGGTATTGCATAAATTACCTTCTCCCTGTGCCTGCAAGTTCATTCTGAAAGTGCCACTTTATTTTTAGGCCTAGAGTAGTTTTCTTTTCCCCAACTCCTCTCTCCCTCCTGTCCCCACCAAAAGAAAGCTCACTCCCACCTCTTGTAAAAAAATCTAGGCCCAGGACCTATTCATGCTATAGTGTCCTTTCTTTGTCACCAACTACTAATACTCCATCATTGCATGACTAGTCTCTATCAAAGAAATTTATCTGTAATATATTCAAAACAGCTTTATGATGTTCAAGACTGTTAGGGTTTAATCTATGACTGAAATTACCTAAGAAAAGGAAATGAATCAGAGGGAAAAAAGAGCAACAATTAGCTTTAAAACAGTTGATTAAAAATAACAATGTGAATTTTCAATTTCTAACTCACCTTTTTACTCCCAAGATTTTATAATAATCTCGTTTCTGCGACTGTTTCAGTAGCCTCTGTGCTTTCTCTAGACCTTCTCGAATCTGCTGGTCATTCTCATTGTGTTCCTGAGCAGTTTCATAGTCCTGAATAGCTGTCAAAATATGTTGAAGACAATGCTGTTAAAAGGAATTAAATGTGTGTGACCTTTACATACCCCGCAAATGTGATACTAAAGTCACCATCCTCAACCCCTTCCTTTGCCATTACTAAGAGCGTGAGAAGCGATATCGCCTTAGTAATTTTGTTCAAAACCACGAAAGGCATCATTAAGGCTGAATTAGGTAGCCCGCTGCTCCCGTTCAGTAAAAGCCACACTGCTTGTTTACCTGCCCACCCTCCCACATTAGCTTCCCCACGACTGTGAGGTGTCTTAATATCAGCACTTTATGCGAAGCAGTGAAGTGCCTGTTGCACAGGAAAACAAGACAGCAGCAAAGAAAATCTTCATGGGGAGCTCTGGGGCCACGGTTCAGAAGGATGAGAGGCTCAGAGACCTGGAGAAACCATCAGCAGTCAGAATGACCAGTTCACGCACAGGTTTCAACGCAAACTGTTACAAACCTGATTTTTTTTTAAGTATCAATCAAAACTGAAAGACACATACAGTCCTGGTATGGGAAGTCTGACGACAATTCACATGGCATCTTTCTTTTCATATTATTTTAAATATTTAGAGAATACAAGGCCTCTGGATACCTAACGTCATGCAGAGCAGAGGCCCCTCCTTAGAAGGACCTGCTGGCAAGCCCGGCCCTTGGCTGACGACTGGCAAGTTGGGTTTCAGCAGTGCTCCCACCCTTCCCTGATAAGAATGGCTGGCCTACCTAAACTGTTTGTATGAACAATGTGGTTTACGCTAACCATCTCACCTTGTGGGCATTTCGGTATGGGCTAGGCAGCAGGTGCCCACCTGGCCAGCCCCCAGTACAGACCCTGGGCCCTGGTTCTCCGAGGAATTAAGGTCGTCTTGCTTGATTTCACAGACTCTTGGAATCTTCCACCCGGTTTCCTCTGGATTTCACCCACGTGCCTTTTTCCCTTTGCTGATCTTGTTTGTATCCTTTCATTAGGATAAGTCTTAGCCCTGAGAACAACTATATGCTGAGTCCCAGTGTCCTCCTTCTGAATCACCTAATCTGGGGGTGGTGATTTTTCTCACTGTCCTCCTTGGACAAAGAACTTAAATAATGGATTGTTGGGTTCAAATTCTAGTCTTTTATGGAACTGCATTTCACTGTGGGAAAGCCATCTCTCTGGATAACAGGCCTGAGCATTCATCTTGGCAACAGCTAATCCTGGAAGGGGTTTAAAAAGGCACCTTGGGCAGGTTTAAAATGAGAAAGATATTAGAGTAAGGTGGACAAATTTAGTTAGCCTGCACTACATAGAAAAATGAACCAATACTACCTTCGGCTCATGGGGGAAGTGCGGGACGCTTCAAGCTATTATCCTAATTCCTGCCTCAATGCATTAATATTAAATATTAACATGACACAATATTACAGTTACCCAACCAACACTGACATCATAAAATACCTTTCCAATTTAGCACACAGACACAAAGCCATTATAAATAGTAGTGAGGTTTAACTTGCAATATGCATAGCACTTGATATCACAACCTAGTAAGGAAATACACTTGAAATTTAGTACAAGGGGAAAATGTTTCAATATACTCAATTTTTCTACTTATGCAAACCCTACATTTTAAAACATGTTTTCATTCTTAAATGTTCAGAGTATCTTCCCCAAAGCAGTCTTCTGTCTCCTATCTTTCATTAACACTTAAGGTACATACATTTTTCCCAGTACAGGAAAGATATAAAATTATAAGTTGTTTCCTAAAATTCACATGATTACAGGTAGTTAACTAATTAGAAACTTAATATGGATGATGTAAGACTTCCCATGGACATAAACTAGACAGCTCATTTTTAGTTATATTTTCTCATATTCCACTCTCTAAGGGGGTATCTTCAAAAAAAAAAAGTAAATGACACCCAATTATGTTCCATATTATATGTCCCATATAACTGAACAGCTGTAAAGATTACAATAAGCCAGAAATATTAAGGTCCTTAATGAATAGTATGTTACATATGAGCCAAATCATCTTCTAACCCCTGAACCTAAAAACTCTGATCCTTCCCAAATTCTTTTTCTTCTGTGTGCCCCTCACCCAGTTCTTAAGGAGCAGTGCAAACAACCAGGGCAAGACGGCAGACAGTAAGTACACAGGAATTTCCTGTCTTCCATCCCACTATCCCACAAAAATGACAAAAAATAAAAAAATAATATAACCATGGCAGCCCTGAAAACTACAGCAGACCAGAAATTCTGACAAATTTCTGGAAGAGAGAAGGCAAACAGGATCACATTAATAACGAATAAACCTAATAGAACCACAATCCAAATATGCACTGAAAGAGGCCCTAGCAGATTTGGAAGCTGTTCCTTTTGGCCAAGCATTCTGAGTTTAGCAAGCAGGAGGAGCTTTAAGGCAATCATCAGGTTACTTCGCGAGATGAGTAAGCAATGGCTGCGCAGGCCCTGCCCCTGTATATCGCACAGCTGGCTGCAGCATTAACCCCAAGCAGGGCCCAAGGACTCGGCTCTAAGCAGGGTAGGAAATGCGCATGTGGAAGGCCCCTGGCGTGTGCCGCTGGGCCCAGGAAGAGACCTCCACAACGGGTCTGGAATAAGCACAGGAAAAGCAGTTCCACCCAGAACTTGAACACCAAAGGACTCCACCTGGTAAGTTAACTGTGTGAAGTTCTGCTCATGTTGGCAACTGGGCAAGATGACAGGCACGGTAGGGAACGTCTTCCTGTGAACAGGTCCTACCCACTTAAAGCCAGCGTGAGCTCCCCAATACAGAGAAGCATTTGAAAAGACAGATACACACAGTATGCACGGCTGCAAATGGCTCCCCTCTCTCTCACACTCCATTATTCCATTAGCAAGCCCCAAATCAGCTTCCCTTCAACATCTATCCAGAATTTAACCATTCCTCACCATTTTCACACTTACCACTGTGATGCAGTCCATCATTAATACACCTGAACAGCTATAATAGCTTCAAAAGGTGTTCATAAGGTGTTCCCAGCTTCCACCTTACTCCCCTAAAAGTCTATTCTCAAAACAGGGACCTTAGAGGTCCTTTTAAAGAGTTCATCAGACCTCCAACATATGCCCCATGGAGCACCAACTTTCTCCTCCTGCGTATCACACAAAACAAGGTAAACGGCGGGGGTGACGTGTGGGGGGTACACAGCATTTTCAGCACAACGATACAAGGAGACTGTTCAAAGGCTGCTACAATTAGCTAATAGCAGCCATGAATCTAAGATGAGAGGAAGAAGCAAACAGTGAGAGAGCCCTAAGAGAAAAGATCACAGAAAATGCCAGCAAAATACACTATGAGTATGGACTCACCCTGAGGTGAGTGACAACCTACATCCTGTACCTAGTACAAGAAGCATGAAATCTGGAGCAGACACGGTGGAGATAACGCAGAGGCCTTGCTGGGGAGAAGACAAGAAAGGGAGAATACAACGAGTGACAAGAGCAGAGAGCCCTGGGCAAAACATGCCAGGCAACGTGGAGACTGTGTGCTCTCTGCAAGTGACGGGCTCACCCAGAAGTGCAGAAGATACACCCCTTTGGTGTAGCAAAGGAAGTGGGCAGAGGGGCAACAGGGCTGGCAGCAGACGACCTCCTGGACACAGTTTGGTTCAGAGAAACAGAGAGGGCAGGGCTATAGAGAAAGGCCATTTTAGCAGGAAGCAGAATGTCTGTGGAAACAGTGAAGCAGAGAGTATTGCAACTGTCAAGTATAGAAGTTGCCTGTCCCCAGCACCCCTTTACACACACACACACACACCCAGAGGACTGTCCCACAAATAGCCAGGGCAAGGTAATTCAAGTCATTTTATGATGAGCAATAATGTTTAGTATATGGCACAGTCTCAATTAAAAGACGTTTAAATTTTAAATTAAAAACACGAAAAGAACACCAAAACTTACCTGATGAACATGCATCAAAACAACATAGCCAAAGAATATATGAAAATTCTGAGCAAACATTATGGCATAAATTTTAAAAACTTAATCCAATCACCTCTATTAAGGGTAATCACAAAGCACAATAACTCAGCAAAGAGTGAGACAAGGAGGAGATAAAAATGTGAGTAATCAGAATTCAAGAAAAATAAGAACAAATTAAAACTATCATGGAAGTGAAGATGAAATGAGAAGAAGCACAAGGGAGAAGAAGCATATGGGGAACAAATAAGGACCTAATAAAATGAAATGGAAATAGAGTTTAAAGAACTAGAGAAAAAAATTATGGCTATAGATGATGAACAAAGAGAATACAACCAGTACTTAACTGAATCTTTGAAGCAGAAAACCAAACCAATATAACAAAACAATTCAGATTAAATTTAAGAAAACTTTCCTGAAGTAAAAGATGAATCTATGTATTGAAAGTGCACAGTAGGTGCGCCAGGGCAAAGTGGCTGAGATGGTCAACTCTAAGATATATCCTAGTAAAATCAACACACTCAAAAGATAAGGGCTCTTTGGACAGCCAGACCAAAACCAAAAAATCTGGCCCCAGATTTTCCATACTAATATTCAGTGCAGAAGAAAATGGGAAAATAACTATAAGATATACAGAAAAAGTGTGAACAAAGGATTTTATCATCTAGCCAAGCCATCCTTCAAGTATAAAAGGTACAAACAGCTTTGAACATAGAAGAAATCAGAAAATTTCCCCAGGAGCCCCTCAAGGAAACTACTATTGGATGAATTCACCAAGAAAAGGCTAGAGAAAGCATGGTCAAAGGAATGATGGTACACATTAAATATACTCAATGTAGAACTGAGACTAAAACAAACCAGGGAATTACAGTGATAGGGTAGAGTGTATGCCCTGCCAAGGCAGAAGGGATACAGCTAACAAAAAGTGAGAAAGGGGAGAAAAGATGAGAAAGTAAGTTCATTAATTCCCACCAATCACAGCTAAAGCAATCAGGAAACATCACCCACTAATGAGCCACAGGCAAATAATTAGAATTTCATTAACAAGTCTTAAGTGGTAGGGGAAAGGGGAAGAACAGGAAGAAACATGCTAATATTGTTCCATGCTGCAGGAAACTAATATATGTTGCCCAAAGAAAGAGGGCTAAGTTAATACACCTATAAAAATAACCAAGAAGAAAAATACAAACCTTCTAAAATATCAAAATAGTATATACAAAATAATACAGGCCAAATAACAAAAATTCTCTGAAAAATAGAATAACAGTACTCAGACCAAATATATTTGTCACACCAATAAGTATAAATGTGCTTAACTCACCTATTTAAAATAATTTCATACTGGATCACAAAGCAAAACCCAACTCTATGCAAGAAACACACCTGAAATGAAGTGATTCCAAAAAGTTGAAACTAAAAGTATGGTCAAAGTTTCACCAGGCAAATGCAAATAAAATTTGGTTCACTATCTTAACATCAGATAATTAGAATTTAGGTTAAAAACATTAAACAGAGGGAATTCCCTGGCAGTCCAGTGGTTAGGACTCAGCACTTTCACTGCCGTAGTCCTGGATGCAATCAGTCTCTGTTCAGGGAACTAAGATCCCATAAGCCACTCAGCATGGCCAAAAAAAAAAGCATTAAACAGAGCAAAAAAGGGGGAGTGTGTAGAATTCATAATGAAGACATATTATGAATATCTGTGCATCAAATAAAACAGCAACCATTTATAAAGCAAAAATTATAAGAGACACTGCAGAGATATAAGGACACTAGTAGTGGAAGACTTCAACCTCTCTGTTCATATCAGATCAACTGGCTGAAAAAAAGGCAAGAAAAGGAAGACCACAATATAAGATAGATTTAATTGATATGCTGAACTCTGTCCCAGAAACAAAAGAGTACATCTATTTTCAAGTCCCTGACTCATGAAGTCAGCCATTTTAGGCCAAAAATAAGACAGTAATAAATTCCAAAAAATGGAAGTAGTAAAAACATTCTTTGATCAAAATGTTTTAACACTGGAAATTAATAGTAAATCAGAAAATAGGACTTTTCCACCTAGGCTCTGTGCACCATTTTTAAACTCTCCAACAACTCTTATGATGAAGAAATATAAAAATAAGAATTGCAAAATATCTAGAAAATAATAATACTGAAAATACTACCATTCAGAACCTATAGGACATAGCTCAAGCAGTGCTAAGAGGACAATTCATAGCCTTAGTGGTTCAATAAAAATTGAAGATGAAAAATGAATTAATTATGAGATTCAAAGTTAGAAAAAAAATTTTAGGACAAAAATAGAAATTAATGAAACCAAAAAAGATTGGAAGTGTTAAGTCAAGCTTACTTCTTAGCAGAAATCAATAAAAACCTCTAACCTAGTCAAGAAAAGGAAACAAGCTCATATACAAAAAGCAATAAGTGAAAAATAAACAGATAGAAGAAATTAAATTGAGACTACTTTGCTAAATTCTCTACAAATAAAATTTGAAAACTCAAGAGAGTAACTCAAACCCAGTCCAAAAGAGACAGAAAATCTAAACAGAACAATTTTCATAGAGAAAGTTGCCAAAACCCTACCTCCCAATAAAGCAGTGGGCTCTCCATGGAGATTCCATAACACTGAAACAGGAAACTTTCCAAATAATTACAAAAAACTACCCTAACAGTTTTCTATATATAAAAGTCCAGGTTAAAAATCACTTTTCCTCAGAATTTTTTGAGAATATTGCAATACTCCTTTCTGGAATTGATAGAAGGACAGGGAGAGGGCGTCATCAGGAGAATTTAACAGTCATAAATGTGCAGGCTGCTAACAGCAGAGCTGCAAAATACATAAAGGAAAAAAAGGACAATATTAAAGGGAAAGGTAGGAAAGTCTGCAATTTCCACACCAGGTAAAGTTCCCTCTCAGTAACTGATGAGAAAACTAACAGAAACATTACACCCAGCAACTGCAGAATACACATTATTTTCAAGCGCACATAGAACATTCAGCAAGATAGAGCCTATGCTGGGTTACAAAACGAGTCTACATAAATTCAAAAGGAAACAAATCTAAATAAATTTAAAAGGACAGAACTCATACAGAGTATGCTCCCTGTGCACAATGGAATTAAACTAGAAATCAATAATAAGGTACTAAGGAAACCGTGAAATATTTTAAAATTAAACAAAACATCTAAATCATCCATGCATCAAAGAAGTAGCCAGAAGGAAAGTTAGAATACATTTCAAATTAAATGACAATGAAAATAAAACAATGTGAGAAGTGCAGCTTTAAATACTTACATTAAAAAAGAAAAGAGGCCTAAAATCATGATAGTTTAAAATTAAGAAGCTGGAAAAGCAAAAAATAAACCCAAAGGAAGTCAAAAGAAAGAAATAAAGAGAAGAAATCAATGAAATAATAAAGAAAAATCATGGAAAACATTAACAAATCCATAAGTTGGTTCCTTCAAAAGACCAACAAATTTGACCAAACTCTAACTATACTGATCAAGAGGAAAAACAACAACAACAACAACAAAACAAATTGTCACTATTAGAAATGAAGTAGGAATCATCACTTCAGACCTTACAGACATTAAAAGAATAATAAGATATTATAAACTTCATAGAACCAAAATCAGCAACATAGCTAAAATGGACAAATTCACTGATGGACACAACTTACAAAAACTAAAACAAGATGAAACAAACAAAAAATATGAATAGCCCTAATTTTTTTTTTTTTTTTTTTTTTTTTTGGCCACACTGCATGGCATGCAGAGCTTCCCCAACCAGGGATCAAATCCACAACCCCTGCAGTGGAAGCACTGACTCTTAACCACTGGACCACCAAGGAAGTCCTGAATAGCCCTGTATTGATTAAAGAAACTGAATTAAAACCTTCCTACTAAGAAAACTCTGGGACCCAAGATGGTTTCACTGGTGAATTCTCCCAAACTTTAAAGAAGAAATCACACCAATTTTATATAATTCTTGCAGAAAATGCAGGAGACCGGAACAATTTCTAACTAATTGAGTTCAGTACAACCTTAACACTAAAATCTGACGATATTACAAAAAAGAAGTTACAGAGCAATGAACACAGATGCACACTTCTTAAAATACTAGCAAATCAAATCCAGCAATATCTAAAAAAGGATAATACATCATGTCCAAGAAAAGTTTACCCCAATAATTCCAGGTTGATTTAACTTCAGAATATCAATGTAATTTATCACATTAACAGAATAAAGGAGAAAAACAAATATATACATAACACTTCTATAACTAACAAAAAGAAACAACAAATTTTAAGTGAGTAAATATTTGAACACTTCACAAAGAAAGGTATTTGAATAAAGAAGCAGCACATGAAAAAGTATTAAACAACCTTAGTCATCAAAGAAACACATATTAAAGCTACAATGAGATACTACTAACCCCTACCAAAACGTATAAAATTAAAAAGACTCACAACACCAAACGTTTGCAAGGATGTAGCAACTGGAACTCTCATACTTTATTGATGAAAGTGTAAATTTTAAATTACTTTTTAGAAAAGGGTCTAGCAGTTTCTTTTAAAACAAAGCATACACCTTACCCTGTGACTCAACAATGCCACTCCTAGATATTTAGACAAGGTAAGTGAAAACATGTCTAAAAAAAGCCTTGCAGAATAACGTTCACAGCAGCTTTTATCATGCTAACTAAAATCAGCCCAGGTGTCCATTAATATGAGAATGGATAAAGTATGGTATACCCATAAATTGGAATATTCTTCAGGGATAGGACTGATGATGAAATACTGAATGCTTTTCCCTCTTTTACAGTAGGAAAAGAAAGTAACAGCCTTCCAGCCCACTACCTGTCTTCAAAAGAAATCTTCACTGGAGCACAGTCTGGTCTGCGCGTTTGTGTTCTGTCTGTGGCCGCTCTTGCACGGCAGTGGCAGAGCTGAGTAGGAGCAACAGAGACCACATCGCTCGCAGAGCCTGTAATTTTTACTCTCTGGACCTTTACAGAAGAAGTTTGCCAACTTCTGCTCTTCAGCAATAAAAAGGAATGAACTGCCAATGGCTATAACCACATGAATAAATCTCAAAAACATGCCGAATGAAAGACGCCTTATACAAAAGAGGACACACTATACGGTTCTGTTGATATGAAGATCTAGGGTTGGTAAAACTAACCTATGACGGAGAAAATCTGAATAACGGCTGCCTGTAGGGGTAGGATGGGGACCGCCTGGTAAGGGACAACAGGATAATGTCCAGTTCTGCATCTTGACGGGAGTTTGGCTTTGACAAAGACTCTCTTATACCAAAACTTTAGACTGGCTCCTCAGAGTAAATCTTCTTTCTGGCTAAGGCCCAACCTTGGGCTTCCCTCTCTGTCCTTGCAGAATCCAGGTTGAGCAAAAATCCTGCTAAGATTCCCCCCACCCTTGGTATCTGACCAAATTTGAGTTTGATATCTGATCGAATTCCCCCTCCCCGACTCTGGCCCGCCTTCAGCAAGAACTCAGTTGAGTCCATCTAGGAAGAACCTCCCCTTTCCCTAAAGCTTCCTCTTTGTAATTTCACATCCAGTGACCACCCACCAACTCTGCTCCTTGGTTAGAAATCCCACTTGTCCTCTCTAGAGTCAGACTTGAGCCCAGGCTTTCTCTCTCTCACTGCCAGAGCCCAGGGCAGTGTCCCCTACACCTACCGTGATAGCAACCCCCTCCCGAATAAAGTCCTCCTTAAGGTCTTTAACAAGGGTCATGAATAATTTTTCTCTTTAACAGGCTGCATGGATATCAGAACTCAGGACTGGTACCCCTAAGATCTGTACCTTTCATTTTATCTATTGGGCTGGCCAAAAAGTTCGTTTGGGTTTCTCCGTAAGATGTTACAGAAAAACCTAAACGGACTTTTTGGCCAACCCAATACAATTACCTCCTAGTTAATAATAAGCAAGGTGAAGTATTTGGGGAAAAGTAAACCAAAATCTACAACTTTTTTTTGAAATGCATCTAAAAAAGATAAACTGATGGATACATGGAAGGACAGAGACAGATAAATGTGATAAAACATAGTAAAATGTTAATTTTAGAATCTAGATGGTGAGGACATGATTGTTCACTATAAAATTCTTTCAACTTCTGTCTTTGAAATTTCTCATAATAAAATGTTGGGGGTGGGGCTTCCCTGGTGGCGCAGTGGTTGAGAATCTGCCTGCCAATGCAGGGGACACGGGTTCGAGCCCTGGTCTGGGAAGATCCCACATGCCGCGGAGCAACTAGGCCCGTGAGCCACAATTACTGAGCCTGCGCGTCTGGAGCCTGTGTTCCGCAACAAGAGAGGCCGCGATAGTGAGAGGCCCGCACACCGCGATGAAGAGTGGCCCCCACTTGCCGCAACTGGAGAAAGCCCTCGCACAGAAACAAAGACCCAACACAGCCATAAATAAATAATAAATAAATAAATAAATAAATAAATAAAATGTTGGGGGTAATGCTTACCTGCTGTGCGACTGTCATAATATAGACGAAGAAAATAACTCTTCTCCCACTGTGTTTTACACATATTCATCCTTAGACTACAAAGGGGAAGTTTTATCCAAGTACCCTTACAATGTAGACTCACGATCAGCACAGAAGTATGAGAGAACCATGAGATATTTCTGATATTACAAAGGGCTGAACAATTTTAAGTCAAACTTCCATCGATGGAACTACCTCCTACAATAGACCACATTCTAGCACTGGACTCTGAGGGCAAGCCTAACCATTATACTTAAACAGTGAAGAGACGAACTATTTTTAATTCTGTACACAGGGACGTAAGGTGGCCTGCACCCTGACTGAACCTGATACATTACTGTGCTTTTTTATACATGTGTTTTGTTGAAATTTTTATAGTGGAAAAGAGATAATAGTGCTAACAGTAAAATACAAAAAGAGAATTCCAGTTCCTGTCAGATTATAAAATTTTAACTCTTGTGCAATAATTTCTCTATCAACAGTTAAGAAATATCACCAGCTGTATTCAAAGCACTGGAGTACACAGACACAAATATAGACCATGTATGTAGTCTGTTTCAATTTAAGATGGTAAGAGATTCTTGGGTTTTTTGGGTTAGTTTTTTTCGCTTTTAAAGAAGCCACTTCACTGTTTGAGGTCACACCTGTTTGTCACAGGTAATCACTTTCTTGTTAACCGGCAAATAAAAAGCCAAAACAGAAACATATCCATGGCCTACTTCCTCCTCTCCAAAGCTACCCGCTGTCCTAGGCAAATGTTGTCACCTTTGGGAAAGGCAAAACACCCTTTCAATTCCCCTGCCTTCTGGGCTTCCATTCTGACTACATCTTCTCCCACACCGGCAGTGTCCTTCCCTAATATTTCCTGAATATTTTTTTTTATTTCCGATACTTTAAGCTCTTGACCATTCAGAAATTAGCCTTGTAACATTATCTTTTTCTGCTGAATAATACTGCTTCACTCCCGTGAATGTTTTCTATTTCCCTATCTACATATTAAGCTCATGGATTCCTCGCTATTTCCTACAGGAAGTCATAGGGTTGGCACTACAGGGGGTGCAATGTTTTCTGACTGGCGTGATAGGCAAGTGTGTTAAATCTAAGCCAACTGGTAGATGTGCTGATCCCCACAGAGCAGGTACCTCTGCAATCTTCCCTGTGACCATGCACTTTTCAAAAGAAAAGAGGAGGCTGCAGCTGTGCCTAAGCAGCCTGGCTGTGAATAAGAACAGAGGCAGGACGTACAGTCATGAAATTTACAGCCAAAGGAATTAAGCAACCCACATACACTATCTTACCCTAGCTGTCTTTGCAAAGGAGTAGCCATTTTTCTGTTCTAACTACCTGCTTCCAACTCCTTAGGTGAAGCTACACTAGGATGCGCCTAAGGCAAGATTTGAGTCTCAGAAATAACTGCTTTCAAGATTCCAACTACACTTGTCCATGGTTATGACTGGTGTGTAACAATGCAATATATAAGCAGCCTCCAAACTTTAGGCATGATCCTAAATAGAGCCAGCAAGACCAACCTCTTCCACTTCTTCTCCCTAAATTAGGAGCCAAGGACCCCTGGCCAACAAACTTGAAAAAAGAAGCAGCCATGAGAAATCTGATCCACTCAGAAAAACACGGTCTCCTTCCTGCCTAGGGATAAGCCCCATAGCCCCATACCTGACCGCCATGCTGCCCAATGTGTGTGGTGTCATAGACACTTGCCTGAAATTCCATTAATCTGATATTCTTTTGGGTTAAAAATGCTTATATCGCAAGCATTTTGTGAAAGAATAGAAATCTACCAGTGTTTTATACAAATATCTTAAATTTGGCCACTTTTCCTAAAATACAGCTGTTCTGGGGGCATAAGAATGCTGAAGCAAGGAGGTGATATGAACTTTGAACACAGAATACTTTTGTGGACTAGGGAGGACTTAGCGTCACTAGGCAGAGTCCTAGAATAAGCAAGAAGGCACAAGAATCTGGTTACAGAACATCATAGGATGTCAAAGATAAAATACGTCTATTTCACAATTTGGCCCAGGCTGGCCCTTCATCCAGAAAAAAATGCTAGTTGGTTCCTATTCTCAGAATTCTGGATACTATTAGTAATACTAAAATAACAGCCATGTCAAATGGAGTTAATACAGCAGTCATAGGTCAGACCTAGAAGCTAGCTACCCCATTAAGTACCATTTGTATAGAAAAGTCGACACAAGTTCCAAACAACTATCTAAAAATGAGTGCAATAGAAACCATTTACTAGGAGCGCTGCACTAAGCATCACCTTCTGAGCGTCATCTTCCTTAACTGTCACAACAGTTCTAGGTAATAGGTGC
Organism: Balaenoptera musculus; assembly: GCF_009873245.2. Classification (NCBI taxonomy): domain Eukaryota; kingdom Metazoa; phylum Chordata; class Mammalia; order Artiodactyla; family Balaenopteridae; genus Balaenoptera; species Balaenoptera musculus. The sequence goes on along the minus strand of NC_045802.1, from coordinate 65,380,475 downwards.
TATTCTCATTCCTATCTTACAGGTAAGGAAAGTAAAACATAACCGGCTAAGTTACTTGATTGGAAATCACACGGCAAAAATAAACGGCACACTCCAAAGATATACAAATGGCCAACAAGCATATGAAAAGATGTTCAACATCACTAATCATTAGGGAAATGCAAATCAAAACCACTAGATATCACTTCAGATCCATTAGAATGCCTACTATTAAAAAAATAAAACAAAAAAAACCCCAGAAAATGTGTTGAGGAGGACAGAGAGAAATTGGAACCCTTGCAACACTGCTGGTGGGAATGCAAAATAGTACAACCACTATGGACAAAGCAATGTGGTGGTTCTTCAAAAATTTAAATTACTTTACGATCCAGCACTTTCCTTTCTGGGTATACATCCAGGAGAACTGAAAGGTGGGTTGAAGAGGTATTTGTACAGTCATGTTCTAGTAAGTAGAATCCCCTAATATCTTTCCAGATCATTCTATCATAAGCCCCAAATTAATAAATCTCCATGTTCCATTATTCACTAACCTAAATCTATTTTTTCTTCATTCATTATATACCTACCATCATTTTAAACTGCTGATTGAAAAAAAAAGTAAAACCAGCAAACATAATACAGAAAGGCTTCATATATTAACTCAGGATTCCAACATATTATTTCACCTTTAAGTAAGATTACTACTCAGTTACATCATTTACTAAACCTCTGATTCAAATCCAAACAAGTCAAGTAACGCCTTTCAGTTTCCACTATACAAACTTACACCCTACCCATCCCCCAACCCAAAATAAAAAGACCTAGCAGCCCATTGTCTCTCTCTCCATGAGGTTGCTTGATTTTCATATTTGTGACTAAACAACCATTTTATTCTTCTAAAACCATAATTCAGAAAGATCCTGCAATGCACAATCTAAACTCCCCAAAAAGACAAAGAATAAACTCCTATGTTTTTACAAATTTTAAACGCTAAAATAGACTTCAAAGACAGACCTATTCTATTAAATTAGTATTAAGCATCTTTTTCTTCAAGAATTAAGCTGCCAAATTTCTCTAAAAACTAAAGTTGGTTTAATATTCAAGATACAAAGGCATCTTTCAACTTATATTTAGCAGCCTACAAGTTTTTTTTTTAATTAATTAATTAATTTATTTTTGGCTGCATTGGGTCTTCGTTGCTGCGCGCAGGCTTTCTCTAGTTACGGCAAGCAGGGGCTACTCTTTGTTGCAGTGTGCAGGCTTCTCATTGTGGTGGCTTCTCTCGTTGTGGAACACGGGCTCTAGGCGCACGGGCTTCAGTAGTTGTGGCTTGCGGGCTCTAGAGCACAGGCTCAGTAGTTGTGGCGCACAGGCTTAGTTGCTCTGCGGCATGTGGGATCTTCCCAGACCAGGGCTCGGACCCCTGTCCCCTGCATTGGCAAGCGGATTCTTAACCACTGTGCCAACAGGGAAGTCCCTTAACCCTTTCTTCTTAACAGCTAAGCTTAAATGCTTCTGCAGCATCGCTGATTTCACAGTTAGAGCTGAGGGTTCACATACAGATAAGAAAAGTACACTTTGATGAAGCATTCCAATAACTAACTGGAATGCAAAATCCTAGAATATAGCCATCTAGGAGCTCAAAAGTGAAAAGAGCAAGTATGCGAAAGGGATTTATGTAGACCACATGCCTTACTGACGCATTCTTATGACTCTTAAAACTCATCATTTTGATCGCATACGTTTCAAGCCTCAATCAGACCTCAAAGACTATAGTATACAAATGTCCCACGGTGTAACCAGAGTTGTCAACACTCCCAGGAAACCAGTTAGAAGCAAGATTCTTTTTAAATTAAAGAAAGCAGGAAAAAAGTAAATGATCAGTTTGCCTTAAAAATGAGTACCACAAACCTTTCTCAATTATAAGTGTAGTTATCTGTTTCTTAGTATAGGTTTTATCATTGCTGCAATGCATTCTTACTATGTTTAAAATAGCTGCACATAAGTTGAGACACAGATGTAGAGAACAAACGTATGGACACCAAGGGGGGAAAACCACGGTGAGGTGGGGATGGTGGTGTGCTGAATTGGGCGACTGGGATTGACATGTATACACTGATGTGTATAAAATTGATGACTGATAAGAACCTGCTGTATAAAAAAACAAACAAACAAAAAAACACAACTAATACTAAACTTTCTTTGGGGTATTTGTATGGAAATACATTAATATAAATGTTTCAGACATTACATGAAATTTCTAAAAATCTTATATGTTCTGGTATAATGCTATAAGTCATAATTCTAGTTATTACTTTAAAATGTATATCTCAGAAATAACTACATTTCCTTGTCAATTGCATTATTATGAACTTCCATCAAATCTTTAACCGTGGTCATTTTTAACTCTTTTGTCATTTACAGAGAGTTCTGTGTGTACTCTGATGCTTTTGCAAAAATGTTCCTATAAAAGGGTTTCATCTTCAAGGAATTCATGGAAAAGACTCTGACAAGTACAGGTTTCTGGTAACTGATTATACTGCTGAACTGAATGAATAAGCATTTTCAGAACTCTAACAGAAAACTGATGAACTCATAAAAGTGCTAACAAAAGATCAAGATGAGAAAAAAAATTAATTACATGGGACTGAGTGAACTGATGAGGATGATTATAATTTTTGTGACTTTCTGTTTGAATTAAAAAAAAAAAATCCCACAAGGACTCAGAGGCGAAAAATATACAAATCAATTTTCACTGCAAAGTAAAGGAGCTGTTACAGTGGAGGATTACTGGACTGAATGTCAATATTATGACATAGTATGAGTGTGTTTCATGTTTGGTAATTGCAATCATTGTTGCTTTTGTTGTGGTCATCCATGTACAATGCTTGGTGTCAGTCTATTTATCTCTTGTCAAAATAAAATACAGTGTGTGTGTGAGAAGAAAATAAAAACAAACATTGCCAATGTTGTACCTCTTCTCATGGAAATTAATAAAAATATTAAATGTGAAAAAAATAAAATAAAATAAAATAGCTGCACACTTCACTAAATAAATATGCAGCAATTAATTGGGGGGGAAATAAAAAAGAGTATCACAAACCAAGTTTCACCAGAAAAATACTCTTACTGTTTTTGATTTAAAATGCTTTACTTGCTCTCTAACCCCCGCTCCAGCACCACCGCCAATACGTGCATTCGGCTCTGGGTCGCCCCTTACTCGTCTCCCTTCAAGGGGAATCCGGCTACCATGCTGTGAGGACACTCAGGCAGCCCTATGGAGTGGTCTAAGAGGAACTGAGGCCTCCTGCCAACAGTTAGTACCAACTTGCCAGCCATCCGTGTGGCTGATAGGGTCTTCGTGCTCCGGCCGGGTGTCAAGCCTGTGCCTCTAAGGTGGGAGAGCCGAGTTCAGGACACTGGTCCATGAGAGACTTCCCAGCTCCACGTAATATCAAACAGCAAAAGCTCTCCAAGAGCTCTCCATCTCAGAGCTAAGACCCAGCTCCACTCAAAGGCCAGCAAGCTATAGTGCTGGGCACCCTATGCCAAACAACTAGCAAGACAGGAACAAAACCCCACCCGCTGGCAGAGAGGCTGCCTAAAATCATAATAAGTTCACAGACACCCCAAAACACACCACTGGACATGGTCCTGCCCACCAGAAAGACAAGATCCAGCCTCATCCACCAGAACGCAAGCACCAGTCCCCTCCACAAGGAAGCCTACACAACCCACTGAACCAACCTTACCCACTGGGAGCAGACACCAAAAAAAGCGGGAACTACGAACCTGCAGCCTGTGAAAAGGAGACCCCCAAACACAGTAAGTTAAGCAAAATGAGAAGACAGAGGAACACACAGCAGATAAAGGAGCAAGGTAAAAACACACCAGACCAAACAAATGAAAAGGTAATAGGCAGTCTACCTGAAAAAGAATTCAGAGTAATGACAGTAAAGATGATCCAAAATCTTGAAAATAGAAAGGAGAAAATATAAGAAACGTTTAATAAGCATCTAGAAGAACTAGCGAGCAAACAAACACTGATGAACAACACAATAAATGAAATTAAAAATTATCTAGAAGGAATCAACAGCAGAATAACTGAGGCAGAAGAATGGATCAGTGACCTGGAAGATAAAATAGTGGAAATAACTACTGCAGAGCAGAATAAAGAAACAAGAATGAAAAGAATGGAGGAGAGTCTCAGAGACCTCTGGGACAACAATAAACGCACCAATATTTGAATTATAGGAGTCCCAGAAGAAGAAGAGAAAAAGAAAGGGACTGAGAAAATATTTTATTTGAAGAGATTATAGTTGAAAAATTCCCAAATATGGGAAAGGAAATAGTCAATCAAGTCCATGAAGCACAGAGAGTCCCATACAGGATAAATCCAAGGAGAAACACGCCAAGACACATATTAATCAAACTATCAAAACCTAAATACAAAGAAAAAATATTTCAAGCAGCAAGGGAAAAACATCAAATAACATATATGGGAATCCCCATATGGTTAACAGCTGATCTTTCAGCAGAAACTCTGCAACCCAGAAGGGAGTGGCAAGACATATTTAAAGTGATGGAACGGAAAAACCTACAACCAACATTACTCTACCCAGCAAGGATCTCATTCAGATTCGACAGAAAAATTAAAACCTTTATTGACAAGCAAAAGCTAAGAGAATTCAGCCCACCAAACCACCTTTACAACAAATGCTAAAGGAACTTCTCTAGGCAGGAAACACAACAGAAGGAAAACACCTACAATAACAAACCCAAAACAATTAAGAAAATGGTAACAGGAACATACATATCGATAACTACCTTAAATGTAAATGGATTAAATCCTCCCACCAAAAGACACAGACTGGCTGAATGGATACAAAAACAAGACCCATATATATGCTGTCTACAAGAGACCCACTTCAGACCTAGGGACACATACAGACTGAAAGTGAGGGGATGGAAAAAGATATTCCATGCAAATGGAAATCAAAAGAAAGCTGGAGTAGCAATTCTCATATCAGACAAAATAGACTTTAAAATAAAGACTATTACGAGAGACAAAGAAGGACACTTTGGGATCAATTCAAGAAGGGATCAATTCAAGAAGAAGAGATAACAATTTTAAACATTTATGCACCCAATATAGGAGCACCTCAATACATAAGGCAAATGCTAACAGCCATAAAAGGGGAAATCGACAGTAACACAATAATAGTAGGGAAATTTAACACCCCACTTTCACCAACGGACAGATCATCCAAAATAAAAATAAATAAGGAAACACAAACTTTAAATGATACATTAAAAAAGATGGACTTAATTGATATTTATAGGACATTCCATCCAAAAACAACAGAATACACTTTCTTCTCAAGTGCTCATGGAACATTCTCCAGGATAGATCATATCTTGGGTCACAAATCAAGCCTTGGTAAATTTAAGAAAATTGAAATCGTATCAAGTATCTTTTCCGACCACAACGCTATGAGACTAGATATCAATTACAGGAAAAAATCTGTAAAAAATACAAACACATGGAGGCTAAACAATACACTACTAAATAACCAAGAGATCACTGAAGAAATCAAAGGGGAAATCAAAAAATACCTAGAAACAAATGACAATGAAAGCACAATGACCCAAAACCCATAGGATGCAGCAAAAGCAGTTCTCAGAGGAAAGTTTATAGCAATACAATCCTACCTCAAGAAAACAAGGAACATCTCAAATAAACAACCTAACCTTACACCTAAAGCAATTAGAGAAAGAAGAACAATAAAATACCACAGTTAGCAGAAGGAAAGAAATCATAAAGATCAGATCAGAAATAAATGAAAAAGAAATGAAGGAAACAATAGCAAAGAGCAATACTACTAAAAGCTGGTTCTTTGAGAAGATAAACAAAATTGATAAACCATTAGCCAGACTCACCAAGAAAAAAAGGGAGAAGACTCAAATCACTAACATTAGAAATGAAAAAGGAGAAGTAACAACTGACACTGCAGAAATACAAAGGATCATGAGAGTTTAATACAAGCAACTATATGCCAATAAAATAGACAACCTGGAAGAAATGGACAAATTCCTAGAAAAGCACAACCTTCCGAGACTGAACCAGGACGAAATAGAAAATATAAACAGACAAATCACAAAGCACTGAAATTGAAACTGTGATTAAAAATCTTCCAACAAACAAAAGCCCAGGACCAGATGGCTTCACAGGCGAATTCTATCAAACATTTAGAGAAGAGCTAACATCTATCCTTCTCAAACTCTCCCAAAATATAGCAGAGGGAGGAACAATCCCAAACTCATTCTACGAGGCCAACATCACGCTGATACCAAAACCAGACAAATATGTCACAAAGAAAGAAAACTACAGGCCAATATCACTGATGAACATAGATGCAGAAAGCATCAACAAAATACTAGCAAACGGAATCCAGCAGCACATGAAAAAGCTCACACACCATGATCAAGGGGGGTTTATCTCAGGAATGCAAGGATTCTTCAATATACGCAAATCAATCAATGTGATACACCATATTAACAAATTGAAGGAGAAAAACCATATGATCATCTCAATAGAGGCAGAAAAAGCTTTTGGCAAAATTCAACACCCATTTATGATAAAAAAAACCCTCCAGAAAGTAGGCATAGAGGGAATTTACCTCAACATAATAAAGGCCATATATGACAAACCCACAGCCAACATCGTTCTCAATGGTGAAAAACTGAAACCATTTCCTCTAAGATCAGGAACAAGACAAGGTTGTCCAGTCTCACCACTATTATTCAACATAGTTTTGGAAGTTTTAGCCACAGCAATCTGAGAAGAAAAAGAAATAAAAGGAATCCAAATTGGAAAAGAAGTAAAGCTGTCACTGTTTGCAGATGACATGATACTATACACAGAGAATCCTAAAGATGCTACCAGAAAACTACTAGAGCTAATCAATGAATTTGGTAAAGTAGCAGGATATAAAATTAATGCTCAGAAATCTCTTGCATTCCTATACACTAATGATGAAAAATCTGAAAGAGAAATTAAGGAAACACTCCCATTTACCACTGCAACAAAAAGAATAAAATACCTAGGAATAAAGCTACCTAAGGAGACAAAAGAACTGTATGCAGAAAATTATAAGACACTGATGAAAGAAATTAAAGATGATACAAACAGATGGAGAGATATACCATGTTCTTGGACTGGAAGAATCAACATTCTGAAAATGACTAGACTACCCAAAGCAATCTACAGATTCAATGCAATCATTATCAAACTACCAATGGCATTTTGCACAGACCTAGAACAAAAAATTGCACAATTTGTATGGAAACACAAAAGACGCCAAATAGCCAAAGCAATCTTGAGAAAGAAAAACGGAGCTGGAGGAATCAGGCTCCCAGACTGCAGACTATACTACAAAGCTACAGTAATCAAGACAGTATGGTACTGGCACAAAAACAGAAATATGGATCAATGGAACAGGATAGAAAGCCCAGAGATAAACCCACGCACATACGGTCACCTTATCTTTGATAAAGGACACAAGAATATACAATGGAGAAAAGATAGCCTCTTCAATAAGTGGTGCTGGGAAAAACTGGACAGCTACATGTAAAAGAATGAAATTAGAACACTCCCTAACACCATACACAAAAATAAACTCAAAATGGATTAAAGACCTAAATGTAAGGCCAGACACTATCAAACTCTTAGAGGAAAACATAGGCAGAACACTCTATGACATAAATCACAGCAAGATCCTTTTTGACCCACCTCCTAGAAAAATAGAAAAAAAACAAAAATAGACAAATGGAACCTAATGAAACTTAAAAGTTTTTGCACAGCAAAGGAAACCATAAACAGGACGAAAAGACAACCCTCAGGATGGGAGAAAATATTTGCAAATGAAGCAACTGACAGAGGATTAATCTCCAAAATTTACAAGCAGCTCATGCAGCTCAATATCAAAAAAAAACAAACAACCTAATCCAAAAATGGGCAGAAGACCTAAACAGACATTTCTCCAAAGAAGATATACAGATTGCCAACAAACACATGAAAGGATGCTCAACATCACTAATCATTAGAGAAATGAAAATCAAAACTACAGTGAGGTATCACCTCACACCAGTCAGAATGGCCATCATCAAAAAATCTACAAACAATAAATGCTGGAGAGGGTGTGGAGAAAAGGGAACCCTCTTGCACTGTTGGTGTGGGAATGTAAATTGATACAGCCACTATGGAGAACAGTATGGAGGTTCCTTCAAAAAACTAAAAATAGAACTACCATGCGACCCAGCAATCCTACTACTGGGCATATACCCTGAGAAAACCATAATTCAAAAAGAGTCATGTACCACAATGTTCACTGTAGCACTATTTACAATAGCCAGAACTTGGAGGCAACCTAAGTGTCCATTGACAGATGAATGGATAAAGAAGATGTGGCACATATATACAGTGGAATATTACTCAGCCATAGAAAGAAATGAAATTGAGTTATTTGTAGTGAGGTGGATGGACCTAGAGACTGTCATACAGAGTGAAGTAAGTCAGAAAGAGAAAAACAAATACCGTATGCTAACACATATATATGGAAATCTAAAAAAAAACCAAAATAGTTCTGAAGAACCTAGGGGCAGGACAGGAATAAAGACGCAGACATAGTGAATGGACTTGAGGACACGGGGAGGGGGAAGGGTAAGCTGGGACGAAGTGAGAGAGGGGCATGGACATATATACACTACCAAATGTAAAATAGCTAGCTAGTGGGAAGCAGCTGCATAGCACATTGAGATCAGCTCGGTGCTTTGTGACCACCTCGAGTGGTAGGATAGGGAGGATGGGAGGGAGATGCAAGGGGGAGGAGATATGGGGATATATGTATATGTATAGCTGATTCACTTTGTTATAAAGCAGAAACTAACACACCATTGTAAAGTAATTATACTCCAATAAAGACGTTAAAAATAAATAAATAAAATAAAATAAAATACTTTACTTGATTTGAAACAAAAACTTTTCATTAAGGGTTCTAAGGCTCACTTCTTTTAAAAATCACCTCATTTAAATGTTTATAGCATAATGTCACATGAAAAAGACCACAAAACAGAATATATGAAAGGGGGAAAAAAAAAAATATATATATATATATATGAAAGGATTCTATACAATTACTGTATCTGCCTTAGTTACCTTCCAAAAATAGGGCACTGCCTTTATTCAAGGTCCTTACAACATCTAGCAGGAATCTCTCTCTGTTACTTCAACTTGAACAAAGTTGGGTAAGCAGGTATCCTAACATTTACTAAACAGCTTAGGGGTCACAGAGAATCATTTTATATTTAGGCATATATGTCACATGTATGTCTGCTGTAGGCAGAATATGTATACTGCGTACATGCATAGACTATGTATATGTATGCATAAAATACACACTCATATATATGCATAGATAAAAATCTGAAAGGTGTAAATCCAAAACAAGCAGTGATTACCTCTGGATGATATGAGATCTATAATTTAAATTTTTTATCTTGTTATTTATCTTTTCTAACTTGTCTACAACAAAGAAAGTTAAAATTTTTATTTTTATATTCCACTGTACTGGTGTCAACAGCAGAACTCTTTCCTTATATGGTATAGTTTTCATGTTCCACCAAGAAAGAATAATTTTCAGGTTCTCTGCCATTTTTCTAAAATTGCCAACATTTCCAGGTACTCTGGTAAACGTGTTCTAAACAAAAGGATGTTAAACAGGTGCTAACTGCACATATAACAACTTTTAGGTATCGCAAATCAAATTCCTTAAAGATTTACCTTCATCGTACATTTCTTCTATTAAATAGGCCTCTGCTCGGTCTTTCAAGGCGTTCACATTGTCAGGTTCCATCTGTAAAACTTCCGAACACACTCGAATAGCTTCAACAGGCTTCTCATCCTAAAAGTAAGTGTGAGAAAAGAATTTATGGTTGTTTTCCACATGTCAAGTTTTCACAATTCTGGGAGTGAGTCAACAGTTACCTTAGAAAAGCAGTGGCAAATCCTTTCTTTTGAACGAACTGTATATTCAGAAACACTTGGCTCTGTTTTCATGACAGATTCATATTTGCTGGTTGCATCTGTGTATCTGTTAAGTGAGCGAATCATGATGAGTAAAAAATGAAACTCTATTTCCAGAGCTAAAGAAAGGACCCTCTACTCTTCACTATATGTTATTTAATCGATTGACCTGAATGAGCACATCCCTTCAAAGACTGCTTCCACCTTATTAATCTACAGTAGTAAGGAAGGTTCTCTCTGCAATTAAGAGTTGGGAGATAAAACACACGACCACAGAAACCGTATATGGATAAATCGAAGCACACCTGTGAGCAGCCATCAAATCAAATGATGAATGAATTCTCTACAGAAAAGTGCTCATGGTTTTGAAACTGAGGAAAAGACTTTGTTCAAGTCTGACTATACAGAGCACTCTCAGCAAAACAGAGATCAGGTTTTATTTCTTGGTTACTACACGCTTTGATGAAATAACAGAGTCCATTACATGTTATTTTATGTAACAAATATCAATATTCAAATCTAAGTACATTGTAATTCCTTGCAGAAGAAACCTGCCTTTTTTTTTTTTTAGAGATGTCAACAGTTTTCTATTCACTTAGTTGTGTGTGTATATGTATGTGTGAGTATATGTAGTTTTATATAGTTTTATCACACGTGTAGATTCGTGTAACCATCACCACAATGAAGACACAGAACTATTCCACCTCTATAAGGTTTCTCCATGCCATCCCTTTATAGTTACACATCATCCTGCTCCCTAACCCTTAGCAATTTCTAATCTGTTTACCATCTCTATAATTGTATTTCATGAATGCTATATAAATGTAATCATACAGTAGGTAACCTTTTTTTTTTTTTTTAATTTTATTTATTTTTGGCTGCATTGAGTCTTCGTTGCTGCGCGCAGGCTTTTCTCTAGTTGCGGCAAGCGGGGGCTACTCTTCGTTGTGGTGCGCGGGCTTATTGCTGTGGCTTCTCTTGTTGAGGAGCATGGGCTCTAGGCGCACAGGCTTCAGTAGTTGTGGCACGCAGGCTCAGTAGTTGTGGCGCATGGGCTTAGCTGCTCCGTGGAGAAGAAACCTGCTTAAATTCCCAACATTACTAGCTTTCTAAGAACAATAAAAGCTACTTCAGCATTTTTTTAAACTGGTGAAAAGTACTAGTCATATTACGCACTGCTACTTTCCTCATTAATGGCAAACTGCTGGGTTGGCCAAAAGGTTCGTTCAGTTTTTTCCATAAGATGGCTCTAGTAGCACTTAGTTGCCTTTAACTTCATTCGAAACAATTATGTTAGATTGTATGTGACAGCTGTCATATCAGTGTACATTTAAAAAAAGATCAAAATTGGTGAATTTTTGTGTAGCCATTTTAATGTTGAAGATGGAAGACAAAAAGCAACATTTTCAGCATATTATGCTTTATTATTTCAAGAAAGGTAAAAATGCAACTGAAATGCACAAAAAGATTTATGCAGTGTATGGAGAAGGTGCTGTGACTGACTGAACACGTCAAACGTGGCTTGAGAAGTTTCATCCTGGGGATTTCTCACTGGATGATGCTCCACGGTCGGGTAGACCAGTTGAAGTTGACAGCGATCAAATCGAAACAGTAACTGAGAACAATGAACATTATACCACGCGGGAGATAGCCAGCATACTCAAAATACCCACATCAAGTGTTGAAAATCATCTGCGCCAGCTTGGTTGTGTGAACCACTTTGATGTTTCGGTTCCACATAAGTTAAGCGAAAAAAACCTTCTTGACCATATTTCCACTTGCAATTCTCAACTGAAACATAATGAAAACGTTCTGTTTTTAAAACAAATTGTGATGGGCGATGAAAAGTGGATACTGTACAACAATGTAGAACGGAAGAGATCGTGGGACAAGCAAAATGAACCACCACCAACCACACCAAAGGCCAGTCTTCATCCAAAGAAGGTGATGTGTATACGGTGGGATTGGAAGGGAGTCCTCTATTATGAGCTCCTTGTGGAAAACCAAACGATTAATTCCAACAAGTACTGCTCCCAATTAGACCAAATGAAAGCAGCACTCGACGAAAAGCATCCAGAATTAATCAACAGAAAACGCATAATCTTCCATCAGGATAACACAAGACCACATGTTTCTTTGATGCCCAGACAAAAACTGTTACAGCTTGGCTGGGAAGTCCTGATTCATCTGCCATATTCACCAGACATTGTACCTTCAGATTTTCATTTATTCCGGTCTTTACAAAATTCTGTTAACAGAAAAAATTTCAATTCCCTGGAAGACTGTAAAAGGCACCTGGAACAGTTCTTTGCTCAAAAAGATAAAAAGTTTTTGGTAGATGGAATTATGACGTTGCCTGAAAAATGGCAGAAGGTAGTGGAACAAAAGGGTGAATACATTGTTCAATAAAGTTCTTGGTGAAAATGAAAAATGTGTCTTTTTAGTTAAAAAACCGAAGGCACTTTTTGGCCCACCCAGTGCAAGCTATATTTACCTTCCATTGTGGCACATTATTCCCAAAGTGCTGCAATCTTCAAATTTAAATGCCACTGTACTAAAATACAGGTTTAAATACAAAACTTAAAGCAAAAGCTAGACATCAATGTCAAAATCCTAGTTGGGATTACTGTTCTAGAGATTTCCAAGATGGTACAATTGTAGGAAACTATACAGAGTACGCGAGACCTCGCTCTATTTCTTAAAACTACGTGCGAAACTACAATTAGAAATTAAAAGCTCAATTAGAAAATACTGCACTTCACTTTAAAAAAAAAAGGTAGCTTCTGGAAAGGTGGAGTAGATGTACCTTCCCCAATTCTTCTAGCTAGATACCTGTGTAAATACCCTGGACATTATATGTACTTTTTTTTTTAATATGAAAAGACTCAGAAAGGGGGCGATAAGAAAATTACGGTCCCACCCCCACCAATATCAGCAGGTCAACTGGAGAGCCTAGACTTCTTCCCTGGTAATGAGGTGTGTCCACACCCAGCCAAGGTGGTGTCGGAGAATGCCACTTTGGGAGTCAGACTTTCATCCCTGGCCAGAACTGAGTCCCCGAACTCTGACCCACACCACGCGGTAGTGAGGATCCCACACCTCGAACAGCAGTGAAGGCCAAGTGGGAAACTTCCACCTCAATCTGGCAGTTAATGAGGTAGTGCATACCCCCAGCCCCTCATGCTCACTTTGCTGGAACAATGTCAGAAAAAGCCACCCAAAAAAGAAGATTTAAATAAAAAACAGTATCTTATAAAATGAACATATCCAGGTTTCAATTAAAAACTAATCATCATACCAAGAAACAGGAAAATCTCAAACCAACACCAAGAGGACAGAGATGTTAAAGCAGCCATGAAAAAAGCAGCAATTAACAAACATGTTTAAAGCAAATGAAAAAATAGAATGCCTCAGCAAAGAAATGGAAAGTCTCAGCAAAGAAATAGAAGATATAAACATTCCAAATAGAATTTTTAGAACTGAAAAGTATAAAAACTGAAATAAATTGCTCACCACATGTGCTCAAGAGCAGAATGTAGGGGACAGAGAAAAGAATCAGTGAATTGGAACACTAGAAATTACCAAATCTGAACAACAGAGAAAACAAACTGGAAAAGAAAAATAAACGGAGCCTCAGGGACTGTAGGGCTAAAACAAAAACTCTAACATTTATGTTAATCAGAGTCTAAGAAGGAAAACAGAGAGAGGGCAGGGCTGAAAAAGTATTCCCAGAAATAATGGCTGGAAACTTCCCAAAATTTGACAAGAGACATAAACCTACATATTCTAGAAGCTAAGGATACGTCAAACAGGATAAACACAAAGAAATCCATGCTGAGCTATATCATAATTAAACTTCTGAAAACTAAAGACAAGGAAATAATCTGGAAAGCAGTCAGAGGAAAATAACTCCTTATCTTTAGGGAAAAAAACAATTAGAATGACAATGGATTTCTCATCAGGAACCATGGAAGCCAGAAAGAAATGGCACAATATTTTTCAGCTGCTGTAACAAAAGAACTCTTAACCCAGAATCCTGTACTGAGAGGAAATGTCTGCATACTCTGTATACATCGCTATCGCTCTAGATATATATTACCTTTTAATAATCAATTTATGTGCCTGTCTCCCACACTAAACTACCAGCGTCTTAAGACCAAACACTACGAGTCATATTCATTTCTGCACCCCTCAGTACATAGTCAGTGCCTGATACAGGAGAAATTCAGTAAATAGTTGGTGAAATATAAAATAAATCTGCTGGTAAGAATACTATGCAGGGACTTCCCTGGCGGCACAGTGGTTAAGAATCCACCTGCCAGTGCAGGGGACACGGGTTCGAGCCCTGGTTCAGGAAGATCCCACATGCCGTGGAGCAACTAAGTCCACGTGCCACAACTACTGAGGCCGCGCACCTAGAGCCCGTGCTCTGCAACAAGAGAAGCCACCGTAATGAGAAGCCCACGCACTGCAACAACCCCACTGGCTGCAACTAGAGAAAGCCCGCACGCATCAACGAAGACCCAATGCAGCCAAAAATAAACAAACAAATTGTAAATAAACAAATAAAAAAAATACTACGCAGTTACCACTATTTATATTCTGCCTTATTCAAAAAGTGTACAACTGTGGTAGTTTTGCTAAGGCCCAATGCCATCTAAGATACTCCACCCTCAACAGCAAGGAGTAAGAGCAAGCAGTTCAGTTGTTCTTTTGCGGCCACAACCAGACATATGAGGGAAGGTGAGATCCTCTACACAAGCACAGTCTTACCTGCCTTCTTTGATGAGCTCTTCAGCTGACTTAATCAGCTTATTAAGTTTCTTGACTTGTTTATAGTGTGCAAAACACCTTTTATGATCCTGGTCAAGTTTAAGACATTCACGAACTTCACTGTTCATGTATTAAAAAAAGGAAAATACTCCAAGTCAAAATAATCAATAAATGGTTTTTCATACTAAATATAGAAATCACAACAAAAGGTATTTTTTGTCTGTAACAATTAAAATATACTGACAATAATTTATCATACACTGTTACATACGACATTGTATTATGCACACACATTTATTAATTCAAATTCAAACGACTTAAGTAGAGATATATAACAAACACTATTTTGCTTCTGCAAATGTAATACCCTCCTATTTATTTTACTAAGCATACTTCATGAAAAGAACTAATGTGGAAGCAGAATAACTTAGAGATAACACAAAATTATAGATATATAAAAAAGTCTTAACCATAGTTTTATTAATTTAAATTTAAAAAGAAAATGGGAGTATTCTCTTACTGCAAACAATAAAAACATGAGGAGATGTGTACGTTACTAGAACTGACCTGAGAGACAGTTCATGGTCTCCTAGCTCATAGTACAGTGTGCTGATTTTATAGAATGCCTCAGTATTATCATTCTTCAATTTTGAAGCAGCTTTTAAGTCACTTATCGCTTTCCTAGGTTCCCCTTCTTTTATAAAACATTCAGCTCGAAGTTCCCGTAGTTCTGCATCCCAAACACAAACCTTGAGAAACAAAAGAACTAGACTTAAAGAAACAGTAAATTATGCACATTCATACCTGCACCCGACATATTTTATCTACATATTTATCAACATAAAACATCCTCAGTTAATGTGATGACTTCTATATTGTAAGTAATATTAAAAAGTCTGATACAATTTAGATGTGACAAAAATAATGAGATGTGACAAAATAATTTCTCCAAAGATGTCTTAAATAAATTCCAATGGGGTAAGGGATGTATATACTAACAAGGCCCTTTTCCTACCCCTTTCAGTTATATAATTCTAAAACACTGAAAGTAAGAAAACATGGTATTTACTATTAGAAGGTGGTTCCCAGTGAGGTATATTTGATTTATTTTAATATAAATTTATTTATTTTATTTAATTTTTTATTTTTGGCTGTACTGGGTCTTTGTTGCTGCGCACGGGCTTTTCTCTAGTTGCGGCGAGCGGGACCACTCTTCGCTGCGGTGCGCGGGCTTCTCATCGCGGTGGCCTCTCCTCTCCTGTTGCGGAGCACGGGCTCCAGGCACGTGGGCTTCAGTAGTTGTGGCTCGCGGGCTCAGCAGTTGTGGCTCGCGGGCCCTAGAGCGCAGGCTCAGCAGTTGCACACGGGCTCAGCTGCTCCGCGGCATGTGGGATCTTCCCAGACCGGGGCTCAAACCCATGTCCCCTGCGTTGGCAGGTGGATTCTTAACCACTGTGCCACCAGGGAAGCCCTACCGTATTTGATTTTGAAGAGATTATTTTCTAACTGGATTTTTGTACTTAACAATTCTAATTTCTAGTCTCAAAAAATAAAATCTAGACTCTAAATTCACAAAATATTTTTATTCTACCAGTAACTATATTAAATGATCTTTTACAAAATGCTACCTCCTTGAAATTAAATCCTCATATCACAAAAATAAAGAGAAAAACAATGTGAGAAGGCTGAAGCTTCACTGTTTCCATTTTATCAAAAAGTTGACAATGTTTGGTAAACCACTAGTATTCTTCAAAATGTAAACCCAAATGCTCACCAATAAGACCTGTGTTAAGTGTCTTTATATATTTCTTAGAGCTGTATTAAAGTCATGTCAACTTTTCACATAGAGTAAGATATCAAAATCAACATTGTATATAAACTAAATACAACAAGCTAGGTCAAGATGGATAGTCTAATTACTGGAAGGTAAAAATCGTAACTTTGTATTTCCTTGATAAAGCATTAACAAAATAATTTAGTAAACCGTGAATTCCACTGGACCACACCACACGATTTCTTCTATAAAACTATCAAAAACTGGCCATTCTATATACATCACGAGTTTAATGCCAAGATTAGACCATACAAAGTGCTATGAAAATGATAAATAAATATGAATTATGACTGCTTCCATTTGAATATTCTTTTAGACTTCCTTCTGAAACCATTACATCCTTTGTCATTAAGTCCTTGCTGAGGCAGATTTAGATTTCCCTATCTAGAACCCTCTGGATCCTATCAACTCTTCATCTGCCTTCTTCCCTAGAAACTTCTCACTCTAAACACTCATCTTTCCTCCCAAACATCATTTTTCCTTTTTCTTCAATCAACTCTTTCATCTTTTACCCCATTAACTAACCTCTAGAGTTTTCTTGCCCTGCCACCCAAAAATGCAAAATCAAACAAAAACAGCAAAGCAGGCAATGTATAAAGATAGGCAACTCCCACTCCGTAGCACCTTCAGTATATTTACTGAAAATTTCAGTCCCAAATTTTGTTCTGTATAAACACCATCTTTCAATTAAGAGCTGAAAACCCCAGGGTCAATCTGATTTTATGCTATCTAAGTTTTTTGTGGTATATAACATGTCAAAGTATATACACATACCTTATAGTAAAAAGCAGTTAAGTGTTAGGCATGTCAGTTGCAAGAGCAAAAAAAAAACTTACCTCTAAAATCTTATCAAGGAAGGTTATAGCAGCAATATAATCTGAGCTTTCAAAAGCATCAAGTGCTTGTGAACGCAAACGCTGCATTTCATCAGATTTGATAAGTTGGGACTGGGCTTCTTTTTCTTCATTTTCACTTGGATTTGATTTGAGCTATAACAATAATAAGAAATTAAACAGGGTTTTTAATCTCTTGAGTGTAATACCCATAATATACAATGATCTGACCCTTCCAAACACTCCAGTTCATCGGGGGGAAGGGGTAAGGAGACACTGGCACAACTGGCTTCTCCAGTGACTTGTCCCCCGGTGCTGATTGCTGTGGGAAGCAGCAGTGAAGGCATCCTTACTCCCACCGATATGGTGCGCGAGAGCAGGCAGTGGAGCTAGAGTCAAAAGAGCTGGGTCGCCAAAACTTCCCTGGAAGCAAATATATTTAGGAATGTGGAAAGGTAGAGAAGAATGAAGGAAAGCACCTTTCTCACTTTGTTACATACAGCTCTGCAGAAAAACTTGAGTTTTATGTGTTTTGCGCCTTCTAGTTATATTTCTTAAGTATTTAGTTTTAAGTATAAAATAATTTTATCACAATAATGAAAAGCATAGGGAAACTGAAGGAAAGGGCAGTTTTTTAGGGGTTATAAGATTAAAAAGATTTGATACCAGAGGGTTTGAGGTATAATAAGAAAGGAAGACTTTACAGGGAAAAATAAGAGAGTAACATCTTATTAAAAAGGCTTATGACATGGTTTTAGGAGGTTTACACGTTGTCTCTTTTTTTAAACATCTTTATCAAGGTATACTTTATATACCATAAAATTCACTCATTTGAGTGTGCAATTCCATGACTTTTAATAAACTTACAAAGTATGCGACCATTACCACAGTTTTAGACCGTTCCTACCGCCTCAGTAAGATCCCTTGTGTCTGCTTACAGTTCATTCCTGCCCCCAGGCTGGCCTCATACGCACAGTCAACTCTTAACAATTTCTTCCTCCACATGGAAAAATCTTAAGCTTAATGGCACAGAAAAACTGGGTGCCTACATTAAAAAGCTACTGATTTTTTGGAAAGATTTTTCTTTAAGATTACAGTTTATATGTAATAATTCCTGAAATCTAATATTCCTACCAAGATGGGAATTGTAGTTAATGGGTTCCCCTTTCGGGTGAAGTACAGACACCAGTAGGTTATTTCTAGAAATACCTCCCCTTCAGTTGACCGATCACACTGCTTCCCCTTCAGTGGACTCATGTTTTAAAAACACCCCCACTAGCTACCTGGTAGGAGAGGATACTCCAAATGAGAAAACTTAAAAATACTAACTCTTGGTAAAGGGACTGTATTTCTCCATTTTGTCTTTTGGATACTTTCGGTATTCTTTTCTGTCTGTTTAATCTTTGGCTTTTGAAGGAATGGCTAGGACTCCAAGCATTCATAGGTAACTGGGAAGTGGTAACCTTAGCTCACTAAGGAGGAGGATTTTCCCTGCAAGACTGAATTTACAAGTTGAAGGAAGCTACTTTGGGCTATGGAATGCTTGTGTTTGTTTTATCATCCTCAGGATAGTCTTGAATACTTCTAATAAACCACACTGGAAGGAGTATAAGTGTATATGTGCTGTCACTTTGGTCTGGGTAAAAGTAGATGTTTAGTGATAACTTGTTTCCTCGATGATGATGATGACGACGATGATATGTCAGGTATCCAGCATTATAATTCAACATCTGTATACACTACAAAGTGATCACTCCCACAAGTCTAGTTACCATTCATCATTATACAGCTGACCCCCTTCACCCATTATACCCAACTCCCAACCCCCTTCCCCTCCAGTAACCACTAATCTAGTCTCTGCAACTATGAATAAATTTCATTTTGTTTGTTCGTTTGTTTTTTTAGATTCCACATACGAGTGAAATCATACAGTATTTGCCTTTCTCCATCTGATTTATTTTACTTAGCCTAATACACTCAAGATCCATCCATATTGTCACAAATGGGAGGATTTCTTTTTTTATAGTTGAATAGTATTCCACTGCATATACATACTACATCTTCTTTATTTGTTCATCCATTAATGGACACTTAGGTTGTTTCCATATCTTGGCTATTGTAAATAATGCTGCAGTGGACATAGAGGGGGGCATATATATTGGTAACTTGTTTCCTATATGTACACTACTGCCCCCTTTTGGACAGAATGTATTAGAGACTGCCTCTTCTGGATGGAATTTGCATCTTTTCTCTCCCAAACTTTTACAGTCTAGTCTCTTCAACACACTTTTTCTCGTAGGAAGGTGAGGGAGGGGAAGGCCCTAAACCTCGAGGGTGAGGATGGAGGGCTCAGCCTCACTCCATGGTCAAATAATGGGAATGGGAAAGAAGGAGTGAGCCCTGGTCATCTGGGCTTCTTTGGGGCTGGGAGGTAAAAGGAGAAGAGGGGGAGATTCTTCCAAGGAGGTAAGAAAGGAGTCTGAGGAACAAACTAAGGACATACAACTCAGGAGAGTTTCAAAGAGGGTTAAGTGAGATGAAGCTTTTCACTCTTATCCCAAGGTTGCTGACTCCTCCCAACTGCCCTCTCACGTTCCAGGATACTTACACGTGGAGAGTGAACCCTGCTGATATTTCCCTCCCTCCTTTTGTCATGTTTCTTGATATCCCTTCTTTTCTTTGGTGCTTTACATTTCTGACTCTCTCAGCCAAACCTCTATCTGTAACAGTACTTTATTTCTTATTTACCGTGGTCACTATCTTTTGGAGAAAAAATCATAATAATGAACACAGATGCAAAAATCATCCACAAAATGCTAGGAAACTGACTCCAGCAACACACTGAAAGGCTCATACACCATGATCAAGTGGGGTTTATTGCAGGGATGCAAGGAGTTTTCAACATCTGCAAATCAACACAATATATCACACATTGACAAGTTAAAGAATAAAAACTATATGATCATCTCAATAGATACAGAAAAGACTTTTGATAAAATTCAACATCCACTTGTGATTAACAAAAAACTCTTCAGAAAGTGGGCATAGAGGGAACATACCTCAACATAATAAAGGTCACACATGACAAACCCACAGCCAACATCACATGCAATGGTGAAAAGCTGAAAGCATTTCCTCTCAGATCAGGAACAAGACAAGGATGTCCACTCTCACCACTTTTATTCAAGTCCTAGCCACAGCAATCAGAGAAGAAAAACAAATAAAAGGAATCCAAATTGGAAAAGAAAAAGTAAAACTGTCACTGTTTGCAGATGACATGAGGCTATACGTAGAAAATCCTACAGATGCTGCCAGAAAACTACTAAAGCTCATCAATCAATTCGGTAAAGTTGCTGGATACAAAATTAATAAAAATAAATCTGTTGAATTTCTATATACTAGCAATGAAATATCAGAAACAGAAATTAAGGAAACAATCCCATTAACTATCACATCAAAAAGAATAAAGTATCTAGGAATAAACCTACCTAAAGAGGCAACAGACCTGTACTCTGAAAACTGTAAGATGTTAATGAGAGAAACTGAAGATGACGTAGATGGAAATATATACCATGTTCTTGGATTGGAAGAATTAACACTGTTAAAACAACCATAGAACCCAAGGCAATCTACAGATTCAATGCAATCCCTATCAAATTACCAATGGCATTTTTCACAGAACTAGAACAAAAATTTTTTTAATTTGTATAGAAACACAAAAAACCTCGCATAACCAAAACAATCTTGAAAGAGAACAGAGCTGGAGGAATCACACTCCCTAACTTTGGACTATACTACAAAGCTACAGTAGTTAAAACAGTATGGTACTGGCACAAAAAACAGAAATATAGATCAATGGAACAAGATAGAAAGCCCAGAAATAAACCCATGCACTTATGGTCAATTAATCTACAACAAAGGAGGCAAGAATATACAATGGAGAAAAGACAGCCTCTTCAATAAGTGGTGCTGGGGAAACTGGACAGCTACATGTAAAAGACTGAAATTAGAACATTCTCTAACACCAAATACAAAAATAAACTCAAAATGGATTAAAGACCTAAATGTGAGACCGGATACTATAAAACTCCTGGAGGAAAACGGAGGCAAAACACTCTTTGACATAAATTGCAGCAATACTTTTTGGATCCATCTCCCAGAGTAATGGTAATAAAAACAAAAATAAACAAAAGGAACTTAATTAAACTTAAAAGCTTTTGCACAGCAAAGGAAACCACAAACAAAATGAAAAGACAACTAGCAGATTGGAGGAAAATATTTGCAAATGATGCTACAGACAAGGTAGTAATTTCCAAAATATACAAACAGTTCATAGAGCTTAATATCAAAAAAACCAAACAACCCAATGAAAAATGGGCAGAAGACCTAAATAGACATTTCTCCAAAGAAAACATACAGATGGTCAACAGGCACATGAAAAGATGCTCAACATCACTAATTATTAAAGAAATGCAAATCAAAACTGCAATAAGGTATCACTTCACACCAGTCAGAACGGTCATGATTAAAAAGTCTACAAATAATAAATGCTGGAGAGGGTGTGGAGAAAAAGGAATCCTCCTACAAAGTTGGTGGGAATGCAAATTGGTGCAGCCCACTATGAAGAACAGTATGGAGGTTCCTTAAAAAACTGAAAACAGAGTTATCATATGATCCTGCAATCCTACTCCTGGGCATATACCCAGAGAAAACTCTAACTCGAAAAGATACATGCACCCCAATATTCATAGCAGCACTATTTATAACAGCCAAGAAATGGAAGCAACCTAAATGTCCCTCAGCAGATGAATGGATAAAAAAGATGTGGTGTGGAGATAGATACACACACACACACACACACACAAAATAGAATATTACTCAGTCATAAAAAGGAATGAAATTGGGTCATTTGTAGAGACGTGGAAGGACCTAGAGACTGTCTTACAGAGTGAAGTAAGTCAGAAAGAGAAAAATGAATATTGTATATTAATGCATATATGTGGAATCTGAAAAAATTGGTATAGACGATCTTATTTACAAAGTAGAGAGACAAAGACATAGAGAACAAACGTATGGATACCAAGGGGGAAGGGGGTGGGTGAATTGGCAAACTGGGATTGACATATATACACTATTGATACTGTGTATAAAATAGATAACTAGGGGGCACCTTCAATATGGTGGAGGAGTAAGACGTGGAGATCACCTTCTTCCCCACAAATACATCAAAACTACACCTACATGTGGAACACCTCCTACAGAACACCTACAGAACACCTACTGAACGCTGGCAGAAGACCTCAGACTTCCCAAAAGGCAAGAAACTCCCCACGTACCTGGGTAGGGCAAAAGAAAAAAGAAAAAACAAAGACAAAAGAATAGGGACGGGACCTGCACCTCTGGGAGGGAGCTGTGAAGGAGGAAAAGTTTCCACACACTACGAAGCCCCTTCATTGGCAGAGACGGGGGGAGGGCGGGGGGAAGCTTCGGAGCCACGGAGGAGAGCGCAGCAACAGGGGTGCAGAGGGCAAAGCAGAGAGATTCCCGCACAGAGGATCGGTGCCGACCAGCACTCACCAGCCTGAGAGACTTGTCTGCTCACCCGCCAGGACGGGCGGGGGCTGGGAGCTGAGGCTCGGGCTTCGGAGGTCAGATCCCAGGGAGAGGACTAGGGTTGGCTGCGTGAACACAGCCTGAAGGGGGCTAGTGCGCCACAGCTAGCTGGGAGGGAGTCTGGGAAAAAGTCTGGACCTGCAGGACACCATTGTTTCGGGGTGCACAAGGAGAGGGGATTCAGAGCACCGCCTAAACGAGCTCTAGAGATGGGCACGAGCCACGGTTATCAGCGTGGACACCAGAGACGGGCATGAAATGCTAAGGCTGCTGCTGCAGCCACCAAGAAACCTGTATGAAGCACAGGTCACTATCCACACCTCCGGTCTTGGTAGCCTGTGCGGCCCGCCACTGCCAGGGTCCCGTGATCCAGGGACAACTTCCCCGGGAGAACACACGGCGCGCCTCAGGCTGTTGCAACGTCACGCCGGCCTCTGCCGCCGCAGGCTCGGTCCGCATTCCGTACCCCTCCCTGCCCCCCTCAGCCTGAGTGAGCCAGAGCCCCCTAATCAACCGCTGCTTTAACCCCATCCTGTCTGGGTGGGGAACAAACACCCTCAGGCGACCTACACGCAGAGGCAAGGCCGAATCCAAAGCTGAACCCCAGGAGCTGTGTCAACAAAGAAGAGAAAGGGAAATCTCTCCCAGCAGCCTCAGGAGCAGTGGATTAAATCTCCACAATCAACTTGACGTACCCTGCACCTGTAGAATACCTGCATAAACAACAAATCATCCCAAAATTGAGGTGGTGGACGTTGGGAACAACTGTAGACTTGGGATTTGCTTTCTGCATCTAATTTGTTTCTGGTTTTATGTTTACCTTAGTTTAGTATTTAGAGCTTATCATTGGTAGATATGTTTATTGATTTGGTTGCTCTCTTCCTTTTTTTATATATATTAAATATATATATATTTTTCCTTTTTCTCTTTTTGTGAGTGTGTATGGGTATGCTTCTTTGTGTGATTTCGTCTGTATAGCTTTGCTTTTGCCATTTTTCCTAGGGTTCTGACTGTCCATTTTTTGTTGTTGTTGTTTGGTTTTTTTTAGTATAGTTTTTAGCATTTCTTATCTTTGGTGGATTTGTTTTTTGGTTTCGTTGGTCACTTCATTCTTTCTCTCTTTCTTCTTTTTTATTACTTTTTTATGTTTTAATTTTTATTAGTTTTTTTCTATTTTAATACCTTTATTTTATTTGTTTTCTTTCTTTCTTTCTTTCTTTCTTTTTCCCCCTTTTCTTCTGAGCTGTGTGGCTGACAGGGTCTTGGTGCTCTGGCCGGGTGTCAGGCCTGAGCCTCTGTGGGAGAGCCAAGTTCAGGACACTGGTCCACCAGAGATCTCCCAATCCCACGTAATACCAAACGGCAAAAGCTCTCCCAGACATCTCCATCTCAATGCTAAGACCCAGCTCCACTCAACGACCAGCAAGCTATAGTGCTGGATACCCTATGCTGAACAACTAGCAAGACAGGAACACAAGCCAACCATCAACAGAGAGGCTGCCTAAAATCATAAGTTCACAGACACCCCAAAAAACACACCACTGGACGTGGTCCTGCCCACCGGAAAGACAAGATCCAGCCTCATCCACCAGAACACAGGCACTAGTCTCCTCCACCAGAAAGCCTACACAACCCACTGAACCAACCTTACCCACTGGGTAAGGTAACCAACCTTACCCACTGGGAGCAGACACCAAAAACAACAGGAACTACAAATCTGCAGCCTGCAAAAAGGAGACCCCAAACACAGTAAGTTAAGCAAAATGAGAAGACAGAGAAATACACAGCAGATGAAGGAGCAAGGTAAAAACCCACCAGACCAAACAAATGAAGAGGAAATAGGCAATCTACCTGAAAAACAATTCAGAGTAATGACAGTAAAGATAATTCAAAATCTTGGAAATAGAAAGGAGAAAATACAAGAAATGTTTAACAAGAACCTAGAAGAACCAAAGAGCAAACAAACAATGATGAACAACACAACAAATGAAACTAAAAATTCTCTAGAAGGAATCAATAGCAGAATAACTGAGGCTGAAGAACGGATGAGTGACCTGGAAGATAAAATAGTGGAAATAACTACCACAGAGCAGAATAAAGAAAAAAGAACGAAAAGAATTGAGGACAGTATCAGAGACCTCTGGGACAACATGAAACACACCAACATTCGAATTATAGGGGTCCCAGAAGAAAAAGGGGGAAAAAAAAGGGACTCAGAAAATATTTGAAGATATTATAGTTGAAAATTTCCCTAATATGGGTAAGGAAATAGTCAATCAAGTCCAGGAAGTGAGAGAGTCCCATACAGGATAAATCCAAGGAGAAACACGCCAAGACGCATATTAATCAAACTATCAAAAATTAAACACACAGGGTTTCCCTGGTGGCGCAGTGGTTGAGAATCTGCCTGCCAATGCAGGGGACACGGGTTCGAGCCCTGGTGTGGGAAGATCCCACATGCCACGGAGCAACTGGGCCCGTGAGCCACAATTACTGAGCCTGCGCGTCTGGAGCCTGTGCTCCGCAACAAGAGAGGCCGTGATAATGAGAGGCCCGCGCATCGCGATGAAGAGTGGCCCCCGCTTGCCACAACTAGAGAAAGTCCTCGCACAGAAACAAAGACGCAACACAGCCAAAAATAAAATAAATAAATAAATTTAAGATATAATCTGTTAAAAAAAAAACATTAAACACACAAAAAATTATTAAAAGCAGCAACGCAAAAGCAACAATTAACATACACGGGAATCCCCATAAGGTTAACAGCTGATCTTTCAGCAGAAACTCTGCAAGCCAGAAGGGAGTGGCAGGACATATTTAAAGTGACGAAAGGGGAAAACCTACAGCAAAGATTACTCTACCCAGCAAGGATCTCATTCAGATTCGATGAAGAAATTAAAATCTTTACAGATAAGCAAAAGCTAAGAGAATTCAGCACCACCAAACCAGCTCTACAGCAAATGCTAAAGGAATTTCCCTAGGCAGGAAACAAAAGAGAAGGAAAAGACTTACAATAACAAACCCAAAACAATTAAGAAAATGGTACAAGGAACATACATATTGATAAGCACCTTAAAGGTAAATGGATTAAATGCTCCAACCAAAAGACATAGACTGGCTGAATGGATACAAAAATAAGACCCATACATACGTTGTCTACAAGAGACCCACTTCAGACCTAGGGACACATACAGACTGAAAGTGAGGGGACTGAAAACGATACTCCATGCAAATGGAAATCAAAAGAAAGCTGGAGTAGCAATTCTCATATCAGACAAAATAGACTTTAAAATAAGGACTATTACAAGAGACACTGAAGGACACTACATAATGATCAAGGGATCAATTCAAGAAGAAGATATAACAATTGTAAATATTTATGCGCCCAACATAGGAGCACATCAATATATAAAGCACATGCTAACAGCCATAAAAGGGGAAATCGACAGTAACACAATCACAGTACGGAACTTTAACACCCCACTTTCATCAATGGACATCATCCAAAATGAAAATATATAAGGACACACAAGCCTTAAATGATAAATTAAACAAGATGGACTTAATTGATATTTATAGGACATTCCATCCAAAAACTGCAGATTACACTTTCTTCTCAAGTGCTCACGGAACATTCTCCAGGATAGATCATATCTTGGGTCACAAATCAAGCCTTGGTAAATTTAAGAAAACTGAATCGTATCAAGTATCTTTTCCGACCACAACGCTATGAGACTAGATATCAATTACAGGAAAAAATTTGTAAAAAATACAAACACATGGAGGCTAAACAATACACTACTAAATAACCAAGAGATCACTGAAGAAATCAAAGAGGAAATCAAAAAATACCTAGAAACAAATGACAATGAAAACACGACCCAAAACTTATGGGATGCAACAAAAGCAGTTCTAAGAGGGAAGTTTATAGTAATACAATCCTGTCTCAAGAAACAAGAAACGTCTTAAATAAAAAAACCTAACCTTACACCTAAAGCAGTTACAGAAAGAAGAACAAAAAGCCCCCGAAGTTAGAAGAAGGAAAGAAGTCATAAACATCAGGTCAGAAATAAGTGAAAAAGAAACAAAGGAAACGACAGCAAAGATCAATACTACTAAAAGCTGGTTCCTTGAGAAGATAAACAAAATTGATAAACCATTAGCCAGACTCATCAACAAAAATAGGGAAAAGACTCAAATCAATAGAATTAGAAATGAAAAAGAAGAAGTAACAACTGACACTGCAGAAATACAAAGGATCATGAGAGTTTAATACAAGCAACTATATGCCAATAAAATGGACAACCTCGAAGAAATGGACAAATTCTTAGAAGTGTACAACTTTCCGAGACTGAACCAGGAAGAAATAGAATATATGAACAAACCAATCAGAAGCACTGAAATTGAAACTGTGATTAAAAATCTTCCAACAAACAAAAGCCCAGGACCAGATGGCTTCACAGGCGAATTCTATCAAACATTTAGAGAAGAGCTAACACCTATCCTTCTCAAACTCTTCCAAAATATAGCAGAGGGAGGAACACTCCCAAACTCATTCTACGAGGCCACCATCACCCTGATACCAAAACCAGACAAAGATGTCACAAAGAAAGAAAACTACAGACCAATATCACTGATGAACACAGATGCAAAAATCCTCAACAAAATACTGGCAAACAGAATCCAACAGCACATTAAGAGGATCATACACCATGATCAAATGGGGTTTATTCGCAGGAATGCAAGGATTCTTCAATATATGCAAATCAATCAATGTGATACACCATATTAACAAATTGAAGGAGAAAAACCATATGATCGTCTCAACAGATGCAGAGAAAGCTTTCAACAAAATTCAACACCCATTTATGATAAAAACCCTGCAGAAAGTAGGCATAGAGGGAACTTACCTCAACATAATAAAGACCATATATGACAAACCCACAGCCAACATCATTCTCAATGGTGAAAAACTGAAACCATTTCCTCTAAGATCAGGAACAAGACAAGGTTGCCCACTCTCACCACTATTATTCAACATAGTTTTGGAAGTTTTAGCAACAGCAATCAGAGAAGAAAAAGAAATAAAAGGAATCCAAATCGGAAAACAAGAAGTAAAGCTGTCACTGTTTGCAGATGACACTATACTATACATAGAGAATCCTAAAGATGCTACCAGAAAACTACTAGAGCTAATCAATGAATCTGGGAAAGTAGCAGGATACAAAATTAATGCTCAGAAATCTCTTGCATTCCTATACACTAATGATGAAAAATCTGAAAGAGAAATTAAGGAAACACTCCCATTTACCATTGCAACAAAAAGAATAAAATATCTAGGAATAAAGCTACCTAAGGAGACAAAAGACCTGTATGCAGAAAATTATAAGACACTGATGAAAGAAATTAAAGATGATACAAATAGATGGAAAGATATACCATGTTGTTGGATTGGAAGAATCAACATTGTGAAAATGACTCTACTACCCAAAGCAATCTACAGATTCAATGCAATCCCTATCAAACTACCACTGGCATTTTTCACAGAACTAGAACAGAAAATCTCACAATTTGTATGGAAACACAAAAGACCACGAATAGCCAAAGCAATCTTGAGAAAGACAAATGGAGCTGGAGGAATCAGGCTCCCAGACTGCATACTATACTACAAAGCTACACTAATCAAGACAGTATGGTACTGGCACAGAAACAGAAATATAGCTCAATGGAACAGGATAGAAAGCCCAGAGATAAACCCACGCACATATGGTCACCTTATCTTTGATAAAGGAGGCAAGAATATACAATGGAGAAAAGACAGCCTCTTCAATAAGTGGTGCTGGGAAAACTGGACAGCTACATGTAAAAGAATGAAATTAGAACACTCCCTAACATCATACACAAAAATAAACTCAAAATGGATTAAAGACCTAAATGTAAGGCCAGACACTATCAAACTCTTAGAGGAAAACATAGGCAGAACACTCTATGACATAAATCACAGCAAGATCCTTTTTGACCCACCTCCTAGAGAAAAGGAAATAAAAACAAAAATAAACAAATGGTACCTAATGAAACTTAAAAGCTTTTGCACAGCAAAGGAAACCATAAACAAGACCAAAAGACAACCTTCAGAATGGGAGAAAATATTTGCAAATGAAGCAACTGACAAAGGATTAATCTCCAAAATTTACAAGCAGCTCATGCACCTCAATATCAAAAAAACAAACAACCCAATCCAAAAATGGGCAGAAGACTTAAACAGACATTTCTCCAAAGAAGATACACAGATTGCCAACAAACACATGAAAGAATGCTCAACATCACTAATCATTAGAGAAATGCAAATCAAAACTACAATGAGGTATCACCTCACACCAGTCAGAATGGCCATCATCAAAAAATCTACAAACAATAAATGCTGGAGATGGTGTGGAGAAAAGGGAATCCTCTGGCACTGTTGGTGGGAATGTAAATTGATACAGTCACTATGGAGAACAGTATGGAGGTTCCTTATAAATCTAAAAATAGAACCACCATACAACCCAGCAATCCCACTACGGGGCATATACCCTGAGAAAACCATAATTCAAAAAGAGTCATGTACCACAATGTTCACTGCAGCTCTATTTACAACAGCCAGGTCATGGAAGCAACCTTAGTGTCCATCAACAGATGAATGGATAAAGAAGATGTGGCACATATACACAATGGAATATTACTGAGCCATAAGAAGAAAGGAAATTGAGTTATTTGTAGTGAGGTGGATGGACCTAGAGACTGTCATACAGAGTGAAGTAAGTCAGAAAGAGAAAAACAAATACCGTATGCTAACACATATATATGGAATCTAAGAGAAAAAAAAAAGGTCATGAAGAACCTAGGGGCAAGACGGGAATAAAGACGCAGACCTACTAGAAAATGGACTTGAGGATATGGGGAGGGGGAAGGGTAAGCTGGGACAAAGTGAAAGAGTGGCATGGACATATATACACTATCAAACGTAAAATAGATAGCTAGTGGGAAGCAGCTGCATAGCACAGGGAGATCAGCTCAGTGCTTTGTGTCCACCTAGAGGGGTGGGATAGGGAGGGTGGGAGGGAAGGAGACACAAGAGGGAAGAGATACGGGGATATATGTATATGTATAACTGATTCATTTTGTTATAAAGCAGAAACTAACACACCATTGTAAAGCAATTATACTCCAATAAAGATGTTAAAAAATAATAACAAAAATAAATAAATGTATATATAAAAAAAAAAACTAAAAATAGAACTACCTACCATACAGCCCAGCAATCCCACTACTGGGCATATACCCTGAGAAAACCATCATTCAAAAAGAATCATGTACCACAATGTTCACTGCAGCTCTACTTACAATAGCCAGGACATGGAAGCAACCTAAGTGTCCATCTACAGATGAATGGATAAAGAAGATGTGGCACATATATACAATGGACTATTACTCAGCCATAAAAGGAAACAAAATTGAGTTATTTGTAGTGAGGTGGATGGATCTAGAGACTGTCGTACAGAGTGAAGTAAGTCAGAAAGAGAAAAAACAAATACCATATGCTAACACATATATATGGAATCTTAAAAAAAAAAAATTATTCTGAAGAACCTAGGGGCAGGACAGGAATAAAGACACAGAACATAGAGAATGGACTTGAGGACATGGGGAGTGGGAAGGGTAAGCTGGCACGAAGAGAGAGAGTGGCATGGACATATATACACTACCAAATGTAAAATAGATAGCTAATGGGAAGCAGCCGCATAGCTGGGTGCTTTGTGTCCACCTAGAGGGAGGGTGGGAGGGAGACGCAAGAGGGAGGAGATATGGGGATGTATGTATATGTATAGCTGATTCACTTTGTTATCCAGCAGAAACTAACAAACCATTGTAAAGCAATTATACTTCAATAAAGATGTTAAAAATAAATAAATAAAATAAAATAGATAACTAATGAGAACCTACTGTATAGCACAGGGAACTGTACTAAATGCTCTGTGGTGACCTAAATGGGATGGAAATCCAAAAAAGAGGGGATATATGTATATGTATAGCTGATTCACTTTGCTGTACAGTAGAAACACAACACTGTAAAGCAACTATACTGCAATAAAAATTTTTATAAAAACAAAAAAACAAAATGTGGTGTGGAGACATACACACACACACACACACACACACACACACAACGGAATATTATTCAGCCATAAAAAGAATGAAATAATGCCATCTGCAGCCACATGGATGGACCTAGAGGTTATCATACCAAGTGAAGTCAGACAGAGAAAGTCAAATATCATATGATACCACTTACATGTGGAATCTAAAAAAATGATGCAAATGAACTTATTTACAAGACAGAAATAGACTCACAGACATAGAAAACTTATGGTTACCAAAGGGGATAGCGGTGGGAGGGGGGGGGATAAATTAGGAGTTTGGTATTCATATACACACTACTATACATAAAACAGATAAACAACAAGGACCTACTGTATAGCACAGGGAACTATATTCAATATCTTGTAATAACTTATAATGGCAAATAATCTGAAAAAGAATAGATATACACATGTATAACTGAATCCCTTTGCTGTACACCTGAAACTAACATAATTTTGTAAATTAACTATACTTCAATTTTAAAAATGGTTATATAAAAAACAAAAACCCTGTAGTAACTATGGGATGGGGACTTGAAAGAGGTAAATTGCCCTCTAATCTACCCTACTCTAATCTAAATACACCCCTATTTCGGTACCTCAAGTGAAAACAGCAGGTTGGTTGACTTCTGAGATGGGCCCCCTCCTAGAATTTATGCCTTTTGTGTCATCCCCTCCCCTAGAGTATGGGATAGAGTAACTCCTTTTAACAAACAGAACATGACAAAGGTGACAGGATGCCACTTCCCTGATTATGTACAAAACACTGTGACTTCTATCTTGCTGGCATTCTCTCTCTTGCTGGTAATCTCTTGCCTTCTCACTTGCTCACTTTGATGACGCAAGCCTGCCAAGCAGTGAGATGCTTTATGGAGAGGCCCAGGTAAGAAAGAATCGAGGGAAGCCTCTGGCCAATAGCTTGGAAGAAACCAAAGTCAGTCTAACAGCTCAAGAGGAACCAGCAGTGACCAGGCAGAGACCCAACCCCTCCTCAGGGGACTCCCTCTCACACACATTTCCAAAGCACAAATGACCAATAAAGCTGATGCCCTTCAAAAAAAAAAAATCATCCTGCCAACAACCAAGTGAGTTTGGAAGCAATTCCTTCACCAACTAAGCCTTCAGATAACACTACAGCCCTATCTGGCACTCTGTAGCCTGTGAGAGATGCTAGAGCAGAGGACCCAACTAACCCTGTCCAAATTCCTGACCCCATGAACTCTGAGATCATAAATGCATGCTCTTCCTCCTTTAGGAAAGCCCTTTTCGACCCCAGACCCCCAACTCCCAGCGCAGTTAGGTAACCCTATTGGTATGTTCCCACAGGGTCAATCATAGTACTTATCATACGCTATCCTAAGAGACTAGTTTTCTTTGTCAGCAACCCTCTAACACCTACCACTCTGACTTGCAAATATGCACTAAAACACTCACTGAACTAACAAATGACTGTAGGCACTGGTTACAGGAGTCATTGATAGCTTGAAGACAAACTAAACCACCTAAGATCCTTTTCAGGACTACGACAACCAGTACGGACCTGAGGCGACCCTGTTTACAGGAGACCCTCTGGCAGCAGAGTAACCTGTACACTTAACAAATATGAAATTCTCATTGTAGCCCAAAAAGAGATGAAGCATATTCAAACTTCTGTTCCACAGTGTAAAATCTCTAACTGAATGTAGCTACCTGACTGTATATTGTTATTAGTAAGATGAAATCTTTATGGACTTTATCGACTGGTAAACTCTCTTAAATACCACAAAAAGCTCACTTAAGAACATAGAAAGAAAACAAATTATATATCATCTATATTCACAAATCATCAAAAAATAAAATATAAGAATTCTTTAACTGGCAAAGATAAAATATAGTCATAATATAAAATTTATCTTTTCAAACCATTTTATGGTACCAAATAATAAAGATTGGACTATGTCATCTATTCAATTTCTATGCTTCACAATGAGGAAAATGAGGTCCTCAGAAGGTAAGAACTTCCCAAGGTCACTTTACAGTTCTCCTCCAAGAGGTAACCGATATTATCAGTTTCTTGCATATCTCTCCAAAGGCTTTTATCAATATACAAGCAAATAGACGTTTTATCACTCTTTCTAATGCAAATGGCAACAAATGTTCTACACCATGCAGAACATATACACACGTTTGAGACCTGTGCCTACATTCCATAGGAATAGCCTTCAAACGATGCATAGTGTAAAAAAATTTTTAATAAACAGACCCTCAAAGCCAAGGAAGAAGAGCCTAAGGCTTCAGGAGCCATTTTATTTTTCTTTAATCATTTGTCTGCCTCAGTTAATCTTAAAATCTTATTTTGCAGAGAAGCAATTTTAGGCTTCTGATGACATTAGGAAGCCTCAAAATACCAACTGAAATAGGCATTCCTTTCATTTCTGGATTTTAAAATTCTCCATAATGGCCACTGGTATTCTAAATGGTCTTTGGTCAGGTTGGTCCATTTAGTTAGAAATGCACATGAGGAAGGACCATAGTTTTTAAACATGGGGGGGGCCCTCAAAATATTTGTGTATTGGGATCCCATTTCTCAGAGATTTTTTTCCTAGAGTAAAGGAACAATTTTCAAACAGCTTAAACAGTTAACAGCTCAAACAGCTCAATTCAGACAGCTTGCAAGCTAATACCAGCCAATTCTAAGGAAATAGCTTGGTGTAGCTTGGTGTTGGAAGAGCCAGGCCAAAGGCTTTTTCCATCCAGTTTCCAGAGAACAGCCCCTATTCCAAAGCAATGGGCCAATCGCTAAACTGGTACAATTTCAGGAGAAACAGCCCCTGTCTCTGAAGGAATGGGCGGAAGGCTAGCCAGCTTCAATAAAACAGTCTGATCTGAAAATCAGACCAAAATGCCAAATGAGTACTCTCATACAGAACAAGGCCTTAACCAGTAAGACTAAACCTTAAAATAGATCCCAAATAAAGCCTGGAGAGCTTCAAATGCAAAGAGGGCATGAGCTGGGATCCACGAGAAAGATGTACCTTCAAATTCCAGGGTCAGTGAGAAAAGCAGTGAGCAACAATGGGCTCATTTATGGATAATGCACCTGTTTGCTTGCCAGCTCTGGAGCCTCTGGGAGTCTTCTCTGATCCCAAAATGTTGACCTAAAACAAATAGATTGCCAAATATTTCTCCAGCAAAGGTGTATTTATTTGGGATCAGCAAAGACCTGCAGTTTGGGGTCTGCGACCATGGCAAGCTATGTGCAAGTCCCCAGACAGCAAGGGAAGGAGAGCACTTTTACAGAGGGGAAAAGAAAGTTGGGAGGGCTGTAGTAAACAGAGTCCATGGCTTTTCATTCACTGAGTCCTTGCCAGGAAAGAAGAGGAAATAACCCAAATGTCTATCAACTGATGAACAGGTGAATAAAATGCATCACACACATACCATGCAATACTCAGCAATTAAAAGAAATAGCTAAGTGATATATGCAACAGTCTGCATGAATCTCCAGGGAATTATGCTGAATAAGAAAATTCCAAAAGGTTACATAACATTTGTGACCACGTATGTAACATTTTTCAAATGTCAGAATTTAAAAAACAAGTAACAAATTAGTGGTTGCCAGGAGTTATGAATGAGGGGCTGAAGCAGTATGGGAGGGAAGTGGGTGTGGTTATAAAAGGGCAACAGAAGGGATCCTTGTGGCAAGAGGACTGTTCAGTATCTTGACTGTGGTGATGGATACGGGAAAAAGTGTATAGAATTAAATACACATAGAGAAATGAATATTAGTAAGACTGAGGAATCTGAATAGACTGGTAGATTATATCAATGTCAATATCCTGGCTGTAATATCATACTATAGTTTTAAAATATGTTATCATTGGAAGAAACTGGGTATTAAGTAAAGGGTACACAGGACCTCTATGTATTATTAATTACAATTACATGGGCATCTACAATTATCTCAATAAAGATTTCAATTAAAAAGAAAATATCATTCAATACAGATGCACATTCTCATGGAAGAATCCTATAACAATAATAGCAAGGGCGGTTTTAACAACACACTAGCAGAAGCACGACTGTCAGAGGACAATCAGAAGTGTAAAGTTTCATGAAAGTCCCCTTCTTATTTCTGAGAGGTTTTAATATTGATGACAGAAAAGACATTAACTCAAGACATATCCACACTTTTCCAAAAGGATATATCCAATACCCAGTAGGGACTAATTTGTGATAAAGCTTTATTCTAAATTGTGGTATTTCTAAAAGGCTACTCTAGCCTTTGTAACTGGAAAAGAATTCTAAGTAATAGATTTAAGCATCTGTTAAAAAGAAGGAAACACATTCTTATGTTGTATCACTCATCCATTTAACAAATTTTTACACAACACTTGCTGTGTACAAAGGACCGGGGCTAGGGAAAGGTCACTCCAGCACTTTACCTCCCCATCACCTGTCCTTCAGCCTCCTCTCTAACAAGTTCCCAGGTAGCAGGGTAGATTAGATAAACAGAGAATGACATCGAATTTTATTAAGACCATGAGATAGTTTCTGATTCAATACAATTAACTTCTAATGTATTCTGGATTTGTCTGCATATGTCTGAATTTTATGACAAAGGTTATGAAAACATTAAAAATTTTAGTTTTATTTTCATAGTGGTTATCATCATGGTAACTAAGCATTTTAATAAACTACAAAAATGCAAATAATGAACAATGGGAGATACATATATATATACATAGACACACCCTTTCTAGACCACTCCAGAATCATATCCATGTGGAACAAAAAAGCAGGTCTTAAAACAAGTCCCATGAGGGCATAAAGACATTATGCAGCTGTCTCTCTTCAAATCCTTTTTCAGGATATAACCCCTTCAATTACATGTAATCTGTAACACTTCCCCCAACAAATCCAAAACACTTTATACTTTGTAAAGTAGCCATGTGGGTGACTGCAAAATTTCCTTTTAAGATCTCTTTCATTGGAGATTAACCAAGATGGCGGAGTAGAAGGACGTGCTCTCACTCCCTCTTGCGAGAGCACCAGAATCACCACTGGCTGCTGGACAATCATTGACAAGAAGACCCTGGACTTCACCAAGGAGGATACCCCACGTCCAAGGACAGAGGAGAAGCCACAGTGAGACGGTAGGAGGGGCGCAATCAGAGTAAAATCAAATCCCATAACTGCTGGGTGGGTGACTCACAGACTGGCGAACACTTATACCACACAATTCCACCCACTGGAGTGAAGGTTCTGAGCCCCACGTCAGGCTTCCCAACCTGGGGGTCCGGCAACGGGAGGAGGAATTCCTAGAGAATCAGACTTTGAAGCCTAGTGGGAATTGACTGCAGGACTTTGACAGGACTGGGGGAAACAGAGACCCCACTCTTGGAGGGCACACACAAAGTAATGTGTGCATCGGGACCCAGGGGAAGGAACAGTGACCCTGGGGGAGACTGAACCAGACCTACCTGCTGGTGTTGGGGGGTCTCCTGCAGAGGCGAGTAGTGGCTCTGTTTCACCGTGGGGATAAGGACACTGGCAGCAGAGGTTCTGGGAAGTTCTCCTTGGCGTGAGCCCTCCCAGAGTCTGCCATTAACCCCACCAAAGAGCACCGGTAGGCTCCAGTGTTGGGTTGCCTCAGGCAAAACAACCAACAGGGAGGGAACCCAGCCCCACCCATCAACAGTCAAGTGGATTAAGGTTTTACTGAGCTCTGACCGCCACAGCAACAGGGAGGGAACCCAGCCCCACCCATCAACAGCCAAGTGGATTAAGGTTTTACTGAGCTCTGACCGCCACAGCAACAGTCAGCTCTACCCACCACCAGAGCCTCCCATCAAGCCTCTTAGATAGCCTCAACCACCAGAGGGCAGACAACAGAAGCAAGAAAAACTACGATCC
The DNA here is from genome assembly GCF_009873245.2 of Balaenoptera musculus. Taxonomy (NCBI): domain Eukaryota; kingdom Metazoa; phylum Chordata; class Mammalia; order Artiodactyla; family Balaenopteridae; genus Balaenoptera; species Balaenoptera musculus. Next base: position 65,343,284 of record NC_045802.1, on the reverse strand, counting down.
TGCAGCCTGTGGACCAAAAACCACACTTACAGAAAGATAGAGAAGATGAAAAGGCAGAGGGCTATGTACCAGATGAAGGAACAAGAAAAAACCCCAGAAAAACAACTAAATGAAGTGGAGATAGGCAACCTTCCAGAAAAAGAATTCAGAATAATGATAGTGAAGATGATCCAGGACCTCGGAATAAGAATGGAGGCAAAGATTGAGAAGATGCAAGAAATGATTAACAAAGACCTAGAAGAATTAAAGAACAAACAAACAGAGATGACCAATACAATAACTGAAATGAAAACTACACTAGAAGGAATCAATAGCAGAATAACTGAGGCAGAAGAACGGATAAGTGACCTGGAAGACAGAATGGTGGAATTCACTGCTGCAGAACAGACTAAAGAAAAAAGAATGAAAAGAAATGAAGACAGCCTAAGAGACCTCTGGGACAACATTAAACGCAACAACATTCGCATTATAGGGGTCCCAGAAGGAGAAGAGAGAGAGAAAGGACCAGAGAAAATATTTGAAGAGATTATAGTCGAAAACTTCCCTAACATGGGAAAGGAAATAGCCACCCAAGTCCAGGAAGCGCAGAGAGTCCCATACAGAATAAACCCAAGGAGAAACACGCCGAGACACATAGTAATCAAAGTGGCAAAAATTAAAGACAAAGAAAAATTATTGAAAGCAGCAAGAGAAAAACGACAAATAACATACAAGGGAACTCCCATAAGGTTAACAGCTGATTTCTCAGCAGAAACTCTGCAAGCCAGAAGGGACTGGCATGATATACTTAAAGTGATGAAAGGGAAGAACCTACAACCAAGATTACTCTACCCGGCAAGGATCTCATTTAGATTTGATGGAGAAATCAAAAGCTTTGCAGACAAGCAAAAGCTAAGAGAATTCAGCACCACCAAACCAGCTCTACAACAAATGCTAAAGGAACTTCTCTAAGTGGGAAACACAAGAGAAGAAAAGGACCTACAAAAACAAACCCAAAACAATTAAGAAAATGGTCATAGGAACATACGTATCGATAATTACCTTAAACGTGAATGGATTAAATGCCCCAACCAAAAGACACAGACTGGCTGAATGGATACAAAAACAAGACCCATATATATGCTGTCTACAAGAGACCCACTTTAGACCTAGGGACACATACAGACTGAAAGTGAGGGGATGGAAAAAGATATTCCATGCAAATGGAAATCAAAAGAAAGCTGGAGTAGCTATACTCATATCAGATAAAATAGACTTTAAAATAAAGAATGTTACAAGAGACAAGGAAGGACACTACATAATGATCCAGGGATCAATCCAAGAAGAAGATATAACAATTATAAATATATATGCACCCAACATAGGAGCACCTCAATACATAAGGCAACTGCTAACAGCTCTAAAAGAGGAAATCGACAGTAACACAATAATAGTGGGGGACTTTAACACCTCACTTACACCAATGGACAGATCATCCAAAATGAAAATAAATAAGGAAACAGAAGCTTTAAATGACACAATAGACCAGATAGATTTAATTGATATATATAGGACATTCCATCCAAAAACAGCAGATTACACGTTCTTCTCAAGTGCGCACGGAACATTCTCCAGGATAGATCACATCTTGGGTCACAAATCAAGCCTCAGTAAATTTAAGAAAATTGAAATCATATCAAGCATCTTTTCTGACCACAATGCTATGAGATTAGAAATGAATTACAGGGAAAAAAAACGTAAAAAGGACAAACACATGGAGGCTAAATAATACGTTACTAAATAACCAAGAGATCACTGAAGAAATCAAAGAGGAAATCAAAAAATACCTAGAGACAAATGACAATGAAAACACGACGACCCAAAACCTATGGGATGCAGCAAAAGCGGTTCTAAGAGGGAAGTTTATAGCTATACAAGCCTACCTAAAGAAACAAGAAAAATCTCAAGTAAACAATCTAACCTTACACCTAAAGAAACTAGAGAAAGAAGAACAAACAAAACCCAAAGTTAGCAGAAGGAAAGAAATCATAAAGATCAGAGCAGAAATAAATGAAATAGAAACAAAGAAAACAATAGCAAAGATCAATAAAACTAAAAGTTGGTTCTTTGAGAAGATAAACAAAATTGATAAGCCATTAGCCAGACTCATCAAGAAAAAGAGGGAGAGGACTCAAATCAATAAAATCAGAAATGAAAAAGGAGAAGTTACAACAGACACCGCAGAAATACAAAGCATCCTAAGAGACTACTACAAGCAACTTTATGCCAATAAAATGGACAACCTGGAAGAAATGGACAAATTCTTAGAAAGGTATAACCTTCCCAGACTGAATCAGGAAGAAACAGAAAATATGAACAGACCAATCACAAGTAATGAAATTGAAACTGTGATTAAAAATCTTCCAACAAACAAAAGTCCAGGACCAGATGGCTTCACAGGTGAATTCTATCAAACATTTAGAGAAGAGCTAACACCCATCCTTCTCAAACTCTTCCAAAAAATTGCAGAGGAAGGAACACTCCCAAACTCATTCTATGAGGCCACCATCACCCTGATACCAAAACCAGACAAAGACACTACAAAAAAAGAAAATTACAGACCAATATCACTGATGAATATAGATGCAAAAATCCTCAACAAAATACTAGCAAACAGAATCCAGCAACACATTAAAAGGATCATACACCACGATCAAGTGGGATTTATCCCAGGGATGCAAGGATTCTTCAATATACGCAAATCAATCAATGTGATACACCATATTAACAAATTGAAGAATAAAAACCATATGATCATCTCAATAGATGCAGAAAAAGCTTTTGACAAAATTCAACACCCATTTCTGATAAAAACTCTCCAGAAAGTGGGCATAGAGGGAACCTACCTCAACATAATAAAGGCCATATATGACAAACCCACAGCAAACATCATTCTCAATGGTGAAAAACTGAAAGCATTTCCTCTAAGATCAGGAACGAGACAAGGATGTCCACTCTCACCACTATTATTCAACATAGTTCTGGAAGTCCTAGCCACGGCAATCAGAGAAGAAAAAGAAATAAAAGGAATACAAATTGGAAAAGAAGAAGTAAAACTGTCACTGTTTGCGGATGACATGATACTATACATAGAGAATCCTAAAACTGCCACCAGAAAACTGCTAGAGCTAATTAATGAATATGGTAAAGTTGCAGGATACAAAATTAATGCACAGAAATCTCTTGCATTCCTATACACTAATGATGAAAAATCTGAAAGAGAAATTATGGAAACACTCCCATTTACCATTGCAACAAAAAGAATAAAATACCTAGGAATAAACCTACCTAGGGAGACGAAAGACCTGTATGCAGAAAACTATAAGACACTGATGAAAGAAATTAAAGATGATACCAACAGATGGAGAGATATACCATGTTCTTGGATTGGAAGAATCAACATTGTGAAAATGAGTATACTACCCAAAGCAATCTACAGATTCAATGCAATCCCTATCAAATTACCAATGGCATTTTTTACGGAGCTAGAACAAATCATCTTAAAATTTGTATGGAGACACAAAAGACCCCGAATAGCCAAAGCAGTCTTGAGGCAAAAAAATGGAGCTGGAGGAATCAGACTCCCTGACTTCAGACTATACTACAAAGCTACAGTAATCAAGACAGTATGGTACTGGCACAAAAACAGAAACATAGATCAATGGAACAAGATAGAAAGCCCAGAGATTAACCCACGCACCTATGGTCAACTAATCTATGACAAAGGAGGCAAAGATATACAATGGAGAAAAGACAGTCTCTTCAATAAGTGGTGCTGGGAAAACTGGACAGCTACATGTAAAAGAATGAAATTAGAATACTCCCTAACACCATACACAAAAATAAACTCAAAATGGATTAGAGACCTAAATATAAGACTGGACACTATAAAACTCTTAGAGGAAAACATAGGAAGAACACTCTTTGACATAAATCACAGCAAGATCTTTTTTGATCCACCTCCTAGAGTAATGGAAATAAAAACAAAAATAAACAAATGGGACCTAATGAAACTTCAAAGCTTTTGCACAGCAAAGGAAACCATAAACAAGACGAAAAGACAACCCTCAGAATGGGAGAAAATATTTGCAAATGAATCAACGGACAAAGGATTAATCTCCAAAATATATAAACAGCTCATTCAGCTCAATATCAAAGAAACAAACACCCCAATCCAAAAATGGGCAGAAGACCTAAATAGACATTTCTCCAAAGAAGACATACAGATGGCCACGAAGCACATGAAAAGATGCTCAACATCACTAATTATTAGAGAAATGCAAATCAAAACTACAATGAGGTATCACCTCACTCCTGTTAGAATGGGCATCATCAGAAAATCTACAAACAACAAATGCTGGAGAGGGTGTGGAGAAAAGGGAACCCTCTTGCACTGTTGGTGGGAATGTAAATTGATACAGCCACTATGGAGAACAATATGGAGGTTCCTTAAAAAACTAAAAATAGAATTACCATATGACCCAGCAATCCCACTACTGGGCATATACCCAGAGAAAACCGTAATTCAAAAAGACACATGCACCCGAATGTTCATTGCAGCACTATTTACAATAGCCAGGTCATGGAAGCAACCTACATGCCCATCAACAGACGAATGGATAAAGAAGTTGTGGTACATATATACAATGGAATATTACTCAGCCATAAAAAGGAACGAAATTGAGTCATTTGTTGAGACATGGATGGATCTAGAGACTGTCATACAGAGTGAAGTAAGTCAGAAAGAGAAAAACAAATATCGTATATTAATGCATGTATGCGGAACCTAGAAAAATGGTACAGATGAGCCAGTTTGCAGGGCAGAAGTTGAGACACAAATGTAGAGAATGGTCATATGGACACCAAGGGGGGAAAACTGCGGTGAGGTGGGGATGGTGGTGTGCTGAATTGGGCAATTGGGATTGACATGTATACACTGATGTGTATAAAACTGATGCCTAATAAGAACCTGCAGTATAAAAAAAACAAACAAAACAACTAATACTAAACTTTCATTGGGTTATTTGTATGGAAATATGTTAATATAAATGTTTCAGACATTACATGAAATTTCTAAAAATCTTATATTTGTATTTGTATGGAAATATGTATGGAAATATGTTAATATAAATGTTTCAGACATTACATGAAATTTCTAAAAATCTTATATTTGTATTTGTATGGAAATATGTATGGAAATATGTTAATATAAATGTTTCAGACATTACATGAAATTTCTAAAAATCTTATATGTTCTGGTATAATGTTATAAGTAATAATCCTAGTTATTACTTTAAAATGTATATCTCAGAAATAACTAATTTTCTTGTCAACTGCATTATTATGAACTTTCATCAAATCTTTAACTGTGGTCATTTTTAAGTCTTTTGTCATTTACAGACAGTTCTGGGTGTACTCTGATGATTTTGCAAATATGTTCCTATAAAAGGGTTTCATCTTCAAGAAATTCATGGAAAAGACTCTGACAAGTACAGGTTTCTGGTAACTGACTGTACTGCTGAACTGAATGAATAAGCATTTTCAGAACTCTAATGAAAAACTGATGAACTCATAAAAGTGCTAACAAAAGATCAAGATGAAAAAAAAAATTAATTACATGGGACTGAGTGAACTGATGAGGATGAGTATAATTTTTGTGACTTTCTGTCTGAATTTAAAAAAAAAAAAAAAAAAATCCCACAAGGACTCAGAGGCAAAGAATATACAAATCAATTTTCACTGCAAAGTAAAGGAGCTGTTACAGTGGAGGATTACTGGACTGAATGTCAATATTATGACATAGTATGAGTGTGTTTCATGTTTGGTAATTGCAATCATTGTTGCTTTTGTTGTGGTCATCCATGTACAATGCTTGGTGTCAGTCTATTTATGTCTTGTAAAAATAAAATACAGTGTGTGTGTGTGTGTGTGAATAAAAAAAAAAAAAAATTAAAAAAAAAAAAAAAAAAAAAAAAAAAAGATCTCTTTCATTATTCCTTTCAAATCAAATAAAGGGTTTCCCAAATCACTCAGGCAACTTTTAGAATAGCTCAGCTGACATATTTAGATTCTTATGGAGGACAAAGCAGAACATGAGCTACATAAACTGAGTTAGGATTACTTATCTATTCCATACACTTTACCTTCCATCTGTTAAAGTGATTCTTCGATGCCAGCCACTAAATATTAATTCAGGAACTATGAATCTTACACACACAAATCAAGTGATTTTCCCTTTCAGGTATAAAATGATTATTAAATGTCTTAATATAAAAAAATAAGTTCAGTATGTTCACTCAAAATATCTTCACAGAGCCACATACAAATTGAACTTAACTTACCACTTTTTTAAAATCATCTTCTGCTTCATCAAGTTTTCCTTGTTTGAGTAACAAGTGACCTCTCTGTAATCTTGCCTAGAAAAACAAAAAAAAGAGTATACTGAGTACTATGCATTTCTAAATTTTCTTTAAACACAAAGAATAAAACTAAATAAGCTAATGAAATATTAATGAAATATTAATTTTTCCTATGCCCATTTGACTTCACAGTCTGAGAATAATTCCTGGAACCAATGAATGTGTATAAATTTTGTTAAAGTATGCTTCCTTTAAATATACTTTTTACTATATCAAAAAAAAAAAAATGAAAACATGTGTCCTCACAAAATCTTGGACATGAATGTTCATAGCAATAGCCAAAAAGTAGAAACAACCCAAACTCCCATCAACTAATAAATCAATAAGCAAATGTGATATGGCCATACAATGGAATATCATTCAGCCATAAAAAGGAATGAACTACTGACACATACTACAATATGGATGAAACTTGAAAACATTATGCTAAGTGAAAGAAGTCAGACTGAAAAGGCAACATATTGTATGATTTCGTTTACATGAAATATCCAAGTCAGACAAATCCATAGAGACAGAAGGTGCCAGGGGCTCGGACAGAAATGGGAGGTGACTCCTAATGGGTACAGGGTTTCTTTGGGGGGGGTGATAAAAATGCTCGGGAACTAGATAATGACAATGCTTGCAGAACCTTGTGAATATACTAAAAACTGCTGAATTGCACACTTTAAAAAAGGGTAAGGGGACTTCCCTAGTGGCGCAGTGGACAAGATTCCGTGCTCCCAATGCAGGGGGCCCGGATTCGATCCCTGGTCGGGGAACTAGATCCCACATGCATGCCGCAACTAAGAGTTAACATGCCGCAACTAAGGAGCCCACCTGCCGCAACCAAGGAGCCCGCCTGCCGCAACTAAGGAACCCACGTGCCCCAACTAAGGAGGCGGTGAGCCGCAATTAAGACCTGATGCAACCAAATAAATATTAAAAAATGGTCACATTCTTTAAAAAAAAAAAAGGGTGAATTTGATGATATGTGAGTTATATCTCACTTAAAAAGTACTTTAAGCCATCATAATAACTTTTTACCACTATAATAAAGTTGTTATAATTTGGGACTTTACCAATCAAAGCTCTGGAAATAGTTTTGTTTTTTTTTTTTAAATTAACTCTTAATGCACATATTTACTCCACTAGAACCAGAATAACTATGCCTCTTCCTTTTAACATCCATCAATCATCTCTGATATTCCTCTTCTAATGCTCATAATCCCATCTCTTCCAAGAATACCAACTCTCTGATGATCAATGTCTACCATAAGACACAAACCACACCAATATTCTACTAAAACTTATATATTACTTTTACAGTACTTAAAAATTTCCCTAATCCTCTATAAAATGCATCAACACACATAAAAAGCAAGATTAAAGCCACTTCGACTAGCTAATAAGTACTATAATACTAGGAAAATGAGCTACTTAACCTCTGTGGAAGGTTATGCTTAGCTGGGTAAAGTAATAAAGAAAAATTTGACACTTGTGAATCCCATCTTAAAATAATAGTAATATTTCAAACCAAATATTCACCCATATCTAATCAATCATCTCTAATACTTTCTGGATTATGGCAGGACATAAACAATAAGTAAATTACCAAATTAATTTTGAAACAATATAATTGGGTCCTATTATTTTAAGCTATTACAGTGACCTGCCAATTGTCAAGATATCCTATTAGACCATAAATTCCTCCACTTCTGAAGCGTTGAGTGTTGGTTCAGGGCAGGACTCTTGTCTAATTCAGCACCGTATTCTCATCACAAACCACTGCTTAATTAAGCTACCCCCTCTTCTTTATTCTTCCCACTACAGCCTTAATTGAAACTGTCATCAGTCACCTGACAGCCTCTTAGTTCAACAGTCTCTTAATCAGCTCATTTCTCAGCCTCACATCTTGCCCTACACTCCATCCTCCACACAGATATCTTTCTAAACCACAAAGCTAACATCACTACCAAGCTTCTAAAAATCACCTAATGTACCCACTCCACTGTGCCTCCTTCACACAGGCCTTTGATTCCAGGGACTGAGTTGCTCTTGTTGCCCAGTCCACTACATCAGAGTGGCTTTCTACAACCTCCAGCTATGCCTAGCATGCCAGTCTTCACCTTAAGAAACAAATCACCTCTTCCGAGTTTCCTTAAATTTTCCTTTAAAGAAAATTTAGATGAACTTACTGCAGTGAAATCCATCTTCAATTCAATCACTTTAGTTAAATCGGGAAGTGCTGCTTTTGATTTGCCCATAGCTAAGAAGACAGTAGCTCTCCGATAATAAGCAATATAGTTATCAGGGTCACCATCTGAAAATTAAAATAATAAATATTAACTATCAGTACTTTATTCAAAAAACCAAGCCATCTGAACAGTATTAGAGTTTGCAATTCTACTAGGAAAGGCATTAAGAAAAGAATTTCTTCATCAATATGGGGTCATTTTGCCTAGCAAGATCACTGCAAATAAATCCAGAACAGGGGCTCAGCAAACTGTAGCCTCTGAGCCAAAAGCAACCCACAGACTTCAAGTTAAGAATATTTTTTACACTTTTAAAGAGTTGTCAAAAAAATAGCAAAATATGCAACAGACATTACACAGCTGCAAAGACTAAAACATTTATTATCTGGTCCCTTAGGGAAAAAGTTTGCCTACCTTTGGTCTAGAATATTAACTATATTCAACTCTTAACTTTTATAAGTATCCAATTCTGTTTGCAGTTCTGTTTGTCTTTGTTGAAATTTTCTTAAGTGAAATTCTGATTGAGAATATGGACTTTGCACTTACAGAATTTTAGAAAATTACAGACTTCCATTTAAACTGATATATTGAATGTGCAACTGCTCTCTCCCGAACTCCAACTAAAACGGCAGTGAAGAAATAAAGGTGCAGACCATGGGACAAAGGAGAATGGAAAAGAGAGTGAGACCAGAGAGTAAGGCTGGAGTCGTTAACAATATCTGAAGGAAGGAAAGCAGACAGAGGAGTTAGGTGCTTGAACTAACTCTACTCTGCTCAGCACCTACAAAATGGGGGAAGGAGTAAATTCAATTAGAAGTAAACCTCATGCTGCCAAACAATCCTTCTAAAAAGCAATATATACATATATTTTTTTTTCTTAAAAATGATCTTGACCAAATCCAGTCATGTACCTTAAAAAAATAAATATTTATGCACACAGATATTCATTACCATAAGATTTACAACTAAAATTCCCTACAAGTTCTATCCCTGAAGGTCTTATCATTTGCAAAACATTACAATATGGGAACCTATATGGCAGGATAGTATATAATCATTCAAAATTATGATTTTAAGGAGTTGTTAATGGCATTGAAAACTACCTGAAGTACTGCTGGGGGGAGATAAGGCAGGAAGGGAAAATAGGCTATAAAACCATATATGAAAGAAGATACACAAATGGCCAATAAGCACATGAAAAGATGCTCAACATCACTAATCATTAGGAAAATGCAAATCAAAACCACATTGAGATACCACTTCATACCCATTAGGATAAGAAAGAAAGGGGAGAAAAAGACAGAAAGGGAGAATGAAAGCAAAGAAGGAAAGAAAGAAAGAAAGAAAGAAAGAGAAAAAGAAAAGGAAAAGAAAGGGAAAGAAGAAGGAGAATGGGAGATAGAAAGAAAAGCAGGAAGGAAGGGAGGGAGGGAGGGAGGGAGGATTAGTAAGAGCGTGGAGAAACTGGAGCCCGTGTGCACTGCTGGAGGGAATGTAAACTGGTGTGGCTGCTGTGAAACACAATACGGAGGTTCCTTACACACTGAACACAGAATCACCCTATGAACCACCAATTCTACTTCTGAGTACACATAATCCAAAAGAAATGAAAGCTGACTGCCAAGACATGGAAGCAACCTAAGTGTCCATCAGCAGATGAATGCATAAAGAAGATGTCCTGTATATATATATATACAATGGGATATTAGCCATAAAAATGAATGAAATTTTGCCATTTATAGCAACATGGATGGACTTGGAGGGCATTATGTAAGTGTAATAAGTCAGACGGAAAACGACAAATACTGTATGATATCACTTATATGTGAGATCTAAAAACTACAACAAACTAGTGAATATAACAAAAAAAAGAAGCAGACTCACAGATATAGGGAATGAGCTGGTGGTTACCAGTGGGGGGAGGGAAAAGGGGAGGGGCAATATAGGGATAGGGGATTAAGAGGCACAAAATATTAGGTATAAGTTACAAGGATATATTGTACAATATGAGGAATATAGCCAATATTTTATAACTATAAATGAAGTATAACCTTTAAAAAAAAAAGAATTGAAAGCTGACATTTGTACACCCATATTCACAGTGACATTATTCACAATAGCCCAAAGGTGGAAACAACCTAAATGTCCATCGGTGGATGAGTGGATAAATAAAATGTGGTATATACATACAATGGAATATTATTCAGCCTTAAAAAAGGAATGGAATTCTCATAAATGCTACATTACAGATGAACCCTGAAGACATTATCCTAAGTGAAATAAGCCAGACACAAAAAGACAAATATTGTACAATTCTACTTCTATGAGGTACCTGGAGTAGTCAAATTTATAGAGACAGAAATTAGAATGGTGGTTGCCAAGGAAGGACTGAGAAGAGACAGGGATCAGAAATGGGGAACAACTGTTTAATGGGTATAGAGCTTCAGTCTGGGATGATGAAAAAGTTCTGGAGATGGATGGTGGTAATGGTTGCACAACAATGTGAATGCACTTAATGCCACTGAACTACGTGCTTAAAAATGGTTAAAATGGGTGCTTCCCTGGTGGCGCAGTGGTTGGGAGTCTGCCTGCTAATGCAGGGGACACGGGTTCGAGCCCTGGTCTGGGAAGATCCCACATGCCACGGAGCAGCTAGGCCCGTGAGCCACAACTACTGAGCCTGCGCGTCTGGAGCCTATGCTCCGCAACAAGAGAGGCCGCGATAGTGAGAGGCCCGTGCACCGCGATGAAGAGTGGCCTCCACTTGCCACAACTAGAGAAAGCCCTCACACAGAAACGAAGACCCAACACAGCCAAAAATAAAAATAAAATTAATTAATTAAAAAAAAAAAGCATCAGCCTCAAATCCAACCCATTCCTTTCTCAAAAAAAAAAAAAAAAAAGGTTAAAATGGTAAATTTTGTTATGTATATTTTACTACAATAAAAAAAAGTAAAAGAATGAGGCAGTCAGGGGAAAAAAAGGACTATTTTTGAAAAAATAAGAGAATTGGGCATTTTAACAATATAAGACTTCTTCTCCTTAAATCTAAAACAAAAACAAAAAATCTATATATGTTCCCAGCTAAGCATCACTGAACTTTCTTCCCTGATCAATTTCCCTTGGAAGGTAAGGAAAAAAGAGCAAAGTCAGTAGCCTTTGCTACTGACTTTGTGGGAAATACAGGTTATTTCCCACAAAAATTGTAATTAGCTTGAAGAAAGAGTAAGAAACAGAGAAACTATATTTACAGCATACCAGCCATATATAATATTTTTGGTTCAGTTCATATTTGATTTAGAATGTGCAATAAATGTAAAATATATGGCACTTGGTCAGCATAACCGGCCATAAGAATGATCTGACATCTAAGAATTAATGAAACTTACAGTGACTGCGTCTGAAAGCAGAAGGAAATTCACTTCAGGTCAACAGTAGTTACGTGGGCAGAGATTGGATTTTCTTCTTTATATAGTTCATATACATATTCCAAAATGTTTCACAATGAACATGGATTACTTTTATATTCATTAATTTTAAAAAAGTTACCCACTCCTAGGCATGTATCCGGAGAAAAACATGGTTCAAAAGGATACATGCACCCCAACGTTCATTGCAGCGCTGTTTACAATAGCCAAGATGTGGAAGCAACCTAAATGTCCATCGACAGATGAATGGATAAAGAAGATGTGGTACATATATACAATGGTATATTTCTCAGCCATTAAAAAGGATGAAATAATGCCATTTGCAGCAACATGGATGGACCTAGAGATTATCATACTAAGTGAAGTTAAGTCAGAGAGAGAAAGACAAATATATGATATTGCTTATACAAAGAATCTAAAAAAAAAAAAAAAGAACACAAATGAACTTATTTACAAAACAGAAAGAGACTCACAGTCTTAGAGAACAAACTTATGGTTACCAGGGGGGAGGAGTGGGGTGGGAGGGGGAGGGATAGATTGGGATTGACATGTACACACTGCTATATTTAAAATAGATAACCAACAAGGACCTACTGTATAGCACAGGGAATTCTGCTCAATATTCTGTAATAACCTAAACGGGAAAAGAATTTGAAAAAGAAGAGATACATGTATATGTATAACTGAATCACCCTGCTGTACACCTTAAACTAACACAATATTGTTAATCAATTATACTCCAATATAAAATAAAAATTAAAAAAAAGAAAAAAAAAGTTAAGTTCTCCATGACTTATTTACACTAATTGAAAAATAAGAAATACTAGAAACAACATGATTTAAGGCCTAGAGTTTACACCACACATCTTCATATGTCCAAATCCTACTCCATCTCTGAGGCACAGCTCAAACGACTTGATTACACATATGGAAAATAAACCTTCCATTACTTCGGTTTCCATAACACTCTATAATATATATCTCCCACAGCACCTAACACTTATCACTACCTCCTGATATCAATTATTTATATGCTTACCTCACTCTAGAAAAAAATACATTCCTTGAGTGAATTCATTTTTCATGTCTCTATAGCACCTTGTAATCAAATGAAAGGAAATGGAAACAAATTCCTGATAACTCCAACAAGGGACACTCCCACGTCCACTCAACACGGAGACCTGCCAGGAATAAGCCAGGGACGCAGAGAAGTCAGCACGGGCATGGCACTCAAAGAGACGTGCCTCACCGGGACACTCAGATCATCTCCCCCACGAGATGAGCAATAGCATTTTCAAAAACAGGTGTTGCTTATTTTGAATACAGTATGACCCTCTTTCAAGAAAAGAAGAATGCTTATTGCTGGCTTTGGGCATTTTATCAAGAAGGCACCTTCAGCAAAAACTGCAATGGACTTCTATTTGGAAAAAACCTGACCATTTCAGCCTATGTAGAAAAACCTCCAAAGATTAAGTATGACAAAGCTTTTTATTAAGTATTTGATTATACATACATAAAAAATGTCTATATAAAGTATTTCTGGGGCACTCACTTTCACTTATTTTACTATTCAGTTTTTAGGTATTTTTAAGATATGAAATGGGATTGGAACCCCAACTTATAACACTGAACTTATAAAAATAAGCAATCAGATGTCAATGGTTCAACCTATGAATCAAGAATCAATGTGCTTAGTGGTATGGGGTCACTTGAATGGCAAATATCAAAACAGCCTTCCCTGGCTCTTCATCTTAAAATACCATCAGTTCCCAGAACTAGTGTCCATTCCTATATCATTATACAGGAAGTAGCAACTGAACAAGAATTGGTTTAAGAAACTCATGCTTAGTTTCTCACAATACAAGATTTGATAACCTTGAAAATAATCACTTTTCCTATTATCCATCCAAATATGATACAGTTTATTATTTAAATTATATGCAAGCCTACATCTGCAAACACTAGACTTCGTTTGAAAACATGTCAGTCAAATTGTTATACTAGTTATTCAAAATTTGAATATGAGAAATGAATTTAAGGTGTAATCCTAAAACTATCAAACAATTCAAATGTGAGAAAATTAGCCCTAATAAAGAAAATACAACTACAATCTGGAGAAAAACATCAGAAAGCAAATTACGAATGATTCTGTAAATGGTGGCAGCGGGGTGAACACCACCCCTGCAGAGGTACAGAAAACTTTTCATTCTGCTCCCAGCGAACCCAACTCTACCCCTTCATTCATTCAAACTTTTACTGAGCACCACCAGAGACTAAAATAATAATAGTAATAACAATAATAAGATAGTACTTATCCTTAAGAAGTTCACAATCTTCTGAACTGGAATGTGACCTTTGAAGGTCACTAGAATACTCTGAGTCCTTTTGTGTAAATGTGAATAGTAATGTCCATCCCCATTTCACAAGTAAAGTTCAAATGCGATGAGGAAGCACCACGATATGTTTAAGTACCAAATGAATGAAGCCATGGATTTTTTTTTGACTTAGCCAGATTATGTTAAGTGTGATACCGGTTATCTTACCAAGCAATTGGAGAAACCTATCATTTCATTCATGCCCACCATTTAATCCACCACTTTAGACATTCATTCATGCCAGATACACCTAAGACATTCTGTAAGGTCTACCAAAGAAATGTTTCAGACCCTAGGACTCTTTATCCCCATAAGACCATGCTGTAGAAATGAGAGGCAGGGCATCCTCACACCTGCACTGTGGTTTTCTCTGATGATAAAATCTCTAAACAAAACCTGTGTCTGACTACGTCATAATAGTGAAATAGATGCAACTGTTTCAGAAGACTATTTAGAAAGTGATACCAACACTCTTCATTAAATCACACTGTTTCCAACAGATCAAGAGTATTTAAGTTCCAAATCTTAAAACTCCTGCCAAAAAATATTTATACACCAGATGCAAAGAAATTTCAAACCAAATCACCAATAGATCTGTACTACAATTATTTGTGTTGCTATTGAGTTTTAATACATAAACCTTTTATTGTGTAAAAATGTAATTATCAAACATACCATGCCTAAGTAATATTCAAAATGTAACCAAGTAATTTTTCAAAAATGAAAATGGGAAAAGGGTGTCACAGCCACAAATAATGTCAGCTATAACATTATAATAAAAAATGAGTCATTGATATGCCCAGTGCCACTAGCCAAATTCTATTACAAACTCTAACATCAATTTCTAATCACAGGAAAAGTTAAAGAGATAAAGAACATTACAAAATTCAGAAGTTGGGAAGTATAAACATTTAATGAATTTTTTACAGTCAGTTTAAAGCAATGTACTAAAATATGGGTGATTATTTTACCACAAAAAATTACTGTGCATTTTACAGTAGCACAGCTCTTTGATCTATTGCAGTATCTAGAGTAACTGCATAACTTATTACTCTAGAAGTCAGGAGACCTGGACTAATTAATTCACTGTTAGCAAGAGGCTCTCACTAACTCACTGGGTTACCTGAAGCAGTAAATATGGCCATACTAAATTGGATGTTTGGTAAATGAGACAATTGAAATAGAAGATCTACAGTTCTTTTCTGATAAACAAACATCTCATAAGAGACTCAATAGGCCATGACACCATATCACCCCATCACTACCTACTGTATACTCCCGTCAACTACAATTTAAACTCTATTTTCTATGGTTAGTTATTTTACATAAACTAAAATGATGAATATCTCAAACTACACAGGTCTTCCTCAAATTGTGGTAAGTGTACCATTTGAGAACCACTGTTACTTGCCAAATTATGATGAACAAAATGACATTGCTATTTGAATTCTGAAGGCACTAGCAGTGTCTCACTTTTTCCCTTTACTGAATTTCACAAATAAATTACCACGTTTTAGCTTTACTAATTTACGTCTTTCAGTGCAGACAATAATATATTATTGGGTATTTTTGGGGACGAGCCATCTCTAGAATTCTTGTATGGCAGTGAAGCTAACAAAAAATAGGCAGTCATTTTAAACGACGTTAACAATATGCCACAGCTCTTAACGTTCTAATTAATTCGTGAGATTAAAGAAAGCAAATAATAAAGTATAAAATAAGTAGAAGGTATATGTTTCTGCAAATATTCTCATGGTAGCAAGGAAGAATCAGTTTTTTTTTTTTAAGACATGCTTTATCTAAGACAATAACTGAAAAAATGTTAATTACCATGCTGCAGCACTGAAGACAACTCAAATCACCAGAGAAAGTGTGGACTTAGGAATGACCCGGTCACACACTATATGGTCTCCAGCGAAAAGTAACTACTGCAAATTGTGCCAATTAAGTACAACTTTCCAAGGTGAGCTAGTCACTGAAATGAAAAAACCTTCCTCTTAGAAGCTCCACATAGTTAAGAAAACCCTATTAACATATTAAATTTGTTTTTAGAAAAGTCTTAATTTTCGAAGATACAGTATTTCTATATACCTTACACGTGATTGCCCCCTATTTTCAAAGAAATCTTAATATACATTTCTCTCATCTAATCTTCACAGAAAGTCCTTTTTTGGGTGGCAGAGTGAAACTGCTGGGAATATGCAGGTCACTTCTTTAAGCCTACACTTTCTTACATAACTTGACCAATGTCACAGAATTATCAAGTGGCAAAGCCAAGATTAAAATCTAGGTTTCCTATTATTCCAGAGAGCTAGTAACATCAGTAATAAAAATCTAAGTTCAAGAAAAAGCATGAAGAAAAATATCACCAAACCAAAACCTAACTACTTTTTGCTTATACAGTAAGTTACAACAATAGGATAATTCTTCTGGTGAGCAGAACTATATCTTATTAAAAATACACTACTCATTACTCTGCAGGTTGACTTGTCACTCTTAACCATCCCAAATAAAGGTGAGTATATATAAGTAAATAAAAAAGGAATGAGGAATATCGATATCAAAAAGCTTTAGCAAAGAAGTTTATGTAGTGACTCACAAGAAAACCCTCTAAGACCTCATTCACAACCTATTTACTCTGGTCATCTCGTTTCTCACAGTCCCAACAGATTACACACTGCAAAGATAGTTGATGCTACAGACAGACACAAGTGAGCAATAAAAAGCACCAGCATAAGGGGTAGAGAGGGTCTGACCAACAATCAACAGGAGATGAACTGCAGGATCCCCCAAGGGCCTCAAAGTAACTATTATACGGATGATCTCAAATCATCAAGAAAATTAAAACTGTATTCAGTGAAATCTGCTTAAGGAGGCAGAAAAATATATACAGTCGGCCCTCTGTACCTACAGGTTCCGCAACCACAGATAGAAAATATTCGGGAAAAAATTCGCTGTGCAACTATTCACATAGCATTTGCATTACATTTACAACTATTTACATAGTATTTGCACTACATTATGTATTATAAGTAATCTAGAGATGATTTAAAGTATACGGGAGGATGTGTGTAGGTTACATGCAAATACTACACTATTTTATATAAGGGACTCGAGTATCCACAGGTTTTAGCATCCAAGGGGGCCCTGGAACCAATCCTGTGAGGATATCTAGGGATGACTATAATACACTGAGAAAAGTGTTCTGCCAAAATTATCTTGAATTTTTCTTAGTACTTAATAGTTGTAAGTCTCAATTACGTGGAAAAATCTTCTTATGTTAGATACGTATGTATTCAAATATTGTGCTTTTATTAATCTCTTTCACCCAGAACCCTGTAAATATTTTAAAATATTTTATTTAAACAATAAATAATATTTATTTTAAATGTTATCCCCAAAAAGGACTATAAATTAGAATTCACTAAGGTGGCCACTGAGTGTTTTGGTTCTGAGATACAAACCTACTGCAGCATGAAACTGAGATAAGGCATCAGCTAGCTGGCCAGCTGCAAGTAGTTTCTTGCCCAATTCAAGATGTTTGTCAACATCTGCATTCACTCCACATTCAGCACCTAAAAACAAATAAATAAATAAATAAATTAACTTTCCATGAACCAAGACTTAATTCTAAAGAATAAAATGTTAAAAATATAGTTGTCTGCCTCCGTCATTTACTTAGATGAGAAAAGTCACAGAAGCTGAAAAGCGACCTAGAGAAAGTAACAATAAAGTACAAACAGTGCTTCATTTTATAGAGTAGAAGCCACCCAAAAATATACCCATATCGACCTAGTTAGTCAAAAGAATGTACCCAGTCTACAAAATGCAAGGAAAACTGCCTAACACAGTAACTAGCTAAAATATTTATAATTTGTTGTTCAACAACAAAAGTAGAATTGCTTTGTTAAACTAGAATCTCACTTCAACGAATATTAGAGTCCACTACAATAATCAAGAACTTACTGAGCATCTACAGGGCACCAGGCACTGTTCTAGATATTTGGGATAAGTGAGCAAAACAAACAAAAACCTCTATCACTCGTGGCACCTGACATTATAGTAGCAGGAGACAGACATAAGAAAGGAGTGACTTACAGAGTAAGGTAGGTAAAAAGTAGAGCTGCGTGAGGGGGGTCAGGAGTGGCGGGGCTTTCAGTATTAAATAAGGTGGTCAAGGGCCTCATTGAGAAGCTGACATTTGAGCAAAGACCTCCTTGAAGAAAGTGAGGACTCACCAGGCAGATATCTACTAGGATAAGAGCTCGCCAAGAAGAAGGGCCAGCTAGTACAAGGGCCCTGGGTCAGGAGCATGTCAGGTATGTCGTGGAAACAGCAGGGAGGTCAGGATGGCTACCACAGAGCCAACAAGGGAGATAACAAATAAGATGAGGTCAAAGTAGTAGAGGGTCCGACTAGGTACAGCTTTGGCTTCACTCTTAGCAAAATCGGGAGCTGGTGAGGAATCGTGAGTAGAATAATACGATCCGACTGACCAGGCCAATTTTCAACCAACGTGCCGCCTCTTGGCTCTGAATTCATCCTTCAGTTCTTGACTGTAATGATGGACCAGAGCGTGTAAGCATTCTTCTATACACTGAGCACAGCGTTAGGCTTTGTCAGTAAAGGGCGCTGAAGGGACACTGCAGGAAGGACACCTCCTGGTCCCCACGGCTGCCTTTACTTTCTTCTGGCTCCTGCTGCGTGGTGTGCAGGGGGGAGTACATCCAGTGGTGCCCTGGCCTAGCCGTACACCCAGGGATCCAGCCCCTCAGCCACCTGGAGCCTTGGTCACACACCCCCTCCCAAGCAGGACGCCATGTACTCCAGGTTTCACACCCACAGCAGCACCCCAACTCCCTCCCACACCCAAGCCCACCAGCTGGGGCTCACCTACACCTGAAAAGGTGGTTTCTCGCTTCCCCAGCTACTGTGGACCAGCTCTATCCCCGGCAACTCAGCGCACTTTCCTACCAGCAACCTTAGCCTGCAACTATACTGTCTCCGATGAGGTCTGAACCCCAGCCTTGAGGAGGGGGTCCCCCTCCAAGTTGGCCCTTCTTTGCGGACTGTCTCTCAGTCCTAGACTATCCTGTAGAGTTCTCTCTACATCATTATGGTCACCGTCCTATCATAACAATTCTTTATATTCAACTTCCCCCTTTAAAATCACCTTGTGGTTTCTGTCTCCCGCAGGGACCCAGACTTTTATACACAAGTGGTACTAGGAGTGGTTCGAAGAGACAGAGCTACAAAAATGGGATTTAAGGATTGGTTTGGTCATGCCCTTGAGCTTGAGTGCAGGGCTGAGTTCCCTGTCAATGAGAAACAAGAGGTTAGTAATCTGTAGCAGGTAGTAGAATCAATTAATGAAGATATCATTTGTGGTTGACAGAAAATGAGTACTAACTGAGGCACATGCCTTGGAAACCCAAGTGGCTGCTGCACTTGACCATCATGGCAGTAATGATGGAAATAAGGACTGAGACGTGGGGTGGGTTCCTTTGAGCACACTAGAGCACTTACAGAGAGAAAATAACAAGCTCGGGGCCAACTCCTAGCTCCACTCAGTCTGAGAGATTCCATGGCAGCCTTGAAACCATCTCTCTCTCTCTTTTTTTATTTTTTTTTTTGTAGCCACAGAGCTGATTTAGCTGAAAATCAGGCACAAAATTTAATTTTGAGGGCTGTTGAATTAAAACAATAGTTGAATTCAGAGTCTCGCCAAGTTTCTCCTGTGAAATTCAGGACATGTATTAGTGAAGAATGGGATCCTCAAACTTAGAAGGGAGACGTCTGGCTGCACCTGGATGAAGCCGACCAACTTAAACCTCCCAGTCCTTCTGAGCCTCCTCCACCAGTAGAAGCAGCTTGCCTTCCACTGTCGGAGAAACCTAGCCTTCCACCGCTTCAAAGTCCTAGGACAACTACTTAGGGCAGATGCCATGAAAGGGGATGCTCACTCAGACCCACCCTAACCATTCCAGATGTCACTAGCAGGTATATACACTATGACCTAAGGAAAATAGTTTACACACCAAAAGAACTGCAAGACTTTGCTGATAAACTATCAGAAACCCATGGAACATGTGTGGGAATGGATTCTAAAGGTGTTAGATCAAGAAGAGAGGAATATAACACTGTATCTGGTCTCATTAATTGATGTGTGCCCACTTACTAGAGCAGAGCTCAGCAAACTGTTTTTGTAAATAAAATTTTACTGGAACACAGTCACGCCCCTTCATTACACATTGGCTAAGGCTGCTTTCATGCTACAATGGCAAAGTTGAGTAGTTTTGACAAAAACCATAGAGCCCACAAAACCTAGGGATGACTATGATACACTGAGAAAAGTGTTCTGTCAAAATTATCTTGAATTTTTCCTGGTACTTACAGTTGTAACTTAAGTTACATGGAAAATTCTCTTATGTTGGATACACACTCATTTGAATGTTATGCATTTATTTTATTAATCTACTTCACCCAGAATCCTGTATATATTTTTAAATATTTTATTTAAACAGTAAATAATATTTACTTTTAATGTTATCCAAAAAAAAGAACTATAAATTAGAATTCACTAAGACGGCCACTGAGTGTTTTGGTTCCAAGATACAAACCTACTGCAGCACGAAACTGAGAGAAAGCATCAGCTAGCTGTCCAGCTGCAAGTAGTTGCTTATCAAGGAAAAATGAGGTTTGCTGCTATACAACAGTGGCAAAGAGGGCTACATCTGGAACCCCGGGGATTCTCTAGGGTGTTAGTACTTCCATGCCCAATACTAAAGGTTAATTAAAAACTACAGCAACCAAAAACAGAACAGTTAAGCACTCAGACCCTTCAGGAACAAAGGTTTGGGTTACACCATCAGGTAAAGAAGCCAGAGTAGCTGAGGTTCCAGCTGAAGGCACGAGAAGTATGGAACAGGAAGTTGACAAAGGATGCCATATATATCAACTCTGACCTCATGACTAATTACAGACTCAGGACTGTAGTAGCTTTGCACATTTTCTCTTTGCTTATTTATACACGTTTATTTGTATATACAGTCAATCCTCACAATTCACAGATTCTGTATCTCAGAATTTGCCCACTCCCTAAAATTCATTTGTAACGCCCTCCAATTCATCTGTAATCCCCAAATTAATATTCAGGGCGCCTTGGCAGTCATTTGAGGACATGTGAATGTGCAGAATGGTGACACACTTGAGTCACTTGAAGTGCACGTTCCGAGCTGAAGTCAAGGTGATACTTTTTCTTCCTGTGTGAGCTCTCATGTTATAAGCAAGTGTCCTTTCTACAGTGTATTTAGTGTCGTGTTTTTTATTTTTGTGGGTTTTTTTTTTTTTTCTTTGATTTCACTGTTTAAAATGGCCCCCAAGCATAGTGCTGCCTAGTGTTACTAAGGGCAAGAGACTGTACTGTGCCTTTCAAAGAAAATATGTTTGGGGAATTCCCCGGCGGTCCAGTGGTTAGGACTCTGCGCTTCCATCGCAGGGGGAATGGGTTCGACCCCTGGTCGGGGAACTAAGATCCTGCAAGCCACGCAGAGCAGGCAAAAAACTAAAAAAAATTTTTTTAATTAAAAAAAAGAAAAGAAGTTTGTTAGATAAGCTTCATTCAGACATGAGTGATAATGCTGCTGGCCACGAGTTCAATGTTAGTCAATCAATAATATATATTAAATAAGATATTTTTAAACAGAAACACACACAAAACAAGGTTATGTTTTGATCTGCTGACAAACATGTAGTGACCTGAGGCCTTGCAGGATCCTAACCCTGAATTTCCTCCCAGGTACAATGGTTCAATATTTGCTAATTCAACGTTCATAAAGACATATGGAATATAGCTACCATAAATAAGGAGAATCAACTATACTAACCATATTTTCTCTAATTCCCATTTTTATTTTACAATATGCTGTTGGAATTAACTTTACAATTTCGTTTTTATATAACTGAATATTGAACAGGACAGTGAAGGACTAAGAGTAGTAATTAGTAATAGCCAGTAACGGACACAATGACTGTTGCAAATGTATCTTCTCAACCAGGGTACAGGTGAGAATTTCTTCGCTTATAAGAAGAGCTGTATGTATCTTGTTAGGTAGAAAATAGAGTATTTTTGTTGTTCTGAAGTTCAAATGTGTGTAGAAGGTGCATATGGACACTAAGTAGCCAAAGCATTTCTCTTTTACAGGGAACATGATGTGAAGTTTTTCAGTGTGCTAAAGGGACATTGCAGGAAAAAAAAAATCTGAAGAGTCATCACTCAGGAAGGTGGGAGAAAGGAGTGGAGGGGCAGGAGGAACCCCCTGGAGTGCTGAGTGTTCTAATCCTGATGGAAGCCGGGGTTACACCGGAGTTACATACACAGTTATCAAACCCAGCAGACTTATACTTTAGAGTGGACATTTTATTGTATATAAATTTTAATCCCCCCCAAAAACTACTGATGATATGCATGTTAAAGTATTTAGGGACCTGTGTATGGACGTTATTTTGAAAAACATTTTTTAAAAAAGGATTAATGGATGGATAGAGAAATGCCCAGATGGATATGTGTTAAAAACAAGCATACTGGACTTCCCTGGCAGTCCGGTGGTTAAGACTCTCCGCGCTCCTAATGCAGGGGGCACAGGTTCGATCCCTGGTCGGGGAACTAAGATCCCACATGCTGCACGACGCAGCCAAAAGAAAAACAAAACCAAGTATACTAATTACATTAATGGTAGAGTTTAGGTGATGGGTATAGGACTGGACAGTATAAAACTGTTTGAACTTTGCAAAATGTTTAGTAACAAAATGTTGGGAAAACATACACTACACTAAGTGTTTGGATGGGAGGAATATACACAGGGTGCTGTGAGGGCACAAGTGAAGGCGCCTAACACCTGTAGTTAAAATTAAATTTAAAATTCAACTTCTCAGTCTCACTAGTCACAGTGTAAATGCTGGATAGCTAGCGGCTAGTGTGTGGGACAGCAAGGATGATACAGAACATTTGCCACCATCACAGAAAGTTCTATGGGACAGTGCTGGGGGTGAGGAGGGGGACGCGGTCTCCCCGACGTCTTCCCTGAAACCTGACGGACAAATGGGGAGGATGGACCTGTGGGAAAAGGCTGAAGAGAGAAACCAGCACTCCAAACACAAAGAACATCATACTCAGAAGCCCAGAGCTCAAGATTAATGAGGCTTTCAGGGAACTCAAAGTCCAGGATTTCAGCCAGCTCTCCTCTCCATCATGACTTCACTGCTCTGAGTGGGTCGCTTTCACTGCTAGAGGATTCCAGTAAACAGCCAGAAGGGAAGAGGGAAACCAATAAACTCTCTGTTACAATAATCCAGGCGACATGACGCTGACCTGACCGTGGAGTAGTAGCAGTGGAAATAGAGAAGAATACACTGCTTAGAAAAATATGAGAAAGAAAAAGACGACTACCTGTCACTTATGTCAACTGTCTGGATGCAGAGGTCAAGTGAAGAAAGAGCAGGAGTCCAGGAAGACACCCAGAGCAACTATTTGGGCAACTGCCTGCTATTTCAGTCATCAAAAGCTAGCGAATTCCTGACTTCATCGAATAGAGCAAAAAGCCAAATGAAATGCACTTTACCTTACTATTTACCCTACTAAACAAAGCAGCTTGCTTTTCCTATTCCTGGTCTGCAGTTTCTGTATAGTGTTTTATTACCTTGGCTGCCTGTTGGAGCCCTCTGTACAACGGAGGAAGGGAAAAAGGGAGAGGGGGAAGGAGGAAATTGAAACTTGGTGGTCTCAAAAATTTGGAGCCCTAAAACTATAATTTAGAGATAAAATGCACCCCTTTGTTCACAGCAGCACTATTCACAACAGCCAAGACGTGGAAACAATCTACTGAATGTCCATCAAAAGATGAATGGATAAAGATGTGGTACATATATACAATAGAATACTACTCAGCCATAAAAATGAATGAGACAATGCCATTTGCAGCAACATGGATGGACCTAGAGACTATCATCATACTAAGTGAAGTCAGTCAGAAAAAGACAAATACCAGATGATATCACTTATATGTGGAATCTAAAATATGACACAAATGAACTTATTTACAAAGCAGAAACAGAGTCACAGACACAGAAAACAGACTTGTGGTTGCCAATGGGGTAAAGGGGGTGGGGGGAGGAATAGATTGGGAGTTTGGGATCAGCAGATTCAAACTATTATATATAGAATGGATAAATAAAAAGGTCCTACTGTACAGCATAGGGAACTATATTCAATATCCTGTGATAAACCCTAAAAGAATATGAAAAAGAATGTATGTATGTATATATATATATATATATATATATAGCTGAATCACTGTGCTGTACAGCAGAAATTAACACATTTTAAGTCAACTATACTTCAATAAAATAAATTAAAAAAAAAAAAAAACTCAGGGTCCTGCAGAGCCCTATTTGTTTAGGGCAACAATGTGAAAATATCTAACCTATTTAAGAGCGTGTGGGTAAAATTTGGAGAAATCAGTTGGGGGATTTCAGTAGGCTGGGAAAGTACTGTTATTTTTCCCACTTAAAATGAAGATATAGGCTCCTGCCCTGTGAAAATTCACTATGCAATATAGATTTAGAAACTCATTATATTCAGAATGTGAGGGTCACCTGTTTCCACCTATTCCATACCATATCCAAAATTATAACCTACTTTTCATAATGAAGATTATGGAAATTAACATTTCATTTAACAAATGTTACTGAAATCTATATGTAAGACTGTGGCCATAACAGTAATGAATAAGGCAGTCTCTCCCAAAAAAGCAACAAGGAGAATCCAGCAGGCTTTAGCTTTATGAGAACTCCCTAGACTGCAGGTAATCAGGGACTCTGAAGAGAGAGGCTATTTTCCAGCATTACACTGGAGTCTCTGCCACATACTGAAGTATTTACAGAATACATAATGTGAAGAATGGGATTGACTTCAAAATAATCTTGGAGAGGAAGATGAAAATATAGATGAAATAGGAGCGACCCGGTGTTGGTAATTTTTGAAGCTGGGTGACAGACGGTACACAGTGGTAAATGATACTATTTTCTCTACTTTGGTATATTTTTAAGATTTTCCAAAAACAAAATTTTTTTAATTTAAGTCCTTTCAATGAGGAGAAGACTGGCTGATAAAAACTACCCCTTACATTAAAAAAAATTTTTTTTGAAGAAAATAGTCCATGGGGACTAGAGTAAGACAGTCACCTAAGCACATGAGCCTACCTCCCAACATGCTCAAATTCTAGAAATGACAGAATTCACTTAAAAAGATAAATGCATAACCTTGCTGGAAAGAAAATTTTTTAAAAGAAGAAGAGGGCCACCTAAAAAACAGAAATTTGGGAAAAATTCTCAAAACATAAAAAGGACAGGATTAGATTGGTGGGCAAAATCATATCCAAAGACCCTCTCAGGGGAAATGTACCATGGAGGTGGCTGCAGTTCTCTGAGGGATCCAAACTCTGATACAAGGAAAAGGAAGGGGCCCTGGGGATTTCTCTGCCTCCAGACAGGCAATCAGCCTTCTCCCACAATCAGAATTCAAAGATTAGCAATGAGCAATTCTGAAAAATAAATATAATCATAAAATCAATCCATAAGAAACTAACACCAAATAAGAAAATTAAGGAACCAAACTTAGTGGAGCAAAAAAAAAAAAAAAAATCTAAAAATGAATACAATTGACATTCTTACAGATCCACAGGATGCCACACACATTAAAAAAAAAGACCAAATGTCTATGCACTGACTAATCTAGCAGTAGGGATGCAGTGGAGAAAAAGATGGAGAAACAAGATCATTTCTGCCAGAGAGAAGGAAGAGGAGTACTTAATATAGTACTTAATATAGTCAAGTAAGTCCTCCCTGAGAAGATGTTTGAGTTACAGCATAAAAGGCGGGAGAGCAGTCCTGAATGACAAGAAACCTCCAGCATGCCAGAATATGACCAGGCAAGGAGCAGAAAATAGGCTCAAAGGGCTTGGGTAGGACCAAGCTCAACTTTAAGGAATCAAAAGGAGGCTCCCAGCGTGGTAAGGAGGACAGAGGATTCGGGCAATGCAGATCACACTGGGCCTTGCAGGCTACGGTAAGAAATCTGGGTTTTATTCTAAGAGCAGAGGGAAGTCATTAGATAGGTTTTTAGCAAGGAACTGACTATCTGATTTACATTTTAAAAAGATCACTTTGGCTTCGGTGTGGAAAACAGATTAGAGGCAGGCAAGAATGGAAAGGACTGTGGTGGTGTGAACCAAGGATAGCAAGTTGCATTACAGTAAATATACTCAGATTTCATTTATGCTTTAAAAAGAAGATATAGTAAGTATTTCTGTACTGTTTAATTTTTTCTAGTAAGAATGTATTCGTGCGCTTAAAAAGTAAACTGAGGAATGTGTTTTGTTAACAATGTACTGATTAAATAATCACTTGCAATTGAAAACTTTTAGAGAATATTTTGTTAACACCAGAGACATATTTTATAACTAAGCAGCCAATTAAGTCAGGAAAGAAGAGCAAAATAACTCTGCCTTAAATGTTTTCGTCAAACTGTAGTTCAAAGGTATAGCATAATCAGACACTGCGGGGAATATAGATGATACAGACTCTAAAATTTTAAAGTCCTTATCTTTCATAAATACTAAAATATTTATGAATGAAATGATATCATGTGAAATGTTCCAAAATAATCCACAGGTATAGATGAAATAAGATTGGTCATGGGTTGAAAACTGTTAAAGCTGGGAGATTAGTACTTGGGGATTCATGATACCATTCCCCACCTTTGTAAATGTAGAAAATTTCACAAAATAAGGTTTTACTTTAAATCTTTTTAAGAGATAGAGGTGGGAAAATTAAAACAATTAAAGATAGTTCATTTTGATCTTCTAAAGGTAAATTCTAATATAAACGCTACACCCATAAACATTTACAGTTCCTAGTGTAAAATATAAAGGACTGTGCATCACTTATGCAGAAACATGTGTGCAGAAACCATGTTAAAATGATATTAGAGAATGAACTAGGGATGGAGTAAGAATGGTGAAAATGCTGTGTGTGGGCTGTGGAAGGATCCAGCCTGTTACAGTAAGAACAATTAATTACTAGAGCAAGTTGATGGGTTTATCTATGTGTTCTCAACATGTCCGGGAAAGGAGGTAGTCTTCAAATTAGCAAGAAGATTTCAAACATCTCCCATTTACATTTTCTCAAAAGGGAAGATCAGATCAATGTACTGAATAGAAGATTCCAGATTGCCTGAGGAGGTAAGAAATTTGGATACGAGATAAACCATTAGTCACAGTACTTTCCTTATCCAGTCATGAAAATGTCTAACAGGAAAGATGTAACACAAAAAGAAATTAAGAACCTTCTATATGGTGGATACTTTCAGTATATTTATTTCACTTAATTTTCACCACAAACCTAGAAAGTAAACATCTTTCATACTTTTATAACTGAGGAATCTGAGGCTCAAAGAAGTTACTCAACCTGCCTGAAGACTCACAGTAACTGTCACAATAAGATTCAATCCCAAAGCCTAGCTTTCTTTGCACCACAGCTCAGGAAACTTTTCCCCATATAAACCAGGCTAAGCTTTCTTTCCACAGCTACTAAGCCTTGTATGCTTCACTCACTGAACCCATCATTTAATGCAACATTTTAGCCACAATCCTTTCCAACCTCACAAGCGGAGCCTGAAGCCTAGTGGGAACCAAGAACACATTTGCGAAGTTCCTTGAAGTACTTTGTCCAGATGCCCCAGCCAGACATTCTTCATGGAGAGCCACAGCGGTGTCCTGCTTCAACAGGGCTTGACAGAGCCTGGGTCAAACCGTCGCTGCAACACCTCCCCACAGCACCCTGGAGGCCCCTCCTCGGCCACCTGCCAGCATGACCGAGTCCCCCTCGCGGCTGTGCCGGAGCGACCACCAGGACTCGGAGGCCCCCATCAAACCACCAGACCCACCTGGAGCTCTACGCCTCCTACGTCTACCTGGCTGTGTCTTGCTGCTTTGACCCCGATGGTGTAGCTGTGAGGGACACTGCCTAATATTTTGTTCAGCAGTGTCATGAGGAGAGAGAATACGCTGAGAAACTGATGAAGCTGCAGAACCAACGAGGTGGCTGAATCCCAAACTCTTCAGGATACCAAGAAACTAAACCATGACGACTGAGCAAGCTCGCTGAACGCAACAGAACATGGGTTACACTTGGAAAACAGTGTGCATCAGTCCCTGCTGGAACGGCACAAACTGTTCACTGACAAATGATACCCACTTGTGTGATTTCACTGAGACTCACTACCTGAATGAGCAGATGAAATCCGAAGAACTGGGTGACCATGACACCAGCTTGCACAAATGGGGGCCCACGAATCTGGCATGGCAAAGTATCTCTCTTACAAGCACACCCTGGGAGACAGGGACACTGAGAGCTGAGCCTCGGGCTGGCTTCCCATGGCCACAGGGTCACTTTCCTGGTCACCAAGGCAGTGCATGCACATTGGGGTCACCTTTACCTCTTCTATAAGTTGCACTAAAACATCCATCTACGTTCTTTCATTTGTACTATTCCTTCAAATAAAGTAATGTGGTATCCCTCCAAAAAGTTACATATACTGTCACCCCAAAGGTTGAGCTCCTCTCCAAACTAAGTTTCTCTTGCCTTCGATGATTAAAAGAGGTATCCAGCATTTCTCTGTGCCTTTTAAATAAAACTCAGATCTTTCTTATGTTACAATTTTACCCAATGTAATTTCTATTTAATAACGTGATAAGTAAATACCACTTCCTCTACAAGAATTTCAATCACCCAGGGAGAATTATCATTCCTCCAGTGCACCTTGGTCACTTTTCCATAACAGAACTTGCCATAGTGTACATGGCGGTTGTGTAGGCCCCCTTCTCCCCGAAAGAGATGGTGTGTCTCCTAACTGGGATCTTCTCTCACCTTCCTCCACATCCAGCCCCCATGCTACTGCAAGAGCAATCCTCCCAAGATGCACTCCTAGTAACAATTCTGCAGTATTTTCAGGTTGCTGGCTAGATTCAACCTAAGTCCCTTCAGATCTAAAGGCAAACAAGACCCTACTTGATCAGGTCCCTTGATGTGGGCCCAGTCTTACCACCCCTCACTCCTTCACCTCTTACTTTATACCCCTATAACATAATGAACTGGTTGAACTTTCCTGAACATACCAGTTCTTATGCTGCATCCCTTTAAACTTGCTATTCCATGAAAAGGCCGTCCCCACTTGCCCACCTGGAAAATTTCTACTCCTCCATCAGGATTCTGCCCTCAAATGCTGGTTCCTTTGTGAAACTTTCCCTCACTACCTCAGTGAGAAGGTGGGGAAAGTTCCTCCTATGCTCCTGCTATACTGTGCATCCCTCCACTCACAAGTACATCACTTCGCTTTGCAATATCACAGTCTCAGTAAGCTGACCTTCACAGCTTGCCTGCCTCTCACAACCCCCATAGTCCCAAACCTGATCAAAAGCAAGTCGGAGAAAATGAACGGTCTTTTCTTCTCTTAATCACCTAGTTCAGTACCTTGCACAAAGCGGACACTCAATATTTATTGAATGAATGTAACTAAATTCCTTCTTAAATGTATAATTTATCAGAATACCAGAAGCTAAGATATGTAATAACAATTAAAAAATCAAACTTATACTACTACCAAAGACTCATAAAGACACTAATATGTTTCTTAAAAAATTGCAAATGTGGCTGTTTTTGCAATATCTCAACTGTGTTATTTTGAGCCATGGATAATTTTTTATTCCATTGCCACATCCTGGGAGACACTGACAATGAAAGCAGTCTCCTAATTCTGAGAGATCAGACAACCAAACATCCTGCCATCTCCTGAACAGAATTAAACAACAGGTTTCTCCATAGACAAGCATCAACCAAAGTCAGCAAAATATACAGGAAGGACAGGAAAAAAGGTGGAGTAGCTAAGTCTTTCACTGAAGTTACTATTAGAATCTGTCATATTTTAGAGAGCAAAATATAAAGAATTTTAAGAAACATAAAGTTGAGAGGTTAAAAGTATGATGTGCTGAGAGTCACAATCAAGACTGGAGCGGGCTTCCCTGGTGGCGCAGTGGTTGAGAATCTGCCTGCCAATGCAGGGGACACGGGTTCGAGCCCTGGTCTGGGAAGATCCCACATGCCGCGGAGCAACTAGGCCCGTGAGCCACAATTACTGAGCCTGCGCGTCAGGAGCCTGTGCTCCGCAACAAGAGAGTCCGTGATAGTGAGAGGCCCGCGCACCGCGATGAAGAGTGGCCCCCACTTGCCACAACTAGAGAAAGCCCTCGCACAGAAACGAAGACCCAACACAGCCATAAATAAATAAATAAAAAAAACTCAATCCCATTTCTTCCCTCCCTTCCTCCCTCCTTCCTGAAAAAAAAAAAAAAAACACTTGATTCTCATTTAAAAAAAAAAAAAAAAAGACTGGAGCAACCAGACTGAAAAAGGCAAGAACAAAAGGTCACAGATGCTAAGGCTCAAGCCAAGGCCAGGTAGCAGAACAGAAGCAAGTTTAGGGTGATTGTTCAGGTTGGAGCACTTAGAATGTCAGGGAGGAGGAGAACCGTAAGATCATTCTAAAAAGGAACACAAGGGAAAAAAAAAAGTTCTGTCTGTAAAAGGTCCTATCTAAATCCAAGATCAAAGCAAGATGGGGCAGAGTCTGAAAAAAGTCTCATGACAGAAAACAGTGGAATCTGGCCACAGAAAGAGCAAGAAGTTCATTATCTTAGCAATTCCACAGTCAAGTGAGGACCAATGATGAAACAGTTTTAATAAAAATACACTGAGGTGGAAACCCTAGACCTTGTAAGCATCTCTTCCCAATCACTCTAACCTAAAAAGTGTTTTAGTATACAAAGCCAAACTGAAAGGAAGAAAAGGCTGAGTAGTTATGTAGCAAGTACAAATGAACAATGCCTGCACGAAAATCTTCCTGGGTAAACTAGGAAAATAAAATCTATTGTAATCAAGTTTGCTCAATTTCAATGGACATTAGTCTTTGTTTCAATTAACTGTGAAGGCGTAAATGTTGTGATGGGACTCCTTGTTCAAGGAATTTCAACTTGGAAAATAAGTGTGCAATGGTCCTTACCAAAAAAAAAAAAAAAAAATTAAAACCGTCAACCTCACTCATCCATTCTGAAAATATTTATTGCACATCTACTTCACGTCAACATGTTTTAGGTATAGAGACAAGAGTGTTTTCCATAAAGCTAATATTCTAGAGGAACAGACAGACAAGAAATACAAATGAGGTAGTTCAGGACAATATTAAGTTTTATGAAGAAAATACAAAAAGGTAAAGGGAGAGTATTAACTGACCTAGAGCGTGCTTCTTACATAATATGTCAGGACTGAAACATGAATGCTCATTTGGCTGTTCTCTGAAATCTTCAGAGTATAGCAACAACAGGAATAAAGACACTTAGTCAAAAAATGATCTTGGCATTTGGAAGTAAAGTTGATGTGGTAGGAACCTAGCGATGGAAAAGATTAAGATGAAAAGAGATATAAGTAAATAGGAGTCAGATAAGTAAGGCTTTGCAGTATTAGTGGAGTATTAGGTTGAGAAGAGAACAGAAGATGAGAATATAGCAGTAGAGACTACCAACCACTCTTTAAAGTTCTGCTATCAAAACTTTGGAAACACTATAGTTGGAAACACTATAGCATGTTGGAGTGCTGATGTCAATGACCCAGAAGAGGAAGAAAATGATGATACAGGAGAAAAACAATAACTGTAGAAGCAATATTTTCAGAAGGCAAGAGGAAATGGAATCCAGGGCATAAGTATAGGAATTGGATTTTGCCAGGAATAGAGATGCTTTATCCATTAATATAAGGAAATTAGCAGAATGGGTAGAGATGCAAGTAGGCTAGTAAATTCAGAGGTAGAAAGAAGAGGAAATTGCCCTGTGGCGGCTTTCATTTTCCCAATAAAGATAAAGTCTAAAAGAATGAGGCAACAGAAGAAAGAAAAGGAGGGTTTAAATTGGAGATTTAAGGAAAGAGGAAAAGGTCTGAGACACTGATTTTCAATAGACATACTAGGGAATTGTAGGAATGTTAGCAGTAATGAGTGTGCATTTGAAATAGAGATTATATGCTTAGAACGAGACCAGTCAGCAAGGTTATCTTCATTTTTCTCCATCCATGTTCAGCTCTGAGGTTTGACAAACAAGTCGGCCAAGGTGGGATTTAATCAGTTCAAATTTTGCCAAGTGAGTAAAACAAAAGAGTACAGGGGCAAGAAAATTAAAGGCTGTTTTCAGTGGAGTGACTACAAGATGGACCACTAAATCTACACTGAGAAAGTAGGGAAGAAGACTTGGATGCTTCACAAAGCATGTTTTATATCCCCAAGCGGTCTGTAAACTCAAAGACAAAAACCAAGAGTTCTATACTACATATACCTCACCAAAGAACACTACAGTGAAGCCTCTGCTAACTGATTAAATGAGTCTTCTCCACATGCCAGAACTCCACATAACATAAACTCATCAGATTTTTTAAACTTATTAAAATGTTTTTTAAAAAGCAACATTCCAAAGATCTTGAAAAATCAATTTATGGTTGACATGACGTTTTTGTTCTTAAGAGCAGGTGATTGGGTTCCCATGATTATTTCCATAGAAACAAAGATTAATAGCCGGACAATAACCAAAGGAACCCTGGCAATAGAAATTAAACTTAACCACCATTAATTACCTTCATATGGGAAAGTAAAGCCTAATTACTATGGGGCACCCACCTCAGAACAACTCCCCCTGTCCCACAGAATCTAATCAACTGCATTTCTGGGCACTTAGCAATGCTAACTAGTCAAATGAATTGGGACTTGGACACTACTGCTAACTATAGCCTATATCATTAAATGAATTTAAAATAATTCTAGAAGCAATCTGATCATCTGCTAAAATACTTAGTTTATAAGAATCTCCCCTTATCCTCAGGGAACACATTCCAAGACTCCCAGTGGATACCAACACCACGGATAGTACCGAACCCTATATATACACTATGTTTTTTCCTATACATACACACCTATGATAAAGTTTGATTTATAAATTAAACACAGTAAGAGATTGACAACAATAATAAAATAGAACAATTATAACAATACACTGTAACAAAAGATGTGAATGTGGTCCCCTCTTCTCAAAATATCTTACTGGACAAATATAATGCCTTTTCCATCTTAACTAAGCACTTATCACACACTGTGGCCGCACCCTTTGCAGTCTGAGTTGCGACAGCCAAACTAGCACAAATTTCTTTTTCCTTTTCCACAGTTTTACGGATAGAAGATTCGTTCTTAACGTGGAAATCAGCAACCTCGGCATACAATTTTTTTTCTTTCCTTACTAAGTCAAGGGCTTTCCCTTTTTCACTTAAAGGAAGCACTTCACGGCTTCTCTTTGGCATATCCAAATTTCCAAATTGTCAGCATCACTAGGCTTGCATTTTGGGGCCTTTATTAAGTAAAATAAGGGTGACCTGAACACAAACCCTGATAATCCAGATAGCTACTAAGTGACTAACAGGTGGGGTACATGGGACAAAGGGATGATTCATGACCTAAGTGAGACAGCGCGAGATTGCATCATGCTACTCAGAAAAGTTCGCAATTTAAAACTTATGAGTTGTTTATTTCTGGGATTTCCCATTTAATATTTTCAGACCACAGTTGACCACAAGCAATCGAAACCGAGAAAAGCGAAACCGCAGATAAGGGGGGACTACTGTATATAAATTACGGAAAGTCCTTTGTTTTCGCTACTTTATTCTTTTCATATTTAAATAATGTCAAGAAAATCCTAGAGAACACAAAACATACTTTTAGTAAGTTAGATTCATATAAAAAGTATCACCATCTTTTGTACTCAGGAGATTTCTATTCTTTTCCCAATGTCCAAAATATATGGTTTAGTCAGATCAGTTCAGTGAAATAAAGAAAAATTGAGTCCTGAAAGAATGTTAAGGAAGAAAAAGAGATAAAAGAAGGTTTGGTTCCCAGGTTGTGTTCCTACTTAAATCACCAAATAGAACACACCATTAGCAGAGAATTAAAACAGCTTCCTTATCTGTAATATGAGAATACTGAAGTAGATACTTATACTAAAGTTTTCTTTCTGCTCCAAAAATTCTATTCCCAAACTAGTGCTTTGGACTTCCCTCTTTCAAAGGCCTTTTTGAAAAGGGATGCTAAAAGATTTAACCTTTCAATTCATGAGCCTATCACATATTTTCTTTCTCTGAATTACAATTAACAGAAAAGCCTAGAAAAAAAAAAGATGAATATTTTAAATCAGAAAAAAACTAGGCCAGCTAAGCTAATTATTGGTGACAGTCTCCAACATATGCAAGTTCTTGTTTCTCATTCACTCTTCTCACACCCATTCTCGTTTATTTCTTCTCTCCCCAAGCCTTAAGCCTAACAGTGGGATCACACAGTCCTGAATGTCTCCAGAGGACTTTTAGGTTAGAGAACCCAGAGGCAGAACTTATTGGGAAAACAGGAGCTAACCGTTTGCTAATGAAAGTCAGAGGTTCTTTCTTATCTTTATATCCCCATCACCAAATAAAATAATAGATATGTAATAACAGATACCTAAGTTAACTCCGCTATATAATTTATTACACCAGTGATTCTCACCAGTGATTTCTTTTTAGAAATGCAAAATTTCAGGTCCCACTTAGACTTACTGAATCAAAAATTTGGGGAGTAAGTTTCAGCACTCTGTTTAAAAAGCTCTCCAGGTGATGCACACTCAAGCTTGAGAACCGCTGTATTAAACATGTCAGGAAATCACCTTCCTGTTCATTACTGCTGGGGGCAAGCAAACAAACAAAAATGCTGATTTTTCTCAGCTGCCACCACTTACAAATGCTTGGGCCCACATTATGCTGTCAACCACTTAACTTCTGTTTCCAGCCCACACACAAGATGAACTTTAGAGTCAAATAACTTGAGTTAAACTTATGGCTCTTAGAGTTAACAGCTGTGTGACGTTATCCAAGTTAATTAAACTCTTGGAGCCTCAGTTCCCTCATCTGTAAAGTAGAAGTAACATCACATACCTCCATGAATAAGAGACAGCTTACAGAAAGGTGTCTAGGACAGCGTCTGGCACACAGCAGACCTTCAATAAATGTAAGATCTTTTTCCTTTCTTCCCTACCACCTGTACCAAGTCCCTGCTACTTTACACAGACAACACCCTAAAGAAGACAGCACTTTAGCACCCCTCTGAGAAATGTTACCAATGCCTCCCATACAGAAAAGCTCTCTAGTGAGGTTTTTCTTCTGGAAAATACCACAGGAGAGACATGAACTGTTAAGAGTCCTACAGAACAGCGATTCTAAAAAGGTGGTCTACAAGCTAGTGGAAAAAGCAAATCATTCAAAAGTGTGTACCTGTGTAACTTAAAAAATAATTGATGTTAAGCACAATATAGGCAACTTTCTCTTTAGTGGCCATAATTAATTAATGACAACTGGGGATTAACGCTAAACTTCACCGGGTAGGAGGTGTTAACATCAGAAAACGCAAAAGAACTGGAATACATGACCTATATTAAAGTGGTCCAGGCATTCAAATTTCACTGTCAAATTCTTTGCCCCAATGTTATCACACTATATATCTTGATTTTGGGTTCCAAAAAATATATGGTCTCCAGGGGAACCCCCCCCTCCAAAAAAAAAACCACTGCCATAAATGACACCTAAAAATTGGAGAGTATTACTCCTTTTTGTAAGTTTATAATTTTGAGGGGATTTTACCATAAACAATTCCCAACTTCAGCTCCTCACTCCCTCTAATATTAAGTCCAATATTAAAATGTTTAATTTGACTACTAGCCTATTCATGGGGACGAAAATAGGTCAGTGCACGTGGTATGTCATTATACTCGAATATTTCGCAGGGTAACCAAGTTAGGAGCATCAACGGGCACTTGCAGGTTTCACTCGTACTCCTCAAGCTGACAACTAAGACGGGACAGCCCTCCGTTTCTGCTGTTCTGTTACAGTAGCCAACATTCCCAACTGTAGGACCGTAGTGAAGCTTAAGCATTCGTATCTTCTTACGGGGACATTTTTTCAGAGAACTCGTAAAAGGAAAGCTGAACCAACAACAGGCTGGGAACTGCAAAGCCACAAACTTAGTGCCCTGCCCGCCGGGAGCTTGAATGCCTGCACCGGCTCCTTAACGCAGCAACCTAACAACTTCTAGACACAAGACAGAGCAGAGCGGGGTGATGGTTACTCACTTTTAACATTCAACACTGTCCCCCTCACCTTACCCAGCAGGACATTCTCCCCACCGCCAACCCCCCGGAACTCCAAAGCCAAAGAAGCTACCCCCCCCCTTGGGCTACCTTTACCGCCTCCTCCCAGCACCACTGACCAAGAGTCCCCAGGCGCCAAGCGAGGGTCCCGAGCGAGGCCGGGAGCCGACGGCTGCCCGGGTCTCCGCGTCCCAGGACGCCCCAGAAGCCGCTGCCCGGTGCCTCGCTTCCCCCCGACCCCATGGGCCCCACTCCTGACTCCAAACCTGCTGTCCCGGCCCCGCGGCCCGCCGGTCCCCGCACCTCTTCCCCAGACAAACCCGGAACCGGGAGCCGGCCCCCGCCCAGGGGCGGGCTTAGGCCCAAGACAGGCCGCGGAGTCCC
The DNA here is from genome assembly GCF_009873245.2 of Balaenoptera musculus. Taxonomy (NCBI): domain Eukaryota; kingdom Metazoa; phylum Chordata; class Mammalia; order Artiodactyla; family Balaenopteridae; genus Balaenoptera; species Balaenoptera musculus. The sequence continues at coordinate 65,306,038 of NC_045802.1, read as the reverse complement.
CGGCTCCCACCCCACCGCCCCGGCCGCCCCGAGACTCGTGCCGGGACCGAGGCGGGGAAGCGCTGCGAGGCCTGGCCCGGGAGCCCCCTCCTCCGGCCGGGGCAGGACACGACTCACCCTCGTACTGTAGGTCCACCAGGACGAGCAGGAAGGGGAACACCGAGCCCAGCCGGCTGGTCACAGAGCCGGGGGCCACCATGTCCGAGGACGCGGTCGTTCAGGAGGAGCAAAGGTGCGGGGCCCACCAGCCCCGGCCGGCGCTCACGCTGCAGCTGCGCCCGCCGTCCGCTCTTACTCGGGCCTAAGGCGGCTGGCGCCCCGCGGAGGAAGGCAGCGGTGGGCGGGGCCCGGGCGGGGCTACGCCCCGAGCGCCGCCGCCGCCCAATCGCCTTCTTCCTGGCCACTTTCCTACTGGGCTCGCCGGGGTCGTGGTTCGCGCTGATAGGCTGTGGGGGCCGCCGCCCCCGCCCCTTCTCTGATAGGATAACGTGGAAGCACGAGACAAGACTGCGTCCGCCTGCGGTGGAGCTGTCAGGAGCTGCAAACCGCCGCGGCGGGCCGGAGGGAGGCGGCCGGGGAGCTGTGTGGCAGCCGCCGAGTCCGCATGCGCAGGCCGCGGAAGCCTTTTTGGGCCGGTCTCCGCGCGCTGGGTTGGCGAGGAGGAGGACGTCAGCAATCCGAGGTTTTCCAGTGTACTGTTTGGAGAAAGGTGAATCCGCCGCGTCCGCAGTGCGAAGCCAAACCTGGCCCCAGGAAGTCTGCGTGGATCGGGGAACAGGACAAAGTGGCAGAGCCTGCTACCTCCCTCTGAGAGTCTCGGAACCTACACGGACCGCCCTAAAGAGCTGTGGAGAAACGATCAGGAGAAACTCGGGCTCAGTAAAGTAGGGTGAGCCGATGGAGCCGGGAGCATGTCAGGACAACCAGGTACATTAGGGACGTAAGGGAGGTAAGTGAGAATGGCATAGAAGATTGGCACCCATTCCCCGACTGTCCAGTGGACCAGCGTGTCCAGAAAAAGAGCAAGTCTGGAAGATTTTGTGCAGAAGAAACCAGGGAAGCACAGCAGCTAAGAGAGCAAAGGGCTCCTGAGAGTGCAGCCAACGTCAACTATAAGGAAAAAAAGAGAGACCTGTTAGGACGGATCTTGTATCTTGTGCTCAAAAGAGGAAACTCAACAAGGTAAAATTCAAGTTACACAATTTGGCGTTAAACTTGTTCACCGCCACTTCCTCCGGCGTCCTCAACACAACGCACACTATGCACCAGTGATGTTTCACATGGGACGAAACAGTAATGCCTTTCTGTGTTAAGCGTTGTCAAGTGCAAACTTATTACTTTACCAGTGGGTATGCATTTGCTACCTTGGTGCTACTGCACACTTTAGAACTCATGAATGATAAATGGCATAGTGAATTCGTTATTTCCTAAAAATACACTCAGGAGGGTAAAAGCTTTCTAAGCTTTTATTCCAGAGGGAACTAAGCAAAGGAAATGGTTTGGAGAAAGGGAAAACAAACAAAACACTGAGTCCCTCAGTAGTTGTGGTGGAAAGCAGTATAATATAATGTAAAGAGTGGAGGATTCAGATTCAAGAAATGTAGTTCCACACCACAGCTCTTATCTAGGTTATCTTCATCTGTAAAATGGGTATGATACTGATGGCCTCAAAGGTTTGTTTTGAGGTTTCCTGAAGTGGGTAAAAATTCTTGTAAATTATAAAGTATTATACAAATGTTACTTATCCTTCTAACAAGAGCGAATCATGAGGCTCCTCTTTGCTTTTTTTTTTTTTTTTTTTGGTTTCTCCTTTTCCTTATCGACCATCACAAGGTGGTGTTAGTGAAAAAACAGCAATGATTTCAGTGTCTACAAGTAGTGAAGACATCATCCAGATGAGGTACCGTTGCCAAGGCAGCCAACATTGCTGATCAAAATGGAGAAAGAGTTTTGTAAACAAATAATACTACTCCATGAATTATCACCAGAATGCTGCCTGTGATTCTGGTCTTAAGGAAGAAGCAGTGCTAAAGAAGTTCTAAGGATGGAAATTAAAAATGATTAACGAGAGGATAGACCTTGTGCTATAGATAATAAAAATAACAAGGGCCTTCATTGTTGAGTGATTTTGGAAATTCATTGATCAAATTGCATAGCCATGAATCCTAAAGTCTTAAAACTAAGATTTACAAAGTATCTCTTGAAAGAGATAATTTTACAACAAAGAAGGAAACATCATTTGAAACAGCAATGTGTTCAGTGCTATAATTATCTTTATATGTATAAAATGCTTAGGAATGTTTTCTCCAATGTTCATCTGGGCATAGTTTTCACCTGATCACTCTTGCCAATAAAACCAAAGTAATCCAGTGATTGTAGAGAAAATTATAAATATTGTTTGCATTTATCAACATTTATGCAGTCCTTTTTATTTTTATTTATTTACTTTTAAAATATTTTATGTATGTATGTATTTATTTGGCTGCACCAGGTCTTAGTTGCAGCACACGGGATCTTTACTTGTGGCATGTGTGTGAGATCTACTTCCCTGACCAGGGATCAAACCCAGGCCCCCTGCATTGGGAGCACAGTGTCTTAGCCACTGGACCACCAGGGAAGTTCTGCAGTCCTTTTAAAATTAAGCATAAACACCACACTGTAATTGATAGAACCTATTCATTATGATAGTAAAAGACAAAATAATGGTAGAATATTTAAATTGCACTATATGCAAAACCAGCAATATTATATAATTTCTAATATATAAAAATATATTGATCTATGTTTATTGACCAGAAAAATAATTTTGGTAGAGAGTAGTGGACAGATCTAGAACACATTTTTTGGAGGAAAGGAGATCAGATTTGCTGATGGATTAGCTCTGGGGAGAAGTAAATGTTCAAAAGCAAATATGATACTTATAACATCTTTTTGCACCACATTAAAAACAAAATAGGCAACATTATAATGAACATAATGAATGCTGAAGTATACATCCTTCTGCATTTATCTTTATGAACTTGTGCTTTCATTTCTATAAAAGGGATTTCTAAAAGTGGGATTGCTTTGTCAAAGAATGTGTACACTTAAAAATTTAAGATGAGGATGTCCCTGGCGGTCCAGTGGTTAAGACTCCGTGCTTCCACTGAAGGGGGTGCGGTTGGATCCCTGATCAGGGAACTAAGATCCCCCCATGCCGTGCGATGCGGTCAAAAAATTTAAAAAAATAAATAAATAAAAATTTAAGATTATTGTCAGATTATTTTCCCTAAAAGTCAGGGTAATTTGTATTCCTAACAACTATTTATGCCCCCACATACTCACCATCACTAGATATAATTGATTTTCATAGTTCTTGACAAGCTGATGGTAAAAACTTACCCTTCTAAGTCAAGTTTACTACTTGATTGCAGGGATTTGGGGACTCTGATCAAACTTTGGTGTCCTCATGTAAACATTCGGCTTTAAAACCATGTCCTGTCTTCTGTCTGCTTGTCCACCCTCTTTTATGTTAGGAGGCTTCTGGCCACATCAGTCTCTGCTTCCTTCATCACATCGTTTTCTCTTGCTTTTGACCTTCTTGCTTCTGTCTTGTAAGGATCTTTGTAATTAATTATTTAGGGCATACTTGGATAATCCAGGATATTCTCTCCCTGCAAGATCCTCAATTTAGTCACATCTGCAAAATCCCTTTTGCCATAAAAGATAACGTTGTCAGGGGATCAGAATGTCGACATCTTCAGCGGGAGCACTATTCAGCTTAACATGATACTCCCCCCACTTCAGGAGATAGACCTTAAGTCCCCTCTCCCTTGAATGTGGGCTGGACTTATTGACTAACTTTTAAAGACTAGAGTGTGGAAAGGGGAGAGTGGAGTAACTTTACAGTGGAGAAACTGGCAAACACTACCTTGGCCAGGTGGTCAAGGTAAACATTACCAATATTAAGTTATATTGATCCCATATAACCCCCTGATATGAGGTCAGAAGAAGGACACTTCACTTCTGTGATATTCTTTCCATTGTATAACCTAGTCTAAACATGAAAAAAATTCACATTAACCAAAATTGAGGGACAGTCTATAAAATACCTGATCAGTACTCCTCAAAACTTAACAGACCAGGGGAAACTAAGGAGACAGGATGACTGACAGGTCTGTCTTAAACCAGATCCAGAAATAGAAAATGGATGTTACTGGGAAAACTACTGAAGTCCAGATAAAGTCTCAAGTTTAGTTAATAGTAATGGGCCATTACTAACTTTCTTAGTTTTGACAAATGTACAGTGATACAGTGATTGTATGTAAGATGTTGGCAATAGGAGAAAGTAAATAAGTGTTTAGGACCGCTCTGTAGTATCCTTGCAGCTTTACTCTAAAATTATTTCAAAAATAAAAGTGTACTTAATTGTGAAGGGCCTGAGTATTTTTAAATCAACTGTAATGAGTGTTTGTATCAAATGAGTTTTTCTGCATCTAAACTTCCTTTTCCTTGAAGAAGGAAGAGAGTTAGTACTTTACAGAAATAGTTTCTTAGTTGTCTGAAACCAGCTCCTCTCTTTTCTTTCCTGTTTTTCCTCTCTTTTCCCTTCACTTGGGAAATTGTTGATTACTTGATTTAAAATCTGTTACGTACACGCTCTAGGAATATTCTAGTCCAGATAATCAAAATATCTATAAGAAAAAGTTCATTAACTATACTTTTTGTTTTTTAAAATATGAACAAGTACATGTAAATGACAGCCTGTGTTAAAATAATTATTAGATAAATTTTTGAAGCATAACTTAAAGATTCTTTAACATTGGTCTTGGAATACAAGGTTTTAAATTGTATTTTTAAAGGTTCATGTACTATTTCTGATAAATAGGTGAATCTTTGGACAATTGGGATGAGTTAATATTGATTTAAAGATAGCTCTATGTTCACCCTCATGTTCATTGCAGCATTATTTACAATAGTCAAGACATGGAAACAACCTAAGTGTCCATCAGCAGATGAATGGATAAAGAAAATGTGGTATGTATAAACACACACAATGGACTAGTATTCATCTATGAAAAAGAAGGAAATCCTGCCATTTGAGACACATGAATGGACCCTGAGGTCATTATGTTAAGTGAAATCTCAGACAGAAAAAGACAAATACTCTACGATCACTTATATATGGAATCTAAAAAACCTAACTCATAGATACAAAGAATAGGGAATTCCCTAGTGGTCCAGTGGTTAGGACTCCTCGCTTCCACTGCTGGGGGCCCAGGTTCAATCCCTGTTCAGGAACTAAGATCCTGCAAGCCACGTGGTATGGCCAAAAAAAGAACAAACTAGTGGTTGCCAGAAATGTGGGAAGGGGAGGGTTGCGAAATAGGTGAAGGTGGTCAAAAGGTACAAACTTCCAGTTACAAGATAAATAAGTCCTGGGGATGTAATGTACAGCATGGTGACTATCGTTAACAACACTGTATTGTATATTTGAAAGCTGCTAAGAGAGTAGATCTTAAAAGTTCTCATCATAAAGAAGAAAATTGTAAATATATGTGGTGATGAAAGTTAACTAAACTTACTGTGGTAATCATTTTGCAACATACACATATACCAAATCATTATGTTGAACACCTAAAACTAATACAATGCTATATGTCAAATTATATCTCAATAAAGAAAGAGACAGGGACTTCCTTGGTGTCGCGGTGTTAAGAATCTACCTGCCAACGCAGGGGACACGGGTTCGAGCCCTGGTCCATGAAGATCCCACATGCCGCAGAGCAACTAAGCCCGTGAGCCACAACTACTGAGCCCACACGCCACAACTACTGAGCCCATGCGCCACAACTACTGAAGCCTGAGCAGCTAGAGCCTGTACTCCGCAACAAGAGAAGCCACCGCAATGAGAGGCCCGCGCACCGCAATGAAGAGTAGTCCCTGCTCGCCACAACTAGAGAAAGCCCATGCGCAGCAACGAAGACCCAATGCAATCAAAAAATAAATAAATGAATAAGCACAAGCACAGAGGAAAAATTAGATAGTGAATTCCATGAAAATTTAGAAATTTTGTGCTTCAAAGGACACCATCAAGAAAATGAAGACAATGCACAGAATTGGAGATAAATTGCAAATCATATGTGGTAAGGGACTTTATCCAGAATATATAAAGAACTCTTAGAACTCAGGAATAAAAAGACAACCCAATTTTAAAAATGGGCAAAGGATCTGAATAGGCATTTTTTCCAAAGAAGATATAAAAATGACCAATAAGTACATGGTTAGCCACTAGGGAAATGCAAATCAACATGACAACTTCACACCCACTAGGATGGCTGTAATAAAGATGAGCATTAGCAAGAGTTGGTGAGAGTATGGAAAAATGGGAACACCCACATATTGCTATAGGGAATGTAAAATGGTACAGCCACTTTTAGAAAAGAGTTAGACATCAAAATGTTAAACACAGAGTTACCATGTGACCCAGCAATTCCACTCCTAGGTATATAGTTTAGGGAAATGAAAACATGTTCACACAAAATGTTGTATACAAACATTCCTAGCTATTATATGTTCATAACAGTCAAAACGTGGAAACAGTCTGGGTGTCCATCAACAAGAGAATAGGCAAACTGTGCTAAAAATCATAAAATATTATTTGGCTATAAAAAAGGAATGAAGTATTGATGCATGCTACAACCTGGATTAACCTTGAAAAAGATTATGCTAAGTGAAGGAAGCTGGTCACAAAAGGCCACAAATTGTATGCTTCCATGTATGTGAAATGCCCAGGATAGGTAATTCCATACAGGCAGAAAAATTAGTGGTAGCCTAGGGCTTGGAGTAAGGATGAATACTAATGGGTATAGGGTTTCTTCTTGGGATGATGAAATTCTAAAATTAGGTAGTGGCGAAGTTTGCACATATCTGTGAATATACCAAAAGCCACTGAGTTACAGACTTTCAATGGGTGAATTTTATCTCACGTGAATTATCACTTTAAAAAAAATTTTAAGGACTTCTCTGGTGGCACAGTGGTTAAGAATCCACCTGCCAATGCAGGGGACACGGGTGTGAATCCTGGTCTGAGAAGATCCCACATGCCGCAGAGCAACTAAGCCCGTGCGCCACAACTACTGAGCCTGTGCTCTAGAGCCCGCGAGCCACAGCTACTTAAGCACGCACGCCCAGAGCCCGTGCTCTGCAACAAGAGAAGCCCGCGCACTGCAACGAAGAGCAGCCCCGGCTCGCCACAACTAGAAAAAGCCTGCGTGCAGCAACGAAGACCCAACGCAGCCAAAAATAAATAAATAAATGAATTTTTAAAAATTACATTCGCTTCTTAAAAAAATTTTTTTAAGTAAAGGAATGGAAAAACATTTATCATGCAGACAGTAATCAAAAGAAAGCTGGAGTAGGTACCTAAAATAGTCAAACCTATAGAAACGGAAGGTAGAATAGTGGTTGCCAAGGGCATAGGGGAGGAAGAAGTGGGGAGTTGTCCAAGAGGTATAGAGTTTCAGTTTTACATGATGAAAAAGTTCTAGAGATCTGTTGCACAACAATGTGAATATACTTGACACTACTGAACTACACACTTAAAAAATGGTTAAGATGGTAAATTTTTTACCACAATTTAAAACTTTTTTTCAGATCTCAGCACAGCTGCAGAAAAACACATCTAGAAAAAGAAAGAAAGCTGGAGTGACCGATTACATTAGTATCAGACAACGTAGAATTCAAAGGAAAGAAAGGAAAATTATCAGGGATAAAAAGGGACATTACAAAATGATGAAAGGAAAATAGATAACTAATGAGAACCTGCTGTATAGCACAGGGAACTCCACTCAGCGCTCTGTGGTGACCTAAATGGGAAGGAAATCCAAAAAAGAGGGGATATACGTATACATATAGCTGATTCACTTTGCTGTACAGCAGAAACTAACACAGCATTGTAAAGCAACTATACTCCAATTTTTTAAAAAAAAGTGATGAAGGGATCGATTCATCAAGAAGACATAACAATTCTACATGAAATACTCCTAACAACAGAGCTTCAAAAGATATAAGCAAAAACTAGCAGAACTGAAAGGAGAGACATTCACAATTTTAGTTGGAGAGGTCAATACTCTCAGTAATACATAGAATGAGTAGACAAAATCAGAAAGGAAAAATCAGTACACAGACTGATCATCAGGCAACTAAATTTAATTGACATTTATAGAACACCTCACCCAATACACTTTAAGTGCACATGAAACATTCACCAAGATAGGTCATAAAACAAACCTTAACCAATTTAAAAGAATTGAAATTATAAAAGAATTAGAAGAATTTAAACTACATAAGGTATGTTCTCTGATCCACGATAACAATTAACCTAGAAATCAATTAACAGAAGAGTAGTAGGAAAATCTCCAAATACTTGGAAACGACACACTTTTAAGTAGTCCACGGGTCAAAAAGGAAGTCTCAAGGGAAACTAGAAAATATTTTGACTCCAATAAGAATGAAAATACAACATACCAAACTTTCTGGGTAACAGTTAAAGCACACAAAGTCCAGCGCAGGTCCTGTACAGCTTTCTACAAGTAGTGAACAATGTATCCAAGCTGTTGTAACTTGCCACAGCATACTAGGTCTTGTGTTTGCCTAGGGATGGAAAGAAAGATCTTCAATCCAGATGTGACATGTTATTTACATCTCGATTGGCTACAGCTAGTGCCATGACTCCACATAACTTGAAAGGGATGCCGAAGTTTGTTGGGGCACCCAGATCATCAATGAGTCCTAATATACCCATTACGTGAGCAAGACTAACAAGGTTACACGGACCAGGGCGGTAACGGCAAAGGTGGAAGGAAGTGGTAGGATTTGGAATATATTTTGGAGGAAGAGCCAATAGGACTCCTGATAAATGTCGGGGTGTAAGAAGGGGGGAAGGCAGGAAGGAGGCCTAATTTATGAAAACGAGTAAGTCACTTTAGGAGCCTGACAGAGGAAATAGCAAGGGCAAAGGCTTTGAAATGGAAACAATCTTATGGTGTTTTAGGAATAGAATGTTGAAATGTAATAAACTTAGGGGACAGTAGTATGACATGAGGTCAGGAGGTAGGCAGGAACCAGATCATATAGTGCCATTTAGGCTGTTAAGGGAGTTTCTTATCTTATTCCATTGAAAATAGGAAGTCACTGGAGGGTTTTAAACAAAGGGCTGACATTATTAGATTTAGATCTAAGAGCAATCATGCCAGCTCCTGTATGAACAAAAAGATCTTAGAGGGATAAGCCGTGAGCCAGTTAGGAGGCTATTGTTGTAGGCCAGGTGAAAGATGACGGTAGCTTGAACTATGGTAACAAGAGATGGAGATGGAGAGAAGCAAACAAATTTGGCATGTATTTTGGTGGTAATAAATGGGATAGATCGGAGTAGGACCAAGTGAGTAATCAGGTTACTTTCATTCAGTTAACTACTGCTTAATTGCAACACCAAAGTATAGCCAAAATATTTTTGATAGCTATTTAGTCTCTGCAAAGACCAACTGGCAATCAGATGCAAACTGTTCACTTGTTAAACCTCTGTTTACAAATTCATAGCAATTATATGGAAACTAAAACAAGAAAACAAGCAAACAAAAGAAACTTGCTGGAGCCTAAGCCAAGATAAGTATTTCCATGGACTAGAAACGGGAAGAAACACCACAAAATCACGTGTAAGCAGAAGCCAGGGGAATGCCAGCCACTGTTTTTGATCTAGGAAGGGACCAAAAGTAATCCGGAGACAGTCTCCTTGTTCTCCTGGGTGCTTGACACCACCAGCAGCAGCTCTGTTACAGCTGCTTGTTTACATGGAATTGTAGAAACCTACGAATGGGGAATCAAGCTGCTCCTGGCTGGCTCTGCAATTTCAGTCTGGAACTGCCAGTATAGGACAGGAGAGAGTAAGCATAGAGAAAGAAAAATGGACACACAAGGAAGCAAATAAACAAAACCTGACTTTTCCACTCCAAATGGAACTGCAAAATAAAACTGCAAAACATATCAAGAACTCTAATGCTAAAATAGACAGGCAACAAATCAACTGAAACTGAACTCACTTAAGAGGAAGTTAATTGAATAGACTAAGGAGGCTTACAGACATACATAAAGAAATCACATCCATACTTACAAGAAAGAATGGAGGACTTCCCTGGTGGCGCAGTGATTAAGAATCCACCTGCCAATGCAGGGGACACAGGTTCGATCCCTGGTCTGGGAAGATGCCACATGCCTCAGAGCAACTAAGCCCATGCGCCGCAATTACTGAAGCCTCGTGCCACAGCTACTGAAGCCTGCACGCCTAGAGCCCCTGCTCTGCAAACAAAAGAAGCCACCTCAATGAAGCCTGTGCACTGCAATGAAGAGTAGCCCCCACTCGCTGCAGCTAGAGAAAGCCTGCGCTCAGCAACGAAGACCAAATGTAGCCAAAAAATAAATTAATAAAAAAAAAGAATGGAATAAAAATGGCATAAATGAAACAAGAACAGGTGGTTGTAAAAAGTAATTGTATTAATTGCCTAGGGCTACCATAATAAATTACCACAAACTGGGTGGTTTTATTACGAACCAGGTTGGTTTGCCCACTCACAGCAAGCCAAAACGCTGACACTACTAGGTTTGCCACAAATAATGCATTTGTTCGCAGGCAGCCAAGCGAGGAGAGAGAGAACAAGTCTCAGACCTGCCTCCGCAAAGGCAAGGGGCTGAGGCATTTTGGGGATAAAGAAGTAGAGTGGTCGGAGGCACGGGGATCGTAGGGAAAGGTGATTAGAAATAAGAAAAAGGTAAGGTAATCATCGTTTTGCACAGGTGTAACTAAGCTACAGGCTTCTTCACTGGGACGCATTTTCAGAAAATGGCGGCGTGTGCATGTTCCAAGGGTGGAGTTTTAGACCCTCTGACGTCAAAAGTTCACCTAGCAGGGACTTTCCTGGTGGCGCAGTGGTTAAGAATCTGCCTGCCAATGCAGGGAACACGGGTTCAAGCCCTGGTCCGGGAAGATCCCACATGCCGCAGAGCACCTAAGCCCGTGTGCCACAACTATTGAGCCTGTGCTCTAGAGCCCCCGAGCCACAACTACTGAGCCCACGTGCCACAACTATTGAAGCCTGAGCGCCTAGAGCTCGTGCTCCGCAACAAGAGCAAGCCACCGCAATGAGAAGCCCACGCACTGCAACGAAGAGCAGCTCCCGCTCGCCACAACTAGAGAAAGCCCGCGTGCAGCAACGAAGACCCAATGCAGCCAAAAATAAATAAATAAATAAATTATTTTTTAAAATTTCTCCTAGCGGACACTGGTGCATGCCCTGCTGGAGGGTGGGTGGTCCTAACCAGTCTTAACCGGCTCGAGCTAGAACTAGACACAGCTGACTCCAACTTCCTGAAAAACAACTCAGGCAAACACCTTGTTTAGGCTACATGCTGCTTGGAGGACATGCAAGGTTTTTGTAGCAACAATTAAGATGGCCTTGATCAACGAAGGCAGGTTACAGGTGTAATGGATTTCACCCGTGGCTTCACTTAAAAACAACAGAAATTTATTCTCTGATAGCTCTGGAAACTAGAAGACCAAAATCAAGGTGTTGACAGGGCCACACTCTCTCTCTGAAGGCTCTAGAAAAGAATCCTTCCTTGCTTTTCCCTCATTTTTCATGGCTCCCAGCACTCCCTGGCGTTCCTTAGCTTGTAGCTGCATCATTCTACTCTCTGCCTCCATCTTTGCATGGCATTCTTCTGTGTGTCCTCTCCTTTTCTTCCTGACAAATTACATGTGCAAAGACCCTCTTTCCAAATAGGGCACAGTGTGAGATCTCCGTGGACATGAATTTTGGAGTGATGAGCACGATTTAACCCACAACAATAATTAATAAATAATCTTTGAAATTAAAAGTGGTCCCTAAAATTAAAAAAAAGCTTAATACACCATACGTACACACACACACACACTCACAGCCTAATAGATGGAATAAGCTCTAGAACACAAAGTGAGAGAATTAATATTAGAAGACCTTTAAAAACATATCAGTATCAGAAACTCTTAGAGCAAGCACACACCCAAACCTTAGTAAGGACTGGAAACCCTTAGAAAATATTAGAAAATCTGAGCAAAAATTTAACAAGCTTTATCTAACTCTGTATCTAACAGCTCTATATATAGAGAGAGATGATGATCTGTCTAGTAAATAGGAAATTTTTTTACGAGGACTCATGAAACATTTTCAAAAATCTACCAAATACTCGTCCCACAGAGGAAGTTTTACAAATTCCTAAGGATCATTACTATACGTTTTAAGTTCTCCATAATGCAATTAAATTGAAAGTCAACAATAAACAGATTTTTCCAAGTCCTGGAAACAAAAAATGCATCCCTAAACTACTCATGGTAAAAAAAAAATCATTACGAAAAACTACATGATAATGAAAACGCTACATTATCATAATTTGTGGAATGCTGCTAAAGCAAATATTGGGTTGGCCAAAAAGTTCGTTCGGGCTTTCAGATGTTATCGGAAAACCCGAACGAACTTTTTGGCCAGCCCAATATTTGGAGGGAAATTCAGAGCCTTAAATGCTTTCAGTTAAAAACCAAAAAAAAAAAAGGAAAAATGAGGAGTTGTACCTAGCTCAGGATGCTAGAAACACTACAGAACAATAATTAAGAAACAGAAAGAAAGAACTAATGAAAAAATGAGCAGAAATTTCTGTGATGGGAGTGGTGAAGAAGTATGAAGGATCCAAACCAAAAAGCTAGATATTGAAAGGCGTTAAAAAATGGACAAAAATAGAGCAAGCTTAAAAAAAGAGAAAAGATGTATATTAGCATTTAAAAGGGGGCACACAACTACAAATATGGTAGAGATGTTTTAATGTGTAAAATAAAACATTGAGTGTCTCTATGCCAATAAATTCAAAACTAGAGATGAAAAGAAAAACAGGATGCCTGAATAAGCCAAGAGCTAGTTAAGAAAATAAATTAGTAATTGTGCATCCCAACCTAAAAACAGCTACCTGGCCCTCAAAGATTTGTAATCCCTATCTTATACAAAATATTTCAGAGTTTTTTTTTAATTAAAATCTCTCCAACTCAATTTAAAAGGCTTGATGCTAAAACTGGAAAGAAAAGAAAACCATGACGTGAATTATGAGGGTAGATAAAGCAATCTTAAATGGAATATTTCCAAATCCAATTCATCACGTAAAAAAAAAGAGAATCAAGAAGTTATCCAGAGATACAAAGATAGATCAACACTGAAACATCTTTTAATGAAATACATCAAATTAACAGGTTGATGAAAAATCATTTGAACAGATTCAATTCTTAGATAACATATAGCACTCATGCAGGTTTAAAAGGAAAAATCTCAGCAAAAAAAAAAAAAAAAAGGAAGCAAACTGCTTTAACTTGGTAATTGGCATTTATCAAAACTTCTATTTTGAGGATGGTAGTGTCAGATCAGTATCTCCTTCTTTCCCTCTTGGAAATCACCCAAAGCCACAACAACAAATAAGAAACAGAAAAGCAAGTTACAACTTCAACAAAATGTGGGAGACTGTTGAAACTCCACTTCCCAAAGTAAGTGGGAGAGATGCCAAACAGGAGAGGAATCAGAGAGAGGATGCCTGCTAATGCTCATCTCAAAAAAAGACAGCAAGATACTTCTCCAAGTGTTAACAACCTGGGTTCTTGGACTCTTTAATCAATAAAAATTGATAAAGGCCAGGCTAGGAATTCAGGCAAGGCTTTATTGGGGCTTGTGCTGCAGCATGAGAGAGTGAAAGCAAGTAACAGGTGCCCCTGCTCACTCCCCAAGAGGAGTGGAGGAGGGGCAGATAGGGTGAGGGTGAAGGTAGATCAGTGGGTTGGGTCGAGGGATGGGTAGCTTAGGTGGTTGGCCCACCCCCTTGGTGGCGCCGTGTGCAGGGGTCATGCGTGGTACCCTGCTTTTGCTCCTGGCACCTCACAAGTGGCAGTTGGGTTTTGGCCTTTTTGTATCTTACTGTTCATACTTTACCCCAACTGTACCGTGCGTGCAGTTATTTTTAGTCCCTTAGAGTTTCTTTGTATTCTGTCGCTCGATGAGACGTTTGTCCAGGTGCAAGCATTCCAGTAAAGGTTCCCAGGTCCCAGATCCCAGCCTGTCTCAAAAAGTTAGAGGCATGCTCTGTAGTGAAAAACCCAAATATCTTATTTGCAACAAGAAGAATGTGATGCACTGGTTAGGGACAGAATCTACTTAGGACACACTTTGGTTCCAAGAAGCAAAAAGTATGGGTCTGAAAGATGATTCACTTATTTATCAATTATCATCTCCAGGAAGCCATTTACCCCATGGCAGAAGAAGAGAGAAACTTGACATGATGAACAGCTTTGTGGCTACCTGTCTCCATTTTCAGAGAAGAAATAAAAGCGAGATTAATTTTTACAAAAACTTGGATCATAAGAAAAATTATGACTAAAATGGAACACAGCCCAATCTCCTCCTCTGTACAAACTTTCTACAAAAGCAGTTTTAGAAAAATATCACCTTATTCAAAAGTAAGTACAGTTAACCCTTGAACAACATGAGTTTAAACTGCCTGGGTCCTCTTATACGTGGGTATTTTTCAATAATAAATACTACAGTACTACTTGACCCGTGGTCGGTTGAATCTGCAGAAGTGGAGGAACTGTGCAAATGCAAGGCCAACTGTAAGTTGTACTCAGATTAACTCCCTTCATTGTTCAAAGGTCAACTGTAATCAAAAACAACAGAATCAAATAGCCAATAAGCACAAGAAAAGATACTCAACATGACTGGTCATCAGGGAAATGCAGATTAAAACTATAATGAGATCCCACTACACACCCACCAGAAGGGCTTACAATGAAAAACGATTGACAATACCGAGTGTTGCAAGCATTTGGAACAACTGAAACTCTCATACATTGCTGATGGGACTATGAAATGGTACAACCACTTTGGAAAACTGTTTGGTAATGTGTTAAAAAGCTAAACCTGTATCTACTCGATGACCTAGCAATTCTACTCCTAGGTATTGATCTTAGAGAAATGAAAACATATGTCCACAAAAAGTCTTGTACAATAATGTTCATTGCAACTTTATTTATAATAGCCACAAATTGAAAATACCTCCTCCATCAAAAGGACAGTGGATTAAAAAAAAGCTGTGATAAATTCATTCATATCGATTTAATGATTTTTAAAATGCAAACACATTGTATACTATGTGCAATTTTTTCTGATACCAGGAGCATTCTTTTAATATACAGTTTCAAGTCCTCCTTTATTCTTGGAAAATTTTCTTATATGCTGATTCATTTGTTCTTTTCCCTTATTTTCATTTCCTACCATGGGAACTCTGAAATGTGTATATTAATTGCATATTTTTGCCTGTCCTTCACATCAATTCTTTTTCTGACAATCCTTATTTTAATAAACATTTGGAATGGGTCAGTCATTTCTAAACGTTCAATGCCATAAGACAATTGAGCAAAACTTACTTAAGAATAAAGGCCACAGATCAGCAGTTTTAGATAGGCAAGAATACTAGAATATTGTTCCTATTAGTCATTTCTGAAGAAGTTTTTTTCTGGATTCATGTATCAATATATTTGCCTCCAAGAAAAATAGTCTCATGGGGGCTGCACTTATAATTAAATCTTTTCCCACCCCCTTTGTCACAATCCTAAATTTCAAACCCTCTACCAGATCTGGGTGGATTCATCACTGTCAGGGCCCCAGTATGAGGATTGAAATTTCATTTAAAAAGAAATGTTTTTAAATATATTTGTTTTTTCTAACTTTTTATCTTAACATACATTTACACTTAAACGTTACAAGGATATTTTCCCCTTCCTCCACAGCCTCTAGAATTATTTTAAATTCATTTAATGAGACCTGGTTCTGGGAACTGCAGCACCCAACTTCCACAACAAGGAGGTAGTTGAGCGGGAAGAAACTGGTGCTTGATGACTTTGTGGGCCCACCAAAACAGACCCACACAGCCTCTCTCTGGATTTCCTTTAAATAAGACAAATTTATATTCTATTTTTTAAAAAGTTACAAAGCTGGTACAAAATATCCTCATAGACGCTTCACCCAGGGTCCCCAACTGGTATATTTACTTCATCGTTCTCCTCATTCTCTGTCTCTCTGTCTTTCTGTCTCTCTCTCTCTCCTGATCTATTTGGAAGTTGCAGGCATGATGCCCTATTTCCCTAAATACTTCAGTGGGTATTTCCTAAAAATGAAAACATTCTCTTACATAACACAATACAGCTATCAAAACTGGGAAAATAATATTGATACAATATTCAATACTTTTGGTATCAGATTCTATTAAAATTTTGCCATTTGCCCTAATAATATCCTTAATAGAAAAGGAAAATCCTAGATCATGAATTATATTCAGTTGTCATATCTTTTAAATTCCCTTAATTTGGAACAATACCTCAGTCTTTCCTTGTCTTTTTTGACCTTGTCCCTTTTTACGAGTACAGGCCAGCTATTTTGCAGAACGTCCCTCAATTTGGGTTTGCAAATCACTTACAGCAATTTTTTTCATACTTGATCTTCCATAAAAGAGGGACATTTTCATTTTCTTAATGAACTTGAAAGGATATTTTAACACATTGGGACACACTTAATTACTAGATCCTTTCAGAACAGCGACACAGAATGCCTTCTTGGACTGGTTGTTCCATGTCCTACCAAAAATTCAGGTAATCTTAACTCGTCCAGGCTATCCTTGGCCTTCTTCAGGGTGTTCTGATTTGTTTTGCTTTGTTTTTTATCACCTCTTCCCCTGATGGTCTATTGGATCTATTACTGTCATCTCTATAATTGAGCTCAAAGGGCAGCCTGACATGACCATATATCTTAGCTTGAGTGTGGGCAAAATTTTTACCCAGTTAGGTCAGCTAAAAAACACTGAATTTGTTATAAAGGCTCTTTCTTGGAAAGCTAGGAAGAAAAGCAAACATTTCCCCCCAAAAGACAGAAAATACATCAACCTAGACATGCTGAAATATTTTGAGCAATCTCATTCTTGCATAATTAAAGTATAGCCATAGATTGGTCTGGATGATAGAAGTTATCCGTCAAACAACTGTGTCCCTTCTCTTTGCCTTAGTGCTATGATGGATGAGTTGCCATATCAAGCTGCTCATATGCAAAATTTTAAATTTTATTCTTCTTTGTAGATCCCAAGTAGTTCTTCCCATCCCTGGTTAACCTTATAGTTCTATAGTAAATTGGATTATTGTCCCCATTATTTGCTTTCCTATAAAAGGATTCACATTCCTGTCTGTAGCCCTGTGACTTTGTGACCTTCTTTGAGTGGAGTATACTTCCCTGCCCTATTCTCATTGGGTTTTATAACGTGATTTGCTTCGGCTAATTGAATGTGAGTAAAAGTGATGTGCTTCCCAGCAGAGATTTCAAGAGCCAATGTATGACTTGGCTATTCTGGCAAAAGAAAAGCATGTCCCAGCCAGAGACGTGGGTCCTGTAAGGAGACCACATGGAGCAAAACCGCAACAAACATACAGCTCATATGAAACATAAACAGTAGACCTTTCGATCATGAATATGATATTTGGGGGTTGTTTCTTTCTTCAGCATAATCTGGTGAAAGCCAACTGATACAATTTCTGCTTGCCAGCCACTCTGGAATTACTAGACTGTATATTGGTTCCTGAGATCCATCTTGCCCATTTGGAAAAAAGATTTGATGTGTATGCTTGAGAAAGAGAGAGTCTTTTAAAGGGATCGGGGCTAAGGATCAGGACGAGTTCTTGAATCCTGCTTCCCCTTACCGTTCCAAGTGACGATGAAATTAGAAGGCAGGAGGAAAAGAGAGAAGGTAAAAGTGAGCAATGGCATGTATCCCTTTAAGGACAGAGAAATTCCTGTGAAGTGTTTGGTTTTCTATCCTGTTCTAAGCAACAATGACTGTCCTGTCTTATGGAGCTGTTTAGGATCCTAGAATCT